>NW_028270139.1:117968294-118271324 GCF_037043375.1 Chiloscyllium plagiosum
TTGGTTGAAATGAGTGCAGTCCAGCCTAATCTCACTTTCCAGCTCCTTGTATGCAGTTTATGGCACTTTGGGTACACATCAGAATATCTTCTAAATGCAGAGGGTTTTTGCCTCCAGCAGTCTTTCAGATAGTGAATTCCAAATATCTAACACTCTCAGCATTAAACATTTCACCCAAACTCCCCTCTTATCCTTCTGTTAATGACATTAAATCTATGTCCTTGGTTATGAACCTCTCTTCCTATCCACTGTTTTTAGGTTAATTGGAATTTAATATATCTCAACTAAATTTTCCTTCAGCCTCTTCAGATCCACAGAAATTAATCTCAGCCTATCTAACCTTTTCTAATAGCTAACTTCCTGCATTTCTGGCAACATTTTCATGAATCTCCTCTGTACTCCAGTGCAGTCATGTCTGTCCTGTCATGCAGTGACCAGAACAATATGCAGTACTCCAGCTGTAATCTTAACTAGTATCTTGGCCTTACTAGAATATTGTACAGAGTGAAGAGGATGGTGCTGGAAAAGCACATGAGGTCAAACAGCATCCAAGGAGCAGGAGAATCAACATTTGAAGCCCTACATCAGGAATGAGGCTTGGGGGTCAGGGGGCTGAGAGATAAATGGAGGGGGTGGCGCTGGGGGGGGGGGGGGGGAAAGGTAGCTGGGAATGCAATAGGTAGATTAAGATGGCGAAGAAGGTGATAGGTCAGAGAGGAAGGTGCAGCGGATAGATGGGAAAGACAATGGACGAGTCAAGAAGGCGGTGCCTAGTGGGGTGAGGGGAAATGAGGAAACTGGTGAAATCCACATTAATCCCATGTGGTTGCAGGGTCCCAAGGCGGAAGATGAGGCGTTCTTCCTGCAGATGTCAGTTGGTTAGGGTTTGACGATGGAGGAGGCCCAGGATCTGCATGTCCTTGGCAGAGTGGGAGGGGGAGTTGATGTGTTCAGCCATGGGGCAGACTCCCACAGCTACCTGGACTACACGTCCTTCCCAATTCCTCCGCCTCCGCTGCATCTGTTCCCAGGATGACCAATTACACCATAGAAAATCCCAGATGGCCTCCGTAATTTCCGCCCCCCTCCACAAGGTCAACAATGTCCTTCAGCGCATCTCCTCCACTCCCCGCACTTCTGCAATTGAACCCCACCCATCCCAATACAACAAGTTCTTCCAGAGCAGTTCGAACATTGGCATCTAGCCGACAATGTGGAAAATTGCCAAGGTATGTTCAGCACACAAAACCAAATCCAATTCCAACCTGGCCAATTGCCACCAGGTCAGTCTACTCTTGATCATCATGAAAGTGATGGAAGGTGCCATTAATAATGGTCTTGAGCAGCACCTGCTCAGCGATAACCTGCTCCACCAGGGCAACTCAATTCCTGACCTCATTACAGCCTTGTTTCAAGCATGTACAAAAATGCAGAATTCCAGAGATGTGAGAGTGACAGTCCTTGACATCAGACTGCATTTGACTGAGCATGGCATCAATGAGCTCTAGCAAAACTGGAATCAATGGGTGAGTGAGAGCAAGCTCTCCACTGGATGGAGTGATACCTGGCACAGTGTGGTTGTGCTGGTTAGTCATCTCAGCTCCAGGACATCACTGCTTGAGTTCCTCAAGGTAGAGTCTGAGGGCCCAACCAATTTCAACTGCTTCATCAGTGGCCTTCCCTGCGACCGAAGGTCAGAAATAGTAATTTTCACCGTCGATTGTACAATGTTCAGCACATTCACAACTCCTCAGGTACTGAAGCAGTTTATGTTCAAATGCAACAAGAGCTGAATAATATCCAGACTTTGACTGACAAGTGGTAAGTAACATTCATACCACACAAATGCCAAACAATGACCATTTCCAATAAGAGGCAAACTAACCTCCACCCCTTGACATTCAAAGGTATTAACATCACTGAATCCACCATTATCAATATTCTTCGTGTTACCAATAATCCGAAATTCAACTGGAGTCACCAAATAAATAATGGCTACAAGAGTAGGTCAGAGCTAGGAATGCTGCACAAGTCAGGATTATAATGGAATACTCCCCACTTAGCTGGATGGGCGCAACTCCAACAACACAAGAAGCTTAATATCACCCAGGACAAAGAAACCTCCTTGATTAGCACCACTTCTACAAACATCCAACCCTCCACCACTTATACTAAGGAGCAGCAGTGTTCATTGTCTACATAACACACTGCAGAAATTCGCCAAAGAACCTTAGACAGCACCTTCCAAAACCACAAACACTTCTATTTGGAAGGACAAGGGCAGCAGATAGTTTGGAACACTACCATCTGCAACTGCAACACCCCCGCGCCCCCAAAACCCCCTCCAGTCACTACCATCCTGTCTTAGAAATATATCGCCATATCGCTGGATCAAAATCCTGGAATTACCTCCCTAAAAGCATTATCGAAGCAACCAAAACTGCACATAATACTTCAAAAGAGGCCTGACCAATGTCCTGGACAACCTCAACATGATGTCAACAATATTCAAGATCTGAGTAATGTATGCTGAAGATCCCCAAGTCCAATTACATCAATTCCCAGGTGTTTCAGTTTGGGCATGTGCTAATAATGCAATGCCAAGTTTAAACTGGCCCACACCATATTTGTCAGAACTGTAAACATTTTCTCTGTAAATATATATGCACCAGATTGCCTAATTGCTTCTTGTCAAATTTATTTTCTGTTATGCCAATTTACCATGCTTTATAATACTCATACTTGATCAAACCTACATTGGTGTTGCACATATCTCATTAAGATGTCCCTTACTCCACTAGATTTTTATTTGTTAATATTCAATGTCGAAATGTGGGTGTTCTGACAAGGTTAGGACTTATTACACCAAATCCATAAGAAAAAATATCAGTGGCTTGCTAGGACACTTGGAAGACAACTACGAGTCATTTCAATGATGTGGGACTTGAGTCACACATAGGCTACACCAGATAAGGATAGCAGCTTTCCTTCTTCGAAGAACATTTGGAAGCCAGATTTATGACAGTCTAACAGCTTTATGTTAACTTTTCTTGATGCCAGCTTTTTATTTACTGTTTCTTATTTGAAATCTCAATATAAATATATGCAAATTTTTGCATTCACCTGTTACCCTGAGGTGACATTTCAGAGCCCTGACTTTAACTCTTCCAGAAAATGGCTATTCTGAGCACATGATGACTACAAATGTTATTGCAAATACCTTATAAAGGTTTGGTTCCATTTTGTTAAGGATGCTTGCTCCTGGTTTGCTGCTGTGCAAGGAACTCTGGGAATCAGGCAGTACCAGCAGTGAGGAAGGAAAACCAAGGATAGGGAATAAAGGAAACTGAAGTTAGGGCAACTTTTGGCAGAAGAGAACTAACAGATAACAGGAACTTTAAATTCACTGTAACCAATAGTAATTCACTGAAATAACAGACAGTAAAACTAATAACATTTTGTTTCCTCTTAGAGCCAACAGAAATAACTTAAGTCATTTGTAGGGCTAAATTTTAACGGATGTCAATGAAGAGGGCACATGAAATATGTCAGGTGACTGCCCCACTGCCTTCCCACCTACACTTAACCCCATTCTCATCATTCAGGTGGTAGCGAAGGGCTAGTCTACCTGGCCTTAGGCCAATGAAGCTCTTAAGTAGCCAATTATTGCCCACTCAAGGTCCTAAATCTGCATCCATGCTATAATACACTGGGCAGAGGCAGTTGGGAGAAATGAGAAGATGTTTGTTGTAGACAATTTATTGAAAAGAGGAGAAGGAATGATTGGTACATGATTTGGGTAGCACCTCTTTTAAGATCATGTCACACTGTCTGTCCCAGCACTTGATGACCAAGGAGAGTGCACTTGTAACACAGCCGAACAGAATACCAACTTGGATATCTCTTTAACACATACCAGTGGTCGACAGTAAGAGTGGGAAAGATTTTTGATCAGTCATTTGAAAAAAAAAATTCAGAACCTCAACAGTAACTATCCAAAACTCCAGACATACATGTAAATTGTGCATGTTGCCACAGCAACGCAACTCCCTGCGTGAACTGCTCCACGATACCACCTTACACATTTTAGACGTTACCAGGTCTAAAATTACCTGTTCCCTGGTTTAATTACAGAACACATTATTCTACAAATACTAGCTCAAGTACACTTTGTGAACTTATTCTGAAGCCACTTTTGCCAATTTAGTTCATCCAATCGATATGAACATTAAAATTTCTCACAAATGCAATATCTTTCTTACAGTCCCACATTATTTCTTGATTTATACTCTGTCCTGCAATGAAGCTATTGACAAAGGTTCACTAAATTACTCCTTTCAATAACTTTGTTACTATGTATTATCTCCACTCAAACTGACTCTGCATTTTTATCCTCCAATCTAAGTTTATTTTTTACAATTATACTAACCTTATTCATTATTAACAGACCCACCTACCTCCTTTACAGTTTCTCCCTGTTTTACCAAATAAGCTTGAGCATTTAAGTCCTATCTGTAGCACTTTGAAACTATATCTCTGTAATGGTAATCATTGTATGCTTTCATGGGATCTGGGTATTGTTGGCAAGCATTTGTTATCCATCCCTAACTGCCTTTGAACTGAGTGGCTTTTTGGGCCATTTTAAAGCACAGTCCCGAGTCAACCAATCTAATATAAGTAGGAATAAAATGCAGACCAAAACAAATAAAGACAGCAATTTTCTTCTTAAAGGACATTAATGAACTAGATGTGTTTTTATAAGAATCGATGAGAGTTTCATAGTTTCCGTTACTGACCTAGCTTTCGATTCCAGATTTTCATTAATTGAATTTGAATTGTTTGATAGGAATTGCGCTCATGTCCCCAGAGCATTCTGGATTACTAGTCTAGTGACATCACCATTAGACTACCATTTCCCCCATCACTAATTTCTATTTTCACTTTAAATTTGTCTATCTTGATGTGAATGTTGTGTAAATTCAGACAAATAGCCTTTAATTATGTTCTTTTGTTAACCATTTTTCTTTACTTTGACCTTATTTTATAATAGGCATTTGCCTATTATTTACTTATCTATGCTATTTAACTATGTGACCTGCCTGTATTGCTCACAAGACAAAATTTTGCACTGTGCCTCGATACATGCGACAATAAATTCAATTCAGTTTAATTCAGTTCTATTTATTCTTAGGTGTGTACCTTTTGTCCGGTCCTGTCACAGGCTGGTTATCATTATCAACATCACTGCCCTATACTGTTGCCTTGTTCTTTGACTTTCTAAATATCCCTCATGTGAATACTCCACTCCCATTTAATTTTTAAAAATTATCTATAATCTTAGTTATATGATTCTGCACATACTGGTCAAAGTGCAATCAGGTGGAGACTATCCCATTAATACAGATTCCTGTTTCCCTAATACTTATACCTTATGGTTCAAGATCCATTTCTCCCATATCCCGTGTGAGCCATGCATTCAACTCTCTGATTTGATTTGATTTCCCTATGCAATTTGCTTGTACCTCAGGTAGTAATCCAGAAATTATAACAATTATTGTTTTGCTTTTTAATCTTGTCTCTAGTGGCTCATACTCCCACAGCAGAACTTCTTTTTAGTGTTTCTTAGTCCTACCTATGTCATTGGTACCATATGGATCAAGACAACTAGATTCTTCCCCTCCCACTCTTAAGTTTCTGTCCAGCTCCTGAGAAGTTGTTGTTAGCTCTGACACCAGAACAGTATCTATCCCCTGTGACAACTACAATTCTTTTTTTCTGCTCCCCGTTGATTAAATGCTTACACCATGGTGCTCCAACCACTTTGTTCAACACCACTACAGGCTTGCTGTCTTTCATCTAAGTTGTGACAACATTAAATCCCCTGAACAACTGAAAAAGCTGAGGTTTCTCCATTCCTACCTTCTTGATCTAATTTCTTACCTCACTTATAGTCACACCTTCTTGATGCCGATGACAGACCAAATCAGAAGTACCTAACCTTAAACCAAGTCCAGGTAACTTGTTGCATTATGATGTCTGAGATTGTCAAAGTTCCTTCAGCTGCAGATACTTACTGCAGCTGCAATTATTGTGCATCACACTAATCCAGCAGCTCCATTGCCTGCCCTGCTCTGTTAATGCTGTTTTATTTAAATAATTAGACTTTAAAGTTAGTAATGTCATCTGTAGATATGTTAAGCAGTTTAACTAATTAAGCTATAAGTTTGAGGCTTGGGCTGATAAGTGGCAATTAACATTCATGTCACATAAGTGCCACACACCCACCATCTCCAACAAGAGATAAATAAAACATTTCCCCTTTTCATTCAATAGTGCTATCATCACTGAATCCTCCATTATTGACATTCTTGAGGGTGGGGGTGGGGTCTAGACTAGCCCAGCTGTGAGAGAAGGTCAGAGACTAAATTTTTCAGTAATTTGCATACTAACTCCCCAAAATCTGTCCACCATCTACAAGACACAAAGTAGAATTATAAGAAATACTCTCCATTAGGCTGGATAAATGCAGGTCCAACTACAGTCAAAAAGCTCAATACCATTGACTGGCACTCTTTCCACCAACTTCTACATTCACTTCCTTCACCAGCACCTGCACCAGTGGCAATAAAGTGTACCATACACAATATGCATTGCAAGAATTCACCAAAGCTGCTCCAAATCTTTCACCACTATCCTAGTAGGTGAAGGGGAGAAGACGTATGGAAATACAACCATTGCAACTTCTCCTCAAAGCCACACACCATCCTACATATTTTGAATTTTCTTCACTGTCATTAGGTCATTGTTCTCGAACTTCAACCCAAACAGCATTGTGGGTGTACCGACACCACAAGGTTATAGAACTTCCATAAGTCAAAACATCACTCCCTTCTCAAGGGCAATCAGTGATCGACAGTACATGCTGACCTAGCTACTAACTACTATGTCTCACAAATAATTTAGAAATTGCAATGCTTATATTTTCCCAGATAGATATTCAGAGGAATAAAATCTTAAAATTCACCAATCAACCACCTATTTGAACACTCACTAGCTACTGAAGACTGAAAGAAACATAAAAATCAGCATGTCTTTCCCTTCTTCCACCAAAACCCCACAGCTTTCTTAACCCCAAAACAACCCTCATTCCCAGTATCTTATTCTTCCTCACCTTTATTATCCAGTACCCCTTTATCTGCCTAACTCAGCAGTTCACTTTCACACTCTTCCCCTGGCTTTATCTGTCACTGCCTCTGCCTGTCCAGACTTCAGTCAATACATGTGCCCCCTGAATCCTTGTCCCTTGCCTCCTAGTCACTTTTCATTCTCAATCTACATGTGTCCTTTCATTCCTAACCACCTTTGTTTCCAGCAACCTGAATGTTCACTCTCTACAGTAGCAGGGAGGTATGACAACATTGAGCCATGAGACCCTCTCTGCACCTTGGGTTATTTACTGCTGTCACTTTGTAATTTTAGTACCTCTGCACCAAGATACCACTCTCACCAAATTTCCATTGCCATTCTGTTTCACAAGCCACTCCATTTAGTTCTGTGTGCAGAGTCTGTTTGAGGTGGACCAATGTTTCTCCAGCTCTCATCTGCATCTATCCAGCACAAGGAAGAAAATGAGAAAATTTGTGCCAACAGCTTTTTAAAGTAGCAAAAAAATGGATACTTACTTAACCATAACCTGAATTTCTTAAGTAACTATGAAGAAAACGTATCAATACCAATTTCCATTTACATTTTCAAATCCATGGTGTTCAAAATCAGTTGAATTTAGTATGAGGATATCTATCTGCATTTCTACAGCACACAGTATTTTACAGTATTCTATACACAAGTGAGAAAAAAAGCTGAAAGTAGTGGGGGAAATTAGGGTTGTGTTTGTGTTTTTGCTGGTGGTCCACTTAGTTTCTTATTAATGAGCAGTGTAATTATAAAACTCAGTAGAGTATACAAGAAAGAAGGCAGGATATAACATCCCATCTTCAGACTAGTAATTTTCATTGCATGCCGTTCATTGTAGAAGTGTCACTTCTGAAATAATAAGGTATACATCTCAAGCTACATTCTAACAGTACTGATAGTCCCAGATGCACTTAAATTACTACAAAACACTGGGGGATATCCTGAAGGCATGGAAGTTTCTATTTAAATGCAAGTCTCCCTCCATTCCATTAACATTTAGCATAATTCCCAATAATTAAACTGTTTACATACTTTGGTTCAACAATTTCAGACTTTATAGACCAAAAGGCCCATACTTGTCCATATATTTTTGCATTTTCTTTATTACTAAGTGTGTCAAAATCCAATTGCCAATACAAATAGTTTTAAAATCATGTTTGCTGCAGTTGTTGCAGCAAATAGATTTAGCCAACATCAAGTAACCTCCAATAGTGAGAACATTATTACAAGAAAAAGGCTCATTTCTGGCACTAACCCAAGATCTAAAGTTCACTCCAGGAGAGCTTGACATATTCAACTATGTAGGCATAGAGCAAAAATACAAATGGAATGACTTAAAATACCCATTGTGGATACTTACTAAATTCCAGAATGTCCTTTAAGAATCAGATCTCACACAAATCGTTTCACTGTTTTCACTCCAAACTGTAGTTTGCTTTTTTGTGTACCATTGTGAATTTTCCACATGAAATTTGTTTTAAATTATTTAGACTTGACCCACAGTTTCCTATTTGGAGTTACGTTAAGAATATATAGTGAGCCCATTTTATACAGTATTTTATATGGTGAATCTGTATCATTGTTAAATAACCCGTGATGAACAGTTTTTGATGGTAACAGGGTAGGGATAAAGCTGAATGATAAAAATGACCTTCTCTAAATAATTCAAGCCCAATTCATGGTGGGTTGATGAAAAACCTATGTGGTGATGTCCAATGTCAACATGAAGATCAAATTTAAGTGGGTTCATTGGAGGATAAAGCAATGAGGTAAGGTTTCCTAAGCATGCTAGGAATAGCAAAATTGTAGGCATACTTCATTACACTACCACACAGTAGAAATTTTCCTGAATATATCTTCCTAATATATACTCCTAATCTCACACCACCATCTGCTCATCACACTTGCATTCCTAACTACCACTGCAAGTTAAGGGGAAAATCACGTAGTTGTGTGCTGATTATTAAACTCTTTTGCTCAGCAAAGAAACTTTTCTCCTCAAACTAACCTGGTTTTTAAACTGGAACTGAAAATGAAATAGCAAAGTGCTAATCTACATACCACTGTTTTCCCTTATTTTGTTAAAAACAGTCTCTGCTGCTGAAAAATAATAGGCAACCTTTAACTCTGGCACAGGGGAAGAAGATGAAATTGGCTGCCTACTATTATAACCCACTCAATTTTTCTTAACTGTTGAAAGTGTTGAAACATGGATGGAAAATCTGATCTTGTCAATTTTGCAGAAATTGATGTTCCTAAAAATGTGACATCTCACCATGTAATTGTATAATCGAACCAAATAAAACTTATAAGTGTTTCTCTAACAATGCAATAAAGTATATTGCTTTTTTTGCCCTAAACTATTATCCCTTTCAATTTTAGGCAAAAAAAGGTCAAGAAGTACAAAAAGGGCCTGAAGTGGAAATCGCTAAAATGGACAAGCTACTGAGCCTAGTTAGAGACCCGGACATGAAACAGAACTAATTTTACTCCATCAAAATGTCCAAATGTATCAGTACTCATTTGGATCATACAGATGCACATGTACGTCTCTGCCAGCCACATTCAAAAATGAGGAACTGGCTAACCTTTATGGAATCATATTTAAAAACACATTGTAATATCCTCATAGAACACAATGGTTTCAAATTCACATTTTCAGCAAAACCCATAAACATAACACAATTATAAGTTTTTTTTTCCTGCTGTTTACTGATAGCTCTGATAATCTATAAAAACAAAGATATGTTAAACTTGTATCTACTTTTCTTCTGGTACACCTTACAAGTAGTATATGTTATTTGGTTGTGGATAAATGACTTCATAGCTAAAACATATTTTCCAATTGTATAAGAATTCTGTTATTAAGCTAATTAAAACTATGTTAATACCAGTTTATTGAAGAAACTGAAGCTTTTCACTCTGCGTCACTATGTCCTTTAGGTTAAGTGGCTGTTTTTAACTAAAAAGAGACGATGCAAAATAGGTAAATGTCACATCTCCATTTTCAATAGGCTATATTTATAACAGGATTATTTGTATTCTCTTACGAATTTATATATTGGCAAAATATGTCACTGTAATATTCTTTCAAATGAACTTCCATTTTTCTCTATTTTCCTTTGCCTTACAAAGGTCTACAGTGAAATATTATCCCTAAATTTAAGTCAGTCATCTCTATTATTTTCCTAGCTTTGATTCTTTATACTGTATAAGCTGTTCATCTGTGACATATTCTCTGTCTTTCAGTACTGAAGAAGGGTCAGAAACTTGACATGTTAACCCTACATTCTTGCTTAACTTGCTAAATATTTACAGTATTTTCTGCTTTCACCTCCATTATTCTAAAATGTACAGGCTGCTGAGTCCAGTGGGAGATGAATCTTTTGGAGGTGAATTCTGTTGATTGGATTTACAATGAACCCAGCTCTTGCAAAAGAAGCAATCCCAACAGAGACATGGCTTCTACTTTAATAAATATATATTTATATACTGATAAATATATATATACTGATATATTTTAAAAATAGAAAGCACTTTACAAGCACATAAATATATATATTTAGGAATGTAGATCTATTTTCTTTTTCCCTCACCAAGGCTAGGTATTAAAGGTGAAACACATACTTGTTTTCAATACAAACATTAGGATTTGTTACACCAGATTCATGTTAGCTCTGGTTTCACTGGCATCATAGGCACAATTTAATGACTGCAAGAGTCACCCTACTAGATCATTGGCACTTTCAGTATTTGCTATTTAATGTGGCATCAAACAGAGAGATCTTTCCAAACATGAGTTGGAAATTTTCTAATTGCACAAAATGATAGGAAAATATCTTAAAATATTTATTTCAATCATTTGTGTTTTCTTGATAGTAAGCATGAGTGGCACATCTGTGTCCCTAACAGTAAAAGTTGCTATGGGCAGTAGATGGGAAATTTAAATTAAAAATACCTTGTTCAGTCAATGCAAACACCTCAATGCATTCAACTGTATGGCATTATGCTTTATAAAGAGAATGTGAGGCCTTCAAATCCCATTGCAATCTATTCTCCACACTACCCTTTCCCTATGGTGATTGAAGCCATGGCTAAGTTTGAAAGCCTGCTCCAAATCTGGAAAATATCTTACCTGGGAAAAAAATGTGTTTAGAGGTTGAACTGAATGCCATTTAAATACATTTATTATGGAAAATCCCAGCTCATATGCTTGTTATTCATTCATGAGATGTGAATATCATTAGCTAAGTCAGGATTTATTGCCCATCTCTAATTATTTAGAGGGCAGTTAAAAGTCATTCACATTGCTTGGCGTCATGTATCAGCCAGCCCAAGTAAAAAAAAGCTATTTCCTTCCCTAAAGGTCTGAACCAGATGGGTAATTCTAATTCTATTTACAAAGATCACTGGTTCATTACATGGTTGAATTTGGATTGTTTTTTTATTTGAGATTTTTATTGAATTCACATTTTATCATCTGCCATGGTAGGATTCAAGCACACATCCCAGAACATTAGCCTGGGGTTATGAATTAGTAGCCCAGTGACATTGCCACTACACCACCACCTCCTCTAATGTCATACTAATTATTCCAAGTTCATAATTACAGGCAAAGCTCCTGTAATACCTCCTCAATTCAAGTAATAAACCTCCACTGGCTCTGGTAGAATTGTTCTATCTCTGCCTGCTGTCCTTTGTTGCCTATCACAGTAAAATGAGCAATTTGTGTCACACTAAAGGCAATTTACTGCAAGACACCTCATTTACTTATAACCGTCAAGGAATAAGGGTTTAATCCTGAATTAGAAACAAAGAAATGCTAGAAATGCTCATCAGCAATTCCTGAATTGAAATGACAACTCAGTTGTGGCACATCTGGCACAAAAAGGGAGATGTTTGTAGATGTTGAAGGTAAGTCATCTCAGTTCCAGGACATCCCTGCAGGAGATCTTCAGGTATATAGATTCCTCAGACATTATAATAGGGCACTCGAATAAGTTCAAGGTAATCACACAGAGCCAAAATAGTTTTGTCAATGAGAAATCATGTTTAATTAAATTATTGGGGTTCTTTGAAGAAATAACTTGTGCTATAGATAAAGGGGAACCAGTGAATGTATAACATTTAGATTTTCAGAAGGCACTACATCAAATTATTGAGAAAAATAAAAGGTCATTGAATAGGGAGTAACATATTGGCATGGACAGAAGGTAGAAGTAGGTCTTTTTCAGACTGGCAGGATATAAAGAGTCATGGGACTTCAATTCTTTACAATTGATATAAAGGATTGGATGAAAGAATTAAAGGTATGGTAGCAAAATTTGCTGAGTTGTGAAGTACATATCAGGAGCCTTGTTTGTAATTTTGGTCTTTGGCACAACCATGTACAGCTGCTTCATCAATGGTTTTACTGCTGTCGTAAGGTCAGAAGTGAGGAAGTTCTGTGATGATTGCACAATGTTCTGCATCAATCATAACTCCTTAGACACTCAAACAGTCCATATCCAAGTTTGGCTCACAAGTTACATTTGTACCACACAAGTGTTAGGCAATGATAATTTCCAACAAGAGGAAAACTAGTCAAAAAGCCTCTTTTAAGGTATTACCATCACTGAATCCCCTACTATCAATGTTTTGGGAGTTAACTTTGATCAGAAACTCAATGAAACTAACCAAAAACGTATTGTCGCTACAACAGAAGGTCGGAGGCTAAGTACTGTGCAGCGAGTAACTCACCCCTCACATTCAGAAAGCCTGTCTGCTGTCTCCACCCCCAGCACTCAGTAGCACCACTATGAACCAAATACAAGATGCAATACCAAAATTCACCAAGGCTCCTTAGCCAGCACCTTCCAGACCCACAGCCACTACCCTCAAGAAGGACAAGGGCAAATACATGAGAACATCACCACTGAGCTTGTTCCTGCTTCCAGCAAGGGATCCAGCAATTGGAGGCCGCCAGTGGCCCTACCTGAGCATGTCCCAGGACCTGATGGTGACACCAGTAGTTATAGAATCAGAGGCAGCAGCGGCAGCAGGAGGAGATCTGAGACAGTGGCATCATCAGCAACAAGCACTCAGCTTCTCCCGAGACTCCAGGCTGAATGGAAGTAAGACTTTAATATCTGGATATTTCTTGTTCCGTTTGATTTTATTTCCTTTATTTCTTTTATCTTATTCTAGTTTTGTAATAATGTGTGTAACCAAGATGGCACCAATGGTGACTTTGTATACTTTCACTGTTCTCCCATATTCCTATACTTGACTACACGTGACAATAAAATCTAATTCTAAGCCACTCACTATCCTGACTTGGAAATACATTACTGTTCCTTCAGTATTGCTGGATCAAAATCCTGGAACTCCCTCCTTAACAGCATTGTAAGTCTACCTACAACAAATGGACTGCAGTTCAAGAAGGCCACTCACCACCGCTCTCTCAAGGACAATAAGGGATGGTGAATAACTGCTGGCCAGCCAACATAAATACAACAGAGATGTACAGCATGGAAATAGACCCTTCGGTCCAACCTGTCCATGCTGACCAGATATCCCAACCCAATCTAGTTCCACATGCCAGCACATGGCCCATATCCTTCTAAACCCTTCCTATTCATATACCCATCCAAATGCCTTTTAAATGTTGCAATTGTACCAGCCTCCACCACTTCCTCTGGCAGCTCATTCCATATACATACCACCTTCTGCGTGAAAAAGTTACCCCTTAGGTCTCTTTTATATCTTTCCCCTCTCACCCTAAACCTATGCCTTCCAGTTCTGGACTCCCCCACCCCAGGGAAAAGACTTTGTCTATTTATCCTATCCATGCCCCTCATAATTTTGTAAACCTCTATAAGGTCACCCCTCAGCCTCCGACGCTCCAGGGAAAACAGCCCCAGCCTGTTCAGCCTCTCCCTATGACTCAAATCCTCCAACCCTGGCAATATCCTTGTAAATCTTTTCTGAACCCTTTCATGTTTCACAACATCTTTCCGATAGGAAGGAGACCAGAATTGCATGCAATACTCTAACAGTGGTCTAACCAATGTCCTGTACAGCTGCAACATGACCTTCCAACTCCTGTACTCAATACTCTGACTGATAAAGGAAAGCATACCAAATGCCACCTTCACTATCCTATCTACCTGCAACTCCACTTTCAAGGAGCTAAGCAGCTGCACTCCAAGGTCTCTTTGTTCGGCAACACACCCTAGGTCTGTACCATTAAGTGTATAAGTCCTAAGATTCGCTTTCCCAAAATGCAGCACCTCACATTTATCTTTCTCCTCAGAGAAGCTATATGGTATTTCCAGCATTTTGATTTGTTTCAGATTTCCAGCATCTGCAGTAATTTGACTTTGTAAACATTCATTTTGCTCTGGCTTGAGATCACTGAACTGCATTGCCTGCAATTTTCAACTGCTCCAAGTTCTCCTCCAATCCAATCCAGCTTTTTAATCTAAACTACCCCAAACCCTCTATTCCTCATCAGCCACAATGCCAAGGCTTCAAACAGTAAGCTGTAGGTTTACATACTTCCAAATTCAGATATTCATACAGAATAAAAGTTTAAAGGTTTATTTTGTTTAAGTTAACCAAAATGGGGAAGCATTGTGTGTTTATTAGTTTGTGTTATTACCTGAAGTCAAGTTGTACTGATTGTATTAAGTCAATTCAAATAATCTCAGCAAAGCATATCTTCTGTGAAAGAAAGGAGCTTAACAATCCATGTCCGGCATTATATTACGTGCCTTCTCTGTTCAACTTCAAAAAGACTAAAGATTCACAATTTAGGGAATGTACAACAGATATCTGTACTTTAAAAAAAACAAAGAACTGCAGATATTGTAAATCTGAAACAAGAACAGAAATTGCTGGAAAAACTCAATAGACCCAACAGCATCTGTGGAGAGAAAGCAGACTTACCACCACGGCATTCCACCTGCATCAGATTCTATATTAATGCTCAACCAGAAACTTCAGCAACTATAAACACGATATGTTGAATACACTGAGAATTTTCCCCTGGTCATTATAAACTGTAAAATTCTGCTACTAGGAGCTTAAAAACTGCAACTCTGGCACGAATGGATTTTTTTTCAAGAGGTAACTGGAAACTCCCTCACCTTCATCCACCTTTCGCTTTCTCAGCTACCTTCCCCCCCCCCCCCCCCCCAACACCCCTCCCTTTTATCTCTCAGCCCCCTTGAGCCACAAGCCTCATTCCTTTAAAGGCTTATGCCCGAAACGTCAACTCTCCTGCTTCTCGGATGCTGCCTGACCTGCTGTGCTTTTCCAGCAACACACTCTCCACTCTGATCTCCAGCATCTGCTGTCCTCACTTTCTCCATTCTAAAGATAGTCTGTCACTCTGAACAGCAACAACTAGCGGAAGATAAAGCCTCAAACCGTATTTATAGTACTTAACACGACTTCCTTGATTTTCCACTTGTTTATCTGCTATAGGGGAGGGCAACAGAAGGTTTCGTTAATAATTCTGAAGAAGTCCTATCGGATTCGAAACGTTAACTCTGCTCCCGCGTCCGCAGATGCTACCAGACATTCTGAGTTTCTCCAGCACTCTGTTATC
Source organism: Chiloscyllium plagiosum (assembly GCF_037043375.1). Classification (NCBI taxonomy): domain Eukaryota; kingdom Metazoa; phylum Chordata; class Chondrichthyes; order Orectolobiformes; family Hemiscylliidae; genus Chiloscyllium; species Chiloscyllium plagiosum. The sequence continues at coordinate 117,984,082 of NW_028270139.1, forward strand.
TGATGCAAAAAAACTTAATTTACTCCATGTTGAAGTACTCCATGTTACCAAACAGACTTGAACACTATCATCTTTCATTCCCATCGTGTTCGCCATACGGTAAACCACCTGAAACAGCATCTAATCCAAACAATTCACCGCCGTGACTTCACTACCAAATACTATTTCTGTTCTCGACCAAGGACGTTGTAGCGTCACAAATCAAACATCAAAATCTCCCGAACTATCAATGAAGGCACCATTCCCCCTTACACCTTTTCAGGGTTATATATATTTTTAATAGCGTTTAAAAACCGAAAAAATAAATTTTCACAATAACCGTGCCATTTTGTACAGATGTATGTAACTTGGAAGTACTAAAATCAAAGAAATCCAAGTAAATATTTGAACAGTGCAAGTTGGCAAATGCTTATGAAATCCCATCGATGGTGCCAGACTTTGTTTTTAATAGGTTATACAAAGCTGAGGGGAGCCGCGCCAGACGGTGAAGAAAAAAGACTTCAGTCTCTCTGGTTATGGAAGCACGTTCCGGCTTTCTCGCTGGATACACAGCCTTGGAGTGAGCCCGCATTGTGCGGATAATAGCGCGTAAGGCAATTCAATCCCAAATCTACACGGCGCTTCAGACCGATCTTTATACTGTTTGCTTATTGCGATGCTTGTTTTAAACAAAACAGATTTTACGCCTCTCTCTGCCGATCTGACACTGACCGGATCCAAATCCTGGGCATTCTATCCTTCCAGACTTCGTCAGAGAGTTCCACGGTTTTTTTTTTACTGAGTTTTTTTTAAAAAACGTGATCCACTATTTCGCGGATTCTCTTCACTTTTTTTTGCTCTTTGTAGTTACGTGCTTCAGATTTTGAAAGAAGAAACGACCTTCCAGCTGACATTCTCGTGTTTCTGCCTTTCCATTGAACTCGCTGTATGAGTGTCTATATTCCTTTTGCTTGCCCACTTTTAAGAGACGCCCGCATCTTAACGTCAGGGATTCAGTAAGTATTTCTCTTCACTTTTTATTTGCCCCAAGTCAGCGATCGGGGTCTTCTCCTCCGCTGTGGAAGGCTGCCTGCAAGCCTTGTACAAGATAGCCAGCAGCACCAACACCAGCAGCGCTAAGATACAGTTGAACACGATGGCGATGATCGCCCCTGTCGATAAAGGAGAACTCATGGCACAGCAGCGCGCAAATCCAGACCGTTGCAAGGAAACCTAGAGAAAGGTCGAGGGAAGACAGGATGAGTTCAGTTAGCCCGGGGTGCGCGGACTTCCTGATGCCTGCCCCTGGGTCAGAAGCCTATCGGATACTGAGCGACCCATCCAACATTCAAGTCGCGGTGGAACGTCTGCACAGAAAAGCTTTCCCAGAATGAGAGAGCGGAATCCTTCACCAATCCAACTGACGATCCAGACCCTGTTTAAAGTCACAGGGCACAGTGACTTCGGAGATGATTTCCTCTAACGCGATCCCCGGGCAGATATTTGATCAAAGCGGATTTGGTGCCCAGGAATGCATTTACTCACGCCGACACTGCACTCGTTCTGCCCTGCGTCCAGTTTCCGCACAGAGCTCTTCCAGAGATCCCGGTATGGAAGCCGCAAAAGTGTGATTTTCACCCCTCAGCAAGCGCACCCGGCAAGCTCCCCCTTCTCCGGTCGCTCCCTTCCTCTGGACCTCCGCACCCACCCCCACACACACACTTCTGAGTTTGCTAAGTTGACAGATACATCAAGATTTCCCAGCTCACTCAGTCCCCACGGGTGATGATGAAGACATGGGTCTGTTGGAGCTCTTGGTGTCCCGGTTGGTAATGGAACACTCACTTTCCTTTCAGCTGTTTCCCTTCAAACCACCTCGCCTGTAGTGGCTGCTGCTGGTTCTGGTCTGGGCTGGGGATGGGAAGCTGTCTGTACCTCAGGCTGGATGCGCCCGCCTCTCTCGCTCTCTTCCATTGGCCGGTGTGTCAGCACTGGACGCATTACTCATTCTCAATTGGTCAGTGCACAGACGTTCCGCCCCTTTCTTCCACTTCAATTGGCTAGTGCTGGAACGCACAGCCTCTTTCCCCAACCCATTGGTCAGTATAGGGTTCCCCACCTCTTTCCCCCTCTCTAATTGGTTATTGTAGCGGCGCCCCGCCTCTTTCTCCTCCCCCCCCCATTGTCGTCCGCCGGGTGACATTCTATTTTAGAATATCGCTTCTGTTTTAGAATGTTGGACCTACAGTGCTCAATGCGGATAGGTTGGGAGCATTGCCAGTCACAGACTTACACTGACTGGGGCTCCACTGGGGGGAGCACGAAGGGTTTTCAAAGTCGGAACTCTGCAGAGCAGCTCCGGAAACTGTTTGCACATCACCGACATCAACCCATCTGTGGGAAGAAAGTAGTTAACGTTCGAGTCTGGTGACTCTTCATTAGAATCTAGACACCGGACTTGAAACATTAACTCTGTTTTCTTCCCACACGTGCAGAGTTCTGTTATTGTTTCAGATCTCCAGCATCCGCAGTTCTTTGTTTTATGTTATTATATCAATATCGACACTATTGACAATACATGGCTGCAAATACCGTGCACCTGCCAACGGGCAGAAGCTGTAAATGGGGAATTATTCTGCTGTTATAAAAGCAAGATATCACGGATGCTGAAAATCTGAATTGAACATAGAGAATGCCGAGAAACTCAGCAAGTTCTGTTGGCGTCTGTGCAGAGTGAAACGGAGTTAACGGTTCGGAGCTGGTTATTCTGCTGTTACAATGCGTCCATGTTTCCTAAAACCAACACAATAGTGTTCTTTAGACATGAACTTCAATTCAGTTTAATTGTGAAGAAACCACGGAGTGGAACCCTTCTGTCAGTGGAATCAAACTCTGTTTTTCTCTTCATAAATGCTGCCAGTTCTGCTGAGATCCTCCAGCATTTTCTGTTTTTGTTTCATACTTCCAGCATCCACAGTTCTTTGCTTTACTTAAGGAGGAAACCAACAGTTTACTGATGAGACCAACTTACTTCATGGCAAATGATGAAGGGTTTATGCCCGAAACGTCGATACTCCTGCTCCTCGGATGCTGCCTGACCTGCTGTGCTTTTCCAGCTCCACACTCTCCACTCTGATCTCCAGCATCTGCAGTTCGCACTTTCTCCAGCATAATTGCAAATGTCTTGACTGGAAGATCTGAAACAGATAAGAGTCAGAGAGATTTGGAGATATACAGCACAGAGGCAGACCCTTCGGTCCAACTTATCCATGCTGACCAGATATCCTAACTTAATCTAGTCCCATTTGCCAGCACTTGGCCCATTTCCCTTTAAACCCTACCTATTTATATACCCATTCAGATGCCTTTTAAATTTTGTACATAAATTCCTTCAAATTCCATACTGGGATTAAGCAAGACTGCTGGATAATTCCTATAGCATTTACTCTTGATTGACACTACCTAGTCACCTCATCAAAGTATTGCCCTTGGGTTTATGTATTAAATACTGCCTAATTGGAAAACTCAAAAACCACATTTGGCTCTGCATTAAAACTAAAGGGACCATTATAGACCCACATAATTTACAGTTTCCATCATAAAAGCAATTAGGAATGGACAATAAATGCTGGAACTAACCAGTGACATCCACATCCTATGAAAAGAAAATCAAAAAATGACTAAGATGGTGAATCAGTAATGCTTCAGTGCACTGGAGAATTTGAATAGCAATGCTTTGGCCACATTGGCAGTCTGGAAATCAGTGGGACAACTGTTAAAGAAATGTCAATATTGTTCTTAAAGTCAAGTCCTCAATATTCAGACAAAGCCCCTGCAACTGTAATGGACTGGATGCTGTGTCCGGATGGTTGAAAGTCATCTCTCTCAGGGCCTGTTCTCTCACCTGTAAAATAGGCAACATTTCAAAACCATCCACTTTGAAATCCTCTTTAGTAACATTAACTTTAATGACTGGCAGAAGTTTCCCACCAGTTGCTAGACACCCTTAGCCCCTTAATGATGAGGCAGAGAGGAAAAGGAAAGAAGTAAATCCTGCCCTGGAAATTCCACTACCTCACAGGGAGCCCTATTTTAAAAAAATATAAATTCATGGAACGTGCTACCCCAGACTATTGCCAGCATTTGTTTTCCAGGCTAAATTGCCCTTGAGAACGTGGTAGAAGAGCAATTGTCAAGATATATTCATGGTGCTGTTAGGAAGGAAAATTCTAGAAAGTGCCAAAAAAGCATGTTGAAAATTGACCCCCTTGGTCACATAAAGATCCATAACAGAAACCCATGATCTGGAGTTGACAGCTTCCTTGAATCAAACGGCATTTGATGATGGCAAAAATGGCTGGTTTTAGGTTAGTGACTTATACTATCAGCCTAGAATCCTTGTAATGCATTAGACAGACAAAAACATTCATGTCCATTACTTCCACCGGGTTAGTTCTTTCCGGTTCTTACCTTTTACCTCCTTCAATGCAATTCTGACAGAGGAGCAAGTGAAGGAAAATGAGGTGAAACTGAATCAAAACTGCTCCCTGATGTTTGTAAGAATGGCAATAATGAGGAAGACTACAAGAACCTATGGAATGACTTCATTCTGCCCTGCCTTCCTCAAACCACCACACCATACAGTTTTTCTCCTTACTCTCAGGCATGAGCTGAGCATCTCAATGAGGCTGAGATTTGTGGTCTCAGCATGTGTTGGCAGATGATTCACAGTGTACAAGGGAAGTAGAGAAAGTAAGAGTGACAGAGCACATGCTGCACTGTTAATGGAGGTTGAGGAGAAATTGGCAACAGCTTCAGAGTTAATGAGGCGAAACTTAACTGATCATGAGAAGCAAGATGACTAAGGTACATCTTACATATGTGCAAGCTCTGTGATCAGACTTCAGATTGGGGAAACTGACAAATATCACTTTCAAATGTAACACCGTCCTTTGCAGCATCACAATGAAAGCATTAGCTTGTCCTCAGAATCAGCGAAGCAATGTGGAGCATCGGATCCACAACTGTAAATCTGAAAGCATAGGCTGCACTCTGGAAACAACAGAGGACAATTTGGAGTGCAACATTGTTGCAGCTTCCAGACTCTGATGATCACTATGTCTGAAAGTTATTAGGATTTCTTAACTACCATAAAACCAGACATTCTGCTGTTCATTAAAATCACAGATATCAAATGAACAATGGGAGGGTAATGGTCACATCTTACACTGTTAATATTATTATCTCTGAACATTTAAATTTGCCAGACACCTGCTTCTTTAAGCCATCACGGCAAACTGGAATGGAAATTGTTAGAATCTATTAATCTATAAATGGAATATTTAAAACAGCATGTTAAAATTAGATAGAATCAATGTGTATTTATGAACAGCAGCACAATGGCTCAGTGGCTAGCGCAGCTGCCTCACAGCACCAGGGGCTTGGGTTTGATTCCGCCATCTGGCAACTGTTTATGTATTCTCCCCATGTCTGCGAGGGTTTCCTCCCACAGTCCAAAGATGTGCAGTTTAGGTGGATTGGCCATGCTAAACTGCCCATAGTGTCCAGGAATGTGTAGATTAGGAGGATTAGCCATGGGAATGATAGGGTTGGGGTTGGATCTGGGGGCTATGATCTTCAGAGGGTTGGTATGGACTGGATGAACTGAATGGCCTGCTTCCACAGGACTTATGCCTGAAATGTCCACTCTCTCGCTCCTTGGATGCTGCCTGTCCTGCTGTGCTTTTGCAGTGCCACACTTTTCAACTCTGATTCACCAGCATCTCCAGTCCTTACTTTCTCTCTGTAAGGATTCTATGAAAGGGAAATCATGTTTGACAAGTCTTTTGGAGATTTTTGAAGACATTGCTTGTAGCATAGCAAAGGAGAATCAATAGATGTGATGTGCTTGGATTTTTAAAAGGCTTTTGGTAAGAAGGTTAGTAAATAAAATTAAAGAGCATGAGACTGGCGGATTTACTAGTATGGATGGAGAATTGGTTAACAAATACAAAGCAGAGAGTGAAAATAAATGGCTTAATCTCAGGAATGGTAGGCTGTTACTAGTGAGATACTAGAAAGGTCAGAGTTAGGTTGATAACTGTCCACAAACTTAATGAATTATTTCGATGTGGGACAAAAATGTATTGTTTACAAATTAGCTAATGACACCAAACTGGATGGGAACTGAAGTAGTGAGTTGTTTTCATCAATTAAGTGCAACTACAGGATACAAAACTTAAAATTTCGTCCAAAAATCATTCACAAAATGATGACTCACTTTTCTTGCAAAAATAATCGCTGCCTCCTAACACAATCTGCAATAGCTGTCCCAGTTAAGAAGTTAAATAATTCAATCAAGTGAAACATGCCCGGTGAGAACATAAACTCAGTTGTCATTAGCTTTAAGGTTAATGTCGTTTCTGAATTTTGCATACAGCTGGACTTGAAGATCTGATAACACCTGTTGAATTGATGGAGGGAGGCTTCAACTACTTGGACAGGGTAATTGAATGGGCTAGAATGTGACAAGTGGCCGATAATGTGAATGAGTATGAAGTTATTCACTTTGATAGAAAAAGCAGAAAGGCTAAAATGGTGAGAAATTGGGAAGTGCAAATGTTGAAAAATATCTGGATGTCTTTCTCCATAAGTCATTAAGTCTAACATCCAGCAATTTGGAATGCAAATGTTGACATTCATTTCAAGGGAATGTGAGTACAGACATAGAGATATGTTGCTGCAGTCATACAGAAGCTTTTTGAATATACAGCTGGAATATTGTGTGGAGTTTAGATTTAGTTTTTTTTAGGTTACTTACAGTGCGGAAACAGGCCCTTCAGCCCAACAAGTCCACACTGACCCACCGAAGCGCAACCTACCCATACCTCTACACCTAACACTATGGGCAATTTAGCGTGGCCAATTCACATAACCTGCACATTTTTGGACTGTGGGAGGAAACCGGAGCACCCGGAGGAAACCCACGCAGACTCAGGGAGAATGTGCAAACTCCACACAGTCAGCCGCCTGAGGTGGGAATTGAACCCGGGTCTCTGCCGCTGTGAGGCAGCAGTGCTAACCACCGTGCCACTGTTTTCTTTAATAAATGCAACAAGAGATTTGAACACATGTAAGGTGATGAGCATGAAAAAGGAATGCTTTATTCCTTTGACATCCAGTCATTAGATACAGAAAGGAAAATTAAGGATAAAAAAGAAACTATTTATAGTATGCACATGGAACAAAGCCTGTGATTTACATTTGACTGAAGAACCCTTTGTCTATCTGCTCTACTTTCCCATCAACCTTCCTTCCACATTTCGTCTCCCAGCATAAGTCTGACTGACTTCTCTAATTGACCCATTCATTGTCGACACCTGCCAGTGGAGGTCTTGGTGAACTGCTCGTATTATGGACCAGGCCAGACCCCTTCAAAACAGTTCAGGAAAGTAGCTCAGACCCTAACTTGGCTCATTGTTTTAAGGAGGACAGGAGTGGATATACCAGGAGTGATGCAGCTGGCCCAACCACTTAGTTTAAACAAAACAAACTTTATTTGCAAGATTACCGAATTAAGCACAAACAAAAGACAACAGAGAATAGAGTGACTTAATTTATTCGAAAACCCAACAGATTATAAAGAACAAAGAACAAAGAAAATTTACAGCCTAGGAACAGGCCCTTCGGCCCTCCAAGCCTGAGCCGATCCAAATCTACTGTCTAAACATGTCGCCCAATTCCTAAGCATCTGTATCCCTCCGCTCCCGACCTACTCATGCATCTGTCCAGACACATCTTAAGTGAATCTACCGTGCCTGCTTCTACTACCTCTGCTGGCAATGCGTTACAGCCACCCACCCACTCTGTGTAAAGTACTTGCTGCATGTATCCCTCTTAAACTTTCCACCTCTCACCTTGAAAGCATGACCTCTCGTTATTGAATCCTTCACCCTGGGGGAAAAAGCTTGTCTCTATCCACCCTGTCTATACCCTTCATGATTTTGTAAACCTCAATCTGGTCCCCCCTCAATCTTCTTTTTTCTATTGAAAACAAACCTAACCTACTCAACCTCTCTTCATAGCTAGCACCTTCCATACCAGGCAACATCCTCGTAAACTTTCTCTGCACCCTCTCCAAAACATCCACCTCTTTTTGGTAATGTGGTGACCAGAACTGTACACAGTATTCTAAATGCGGCCGAACCAATGTCTTGTACAATTTTAACATGACCTGCCAGCTCTTATACTCAATACCCCGTCTGATGAAGGCAAGCATACTATGTGCCTTCTTGACCACTCCATCCACCTGTGCAGCAACCTTCAGGGTGCAATGGACCTGCACTCCTAGATCTCTTTGCTCATCAACTTTTCCCAAGGTTCTTCCATTCACTGTATAATTTGCTCTAGAATTAGACTTGCCAAAATGCATCAACTCACATTTGCTTGGTTTGAACTCCATCTGCCACTTCTCTGCCCAACTCTCCAGTCTATCTATATTGTCCTGTATTCTTTGACAGTCCCTTATGCTTTCTGCTACTCCACCAATCTTTGTGTCATCTGCAAACTTGCTGATCATACCAACAGTGCCCTCTTCTAGATCATTCATGTATATCACAAACAACACTGGTCCCAGCACTGATTCCTGTTGAACACTACTGGTCACATTTCTCCATTTCAAGAAACTCCCTTCAACTACTACTCTCTGTCTCCTGTTGCTCAACCAGTTCTTTATCCGCCTAGCTAGAACACCCTGCACACCATATGACTTCACTTTCTCTATTAGTTTACCATGGGGAACCTTATCAAATGCCTTACTATAGTCCATGTATACCACATCAACAGCTTCATCTATCAACTTGGTCACTTCTTCAAAAAACTCTATTAAGTTGGTACAGCACGATCTTCCCTGCACAAAACCATGTTGCCTATCACTGATAAGCCCATTCTTTTCTAAACATAAATAGATCCTATCCCTCACTACCTTCTACAGCAACTTTCCCGCCACTGACGTCAGGCTCACTGGACTGTAGTTACCCAGAATATCCTTACTACTTATTATCCCCAACTTAATGATGCAGTTCCAAATTCCTGCAGCAATCCCCATAAACACTGCTTGGCACAAAAGGAAAAATCAAACACAGGGTCTTACAGGAGAGAGAGAGAGAGAGAGAGAGAGATGTCAGAGAGATTCAGCTTTGTCCATGTCGCTGTTTCTTTGACAACAGCCTTGAAAACTGATTGCTTGCTAAAACCAAACCAATCCAAACCAGAGTAAGCTGACCTGGGAGAACTGGCCACTCCCCTTTCATTGTACAAGTGTTTTTTTTATTTGAAAGCCTTTTCCCTGAGGCAGTATCTGTAGCTATAACCAATTGGTCCTAAAACCTATCCAAGCTGGACTTTCTAGAATCTCTGTGTTTATGACCCCTCTGAAAAGAAACCAAGGACATGGCCTTGTCGAAGGGGCAGCATCATCACACTCAGAACTTTGCTCAGTGCCTTCCTGCACCTACTGCTGCAAGACATGTTACACACTAACAGACATACTTACAATACAAGATATTCAGTGGAGATCACTAGATGAACCCATATGATAGTGGGAATATTTTATAAGGAGAGATTGAGCAAACTGGGTCTACATTCTCTCGAGTTTTGAAGAGTAAGAGGTGATCTCATTGAAACTTATAAAACACTTCCAGGGGATGTTTTCCTGGCTAGTGACACTAGGGGCTGTAATGTTTGAATGAGCAAGCAAAAAATTTAATTTAGATTTGTTTTTCTGGGAAAGTCAAGAAAAGAGGAAGACCTAATACATTTGACAGGATGCTTTTAGGGAAATTGTTTCCAAAGAGGGACTGCAATCCCTTCCTGTTAACGTAGCTGGGTGAGTTTCCTGCAGATCGCCTCACTTCAATGAGGATATCATTGTTTGATTGTAGACCTTGAGGGAGCATGCTATTATATAAAAATATATGACCCTATCTGTCTTCTGCTTACTCCAAATTTTCCATTGCACACACTTTATGCCAATGAAAAATAACTTATGATTGCTTGCCTGCTTGATTATCTGTAGGAGGTTTTTTTGTACATATTGTGCTTGGCTTATAATTAGTAATTGTGCCAATGATTTGATATTATGTAAGGCAATTGAAAGTACCATTTTCCGAAGCACCTACTATTCTGACTGTGTATGATGCAATTCAACTAATAATTTTGCATATTTTGTCATCAGTTTAAGGTTGTTGTTTGAAAGATGAGATTTTGCACTGACATATAGCCCAAAGAGGACTGGGAATTGATTGCCTTTTAGGATTTGTATTGATATTATTTTTGGTCTTTCCCCATTATGATCAAGATCACAATTATTTTCCTGATGCATTTGCTAACCTTGTGCACCTTCATTTAATGCTAATGCATCATATTAAGTCGAGTAAGTGCTTGTGGGAAGCCTATATCAACAACCACAAACCGTGCAGTGAATTTTCCATGGTAACTTCCAAGTCATACTTCATTTCATATGCATAGCAAGCTCTGAATTTAATAATCAAATGAGTTCTGTGATGTTGTAAATGCAGCAGCCATTTAGAAGTGGGGGCATAGTTTTGATGAATTTAAGATCTATAAAGCCTAGAAGTACATCTCCTGCAGTAATGAGACTACACTGTCAAAAACACCATCTGATTGGGAGCTTGGAATTTGGTTCCTAAATTTACAAAAGTATATAAATGTATCAGAAGTAGTTTACTTGACTCAATACTGGGATTATCATATGAAGAAAGTTTGTATAGGTAAAGCTACAGCCATTCAAGAAAAGAGATCTTATGAAAGATAAAAGATCCCAAGGGGATTGATCAGACAGATACCAAGAGGATATTTCCTCATGTAGGGGTGACTACAACTAGAGGACACAGTTTAAAATCAGGATATATTCCTTTCAAGGTGGAGATATTTCCTCTCTCACACAATCATTAGTCAGTTGAACTCTCTTTCCCAGAAAGCAGTGGCAGCTAGTTCATTGAATTTATTCAAGGATGAGATCAATAGATCTTTGACAGCCAAAAGTTATTGGAACAGAGAACAAAATGGTTTTTACACCACAATCAGTTTATCCATAATTTAATTGAATGGAAAAGCAGGCTGAAAGGGCCAAATGGCCTACTCCTATGTTTCTATGCTGTCAGGTAGGAAGTTCAAAGAATGAGAGGACTGTTGTGCAGAACTTGTCAAATTCACCTTCTCTCCAATGGACTGCATTAACAGATAACTGGATAAACAAAAACTGGATAACAGGATGACTGCAAGGAAAGTCTCATCACCTGGTGAGAACTGCCTGCATCTAACCTTATTTATAGGGTTGTGATTATTCCTTTACTGTTCAAAAAGGCATAAAGAATGTGGTGAATATGAAGTTGAAGCAAAAGATAAGCCTTTTGGATGGATCAGCTCATGGAGTCATACAGCTCTGCATATTCCTTTTACATTCTTATGTGTTCTGATCTTTATTGCTGACCATGTGCTAAATTATTTGAAGAAAACAGGGCTTTTTTGACCATTTAGTGTGTAATTAGCATCTGTTTTTATATTAAAATAAAGCTGTCACAAGCTGGAAGGCATTTTTGTTTGAAGAAGTGTAGGTTTGGGAGTGGGTGAGGGCTAAAAAAAAACTAAAATTAAAGAGGCGCTGGGAAGCCAACTCCAACCTGCCAATTTTTGTTTATAATTGTTGCGTGTTAAGCCAAGTAGGAGAAACAAGTTATGAGTGTCAATATTGTTTTAATTTAAATTGAATTGTTCATTACGTATGAGTTTAACCTGGAGTTTTCAATTTGGATGCTTTTATGATATACCTGGATCTTACCAATGAAAGAGGACACAGCTGCAGTAGTTGATATTTGGCAGAAGAAATGAAAGACAAAATCTCCCATTGAACACTGAAAACTAACGTCTGGCTTAATGGCAAGAAATGTTTTTGTTCACCGGACTTTTTTGCTAGAGATTAATTTCAGGTTATTGCCACTACAGGTTGAGGTTATTCAGGAGGTTATTTTCATTACCCTGGAGGTCGGTTGCACTACTTAGAGGTTTGTTTGTCTAACTGGGAAACTTTAAGAAATTATGTCATGAGCAGTGATGATAATGGGATACCAGTCGATGTGATGTATTTGGATTGTTATAAAGTTTCACACAGGAGGTTAGAAAAGAAAATTAAAATGCTTTGGATTGATAGTAATTTACTAGCATGGATTGAGGGTTGGTCCACAGCAGGAAAGTTAGAATAGGAATAATTAGATCATTCTCAGGTTAGCAGGCAACGACCAGTAGAAGCTGCAAGGATCACTGCTTGATCTCCAGCTGTTTCTAATCTATTATAAGGATTTGGATCTGGGGACCATTTGTAATATTTCCAAGTTTTCAAATGACACAAGAGTAAGTGGGAATGAGGAGGAGATAAAAAGGCTTCAAGGAGACTTAGACAGACTGAGTGAATGTACAAGGGTATGCAGATGGAATATGATGAGGATAAGTGTAAGATATCCACTTGATAAGAAACAAATGTGAAGATATTTCTTAAATGGTTAGAGATTGGAAATGTTGAAGTCTAAAAGTGTCCTTGTTTATAACTCATTGAAAGTTAGGATGCAGGTGGAGCAAGCAATTTGAAGGCAACAGTATGTTAGCCTTTATTGGAAGAAGATTTGTATAGAGGACCAAAGAAGCCTTTCTTCAATTGTCTAGAACACGAATGTGAGCGATCACACCCTGATGTATTGTGTGCAGTTCTGGTCCCAGTGTTAAGAAAAGCTATCCTTTCGATAAAGGGAGAATGTATCAGACTGATTCCTGGTACGGTGAAACTGTCATATGACCAAGGATTCTGGATGTGTATTCTCTGAAGTTTAGAAGAATGAATTGCAATCTTATGGAAACTTACAAAATTCTTAAAGAGATAAACAGGAAGCAGAAAGTATTTTTCCCCTTGCTGTTCAGCAGTTTAGGATGGAGATGAGGAAAAATCATGTCACTCAGAGCCCGTGGATACTTGGTGTTCTATACATCAAAGTGCTGTGAAAAATCAGCCATTCATTAAGTTCAAGATAGAGACTGATAGATTTCTAGTTACTGATGACATCAAGGATATGGGGATAGTGCAGGACTTTGTCGTTAATCAGCCATGATCAAGAATAATGAAGCAGGCTTAAGGAGCTGAATAGCCTGGTCCTATCCTCTATGTTTGTTTTTGTCCACATTGCAGCTTTAATCTCTCAGATCAATATCTCTCAGCTGATTATGCTGCACTGACTTTGGCCTCAGATGAGGAGCAAGCTGGTTAGTATCATCAACAGCGTCAGCAGCAAGAGGAGCAGAACACCAACAGGAGCAGCAGCAACCTTGGTCTGTCACAGCATAGGGAAGAAGGAGTGAGTAGAAAACCATATCCAAATAGGCTTCATCAACTGGGTGCACGTATTATTCGAAGCACTGCCAGGACAAACTGAAGCGTTCAAGAATGGCAAGAGCTTTCATTCCATTAATGTTCAGCTGGTGGGCAATCACAAAAATGGGAATATGTAAAGGGTGTATGGTATTCCTGAGCTATTACCATGTTACCTTCATCTTGTAGCAGTGTATCCTCCCTGTCTCTTCGCACCTGAAAACAGGCTTATATCTAACTCCTCAAAGACAAGAGGTACTCGTGGAAAATTAGACTGAAGGCATTTATGACAAACTGAACAAATGAGGCCTAGGAACCCCACAATGAAAGCCAGCTGGGAGTGAGCAGTTGACCAAGGACATGCTGAGGATTTACCTCAACTGCCTAGATAACTGGAGGTGCCATCCAATGCACATAAGCTGGGGACTTCGGAATAATGATGATGTGCTGTACTCTGCAGATCATTGCAAAATCTTCAGAAAGAGGAAGACGCAGAGCACAGAGGCTTTTCACAGGAGGAATGTCAAAGAACCAATGTCCGAGTAACGATGCATGTTGTTTCCTCACACCGGTGAGTTTCAATCAGGCTCCAGTGGTGCAGCCTTCTGGCCAACCACATGGTCAACAACTTCTAACCAGGGTCTGTGATGTAGAATGTGTGATACTGACTGAGATGGAGCCAATGGGTGAACATCCATATCTCTTTTCACTATGATTCACATGATCGTTCTGCACTCTCCACCGCCACACTGTCTCATACTACCCTGCTCACAATGAGCCAGAGAACACCTTGCTGCAGATCTATGAATAACAGACGGTTATTCAAGATCTAGATCATCATGAACCCTGTTTAAGGCAGCATTCACAGTGCACAAGCCATTAGTGAGGGTATGCAAACATGAATTTGATACTGCATGATAATGACCTCTGTTCCCATGATGTAGGTCTCATGACCAATGCCTGTAACATAAGGACACTCATACATGAGACCAGTTCCTCCAATTTCTCTCCACCTTGCTGAAAGGTATTCTCTTAATGATCACAGGACATCCAAAAGCAATTTGCAGTCAATGAAGTAATCTCCTTGATATGGTTAAAAATCACACAACGTCAGTTTATAGCCCAACAGGTTTATTTGGAAGTACAAGTTAGCTACCCGATGAAGGAGCAGTGCTCTGAAAGCTTGTGTTTCCAAAGGAGCCTGCTGGACTGTAACTGGTGTTGTGTGGTTTTTAGCTTTGTTCACCCTAGTCCAATACTGGCACCTCCACATCATGGCTCTTTAACATGGGAAAAGCAACACCAATCTCCCACAAACAGCAACATGGTACTGACCAGATAATCTCGTTTAGTGTTATTAATTAAAGGATAAATATTGGTTAGGACTCTGTGATTTTTACAGCCACCCAAAAAGTCTTGGTTTGACACTGTAACCTAAACGTTGAGACCTCCAACAGTGCAGCACTCTGTCAGCGCCACTGGTGTACCTGCCTTGATTTCTGTACTCAAGCCTGAGAGTGGGAATTGAATTCACAATTATCTGACTCAGTCTGTCTGCAAGGGTGCCCAGTGCAATTGGAAACTATGCCAGGACATTGCTCATCCTACACAGCTGCTCCAGAAGTATCTTCTCTTTTGGCAATCCCTGAATCTCAGCAGACATAGCCAGCTGAGCAAAGCTTAGAATGGGTATGCCCTCCAGTGAGGTCTCTTTGCTCCTATCCTTGACTCTACTATCACTGAACTCATTTGTGACGTGTGAGTGACCAGGTGAAAGTTCAGCTGTCTTATTTACCAGTCCTATCAATGTGTCAGTGTTTGAGTTGATGCATAGTCCACATGGGTTTTGTGATGGTGCAATCTCACAATTGTGTAACATTCTCTCCAGAGTTTGTCATCTAGCTCCTGGACACCCTCTTGTGGAATCCTTTGTGATTCTATATCAGATTGACGACATGAACTAGACCTGAAAAGATAGGAGTATTTGAAATGGTCATTATCTACAGGTTGAGCTTCACTGACTACTGGCTTCAAGTTGATACGACGACAGAGAGTATTGTAAGCCACATGGCTGTTTGATATTTAGGGTTATTGGCAAGTAGCTGCGATTCCCCCGTCCCTTGAACTCAAGCAACCAGATTTATATCAAGACTGCTGATCGTTAATGCTCTTTCTTCTGTGAGTCTGTTGGAGAACCAATTCTGGTTTTCAGCCTCGCTCTTGTGATCTATCTTGTCTTCAAAGGTGGGGGTGGAGGGGGGAGGAAATGCATATAAATTGACTGGATGGACAAGTAACACATGTTGAGGGGTACAATGAGAGAGAGGTGTGACATTGCATTCTTACAACACATGCTAGTGTAGATGGCTGGATAACAAGGTGAAGAAGTAATTTGGACTGTGGAGAGAGTTGGTTTGAGAAGGAAAAGTGAACTGTTTGCATTCTGCACTTTGGAATATTCTGAATATGTCCCACACTTACCTGATTGGGTTACTAAATTACTTCAGACAATGAATCCAAGAGTGCGGCACTACATTCCTACTGTTGTCAATCTGAGTAATCACCTCAAAAGCCTTCCTGTTCCCAATAACATCCTTCCTCTTCCTGCGATGATGTGGGGACAGTATCTACCTCCAGGTCCTCACAGCCCCCAGCACTCATCCAGGGATGAAACCATGAAGTGAGGTGCAGTATAAAATTGGAATGTTAGGAGTCCATCCACACAATTATTCCTTTGATTCCCAACATCCAAAATCCAACAATGATCATCTTTGCAGAGTCGCTCAGAGGTCCGGAGACTAAATCAATGCAGGTGGATATCATTATGTTTGCTTGACATAATTGGTTGTGAAAGCTGGAAGTCAAAAAGCCTGATAAATCGCACTTACTTTCAAGATTCCTACCAATAGGTGCAAATTAAAATTGCTCCCATGATTTGAGAAAACTTCACACTCGGCAAAATAAAATGCAGCAGCGTATTTTCAGTGGGGAGCTACAAAGCAAACAGCAGTCTGATTTTCCATTGCTCCGTTTCTTCCTATCCACTGAGAAGAACATTGTCTCACACAAGTTCACATCCAGAGAGAACACTTCATATCCATTGGTCTGCATAATTTATTCTGCACATGCCAAATGTTAAAAAGCTAATTAAGTGAAAGGGAATTATGTGAAGAGGTAAAGTAAATGAGTTTAATGGTCCACTTTACCATTTTACTGTTAGGTTGAGTTCAGCTGTGGGAGTTAATTGCAGGTGCAGATTTTGAATATTATCTTTGAATTGATTTTCAAAGAAAAGGTTGTGTCAGAAATTAGAACATGATGTTGTCTCCAGCCTCTCTTTCCCTTTCAAAGTTTTGAATGATATTGCCTCCTCCCAGGTCCCTACACATTTTCCTCCTAACTCCACAGTGGGAACCTGGCTGCCCCGCCCCCACTCCCAGTGGTCAGCCTTCAGTTCCATGCCCTCTCAGTAAAATGGCCCATGCCACCATTCTCAAAGTCACATGTGTCATGAGTGGGTGATTGTGACCATGAATGCTTCCATGAAAAATTATCCTTTCTCATGCTGTCCCACTGAATAGTACAGTGGGGTCGTGGCAATATCACTGGCCAAGTAGTTCAGAACCAACCCCCTATCCCTCACCCCAACCAAAGGCTAATGTTCTGGGGAAATACATTTGAATCCCAACATGCCAGATGATGAAATTTGAATTCAATAAAAATCGGGAATAAAAAGCATGTTGATTGGCAACCACAGCAGCATCCGTGGAGCCATGGAATCAACATTTCCAGCATAAACACTTCATCAAGAATAAATTTTCAAAGAATTAATTCCTGATGAACGACTTACATCCAAAACGTCGATTCTATTGCTCCTCGGATGCTGCCTGACCTGCAGTGCTTTCTCAGCACCCCACTCTCAACCCTGATCACCAGCATCAGCAGACCTCACTTTCCTAATGCCCGAAATGTCGATTCTCCTGTTCCTTGGATGCTGCCTGACCTGCTGCGCTTTTCCAGCAACACATTTTCAGCTCTTTCTCATATTGGCAGGCATGTAATCATTCTAAAAACCCATTTGGATCGCTCACTTTCTTTGGGGAAGGAAATCTGCCTCCCGTCCCTGATCTGGCATTCATGTGACAGCAGCATCATAGCAACGTGGTGGACTACAACTGTTCTCTGGGCAAGAACAGGATGAAATGCTGGGCTAGCTCAGTCAGAGCAGGAGAGGGAGAGAATGAAAACCAGCTGGAGTTGTAGAGAGAGAGGATCGAGCTCAGTCAGAGGCGGGGAGAGACAGAGAGGATCGAGCTCAGTTGAAGTTGGAGAGGGAGATGATCGATATCATTCGAAGAGGGAGAGAGAAAGGATCAAGCTCAGTTGGAAAGGGAGAGGGAGAGGAATGAGCTCAGTCAGAGAGGGAGAGGACCAAGCTATGTTGGAGGAGGAGGGGAGAGAGAGAGAGGATCGAGATCAGTCAGCGAGGGAGAGGATGGAGCTCAGTCGGATTTGAAGAGGCAGAGTTCAAGTTCAGTGGGAATGGGAGAGGGAGAGGATCCAGCGTAGATGGAGAAGGAGAAAGAGAGGATGGAGCTCAGTCAGAGAGTGAGTCGGAGAGGATCGATCTCAGTCGGAGAGGGAGAGGGAGAGGATTGATCCCAGTCGGAGAGGGAGCGGGAGAGGACCAATCTCAGTCGGAGAGGGAGAGGGAGAGGATCGATCTCAGTCAGAGAGGGAGAAGGAGAGGATTGATCTCAGTAGGAATGGGAGAGGGAGAGAATCAATCTCGGTCAGAGATGGAGAGGGAGAGGATCGATCTCAGTCGGAGAGGGAGAGGGAGAGGATCGATCTCAGTCGGAGAGGGAGATGGAGAGGATCGATCTCAGTCAGAATCGGAGATGGAGAGGATCTATCTCAGTCGGAGAGGGAGAGGGAGAGGATCGATCTCAGTCGGAGAGGGAGACAGAGATGATCGATCTCAGTCAGAGATGGAGAGGGACAGGATCGATTTCAGTCGGAGATGGAGAGGGAGAGGATCGATTTCAGTCGGAGATGGAGAGGGAGAGGATCGATCTCAGTCGGAGATGGAGAGGGTGATGATCGATCTCAGTCAGAGATGGAGAGGGACAGGATCGATTTCAGTCGGAGAGGGAGAGGGAGAGGATTGATCTCAGTCGGAGAGGGAGAGGGAGAGGATCGATCTCAGTCGGAGATGGAGAGGGAGAGGATCGATCTCAGTCAGAGAGGGAGAGGGAGAGGATCGATCTCAGTCGGAGATGGAGAGGGAGAGGATCGATCTCAGTCTGAGAGGGAGAGGGAGAGGATCGATCTCAGTCGGAGAGGGAGAGGGAGAGGATCGATCTCAGTCGGAGAGGGAGAGGGAGAGGATCAATCTCAGTCGGAGAGGGAGAGGGAGAGGATCGATCTCAGTCAGAGAGGGAAAGGATCGATCTCAGTCGGAGAGGGAGAGGGAGAGGATCGATCTCAGTCGGACAGGGAGAGGGAGAGGATCGATCTCAGTCGGAATGGGAGAGGGAGGATCGATCTCAGTCGGAGAGGGAGAGGGAGAGGATCGATCTCAGTCGGAGAGGGAGAGGATCGATCTCAGTCAGAGATGGAGAGGGAGAGGATCGATCTCAGTCAGAGAGGGAGAGGGAGAGGATCGATCTCAGTCGGAGAGGGAGAGGGAGAGGATCGATCTCAGTCGGAGAGGGAGAGGGAGAGGATCGATCTCAGTCGGAGAGGGAGAGGGAGAGGATCGATCTCAGTCGGAGAGGGAGAGGGAGAGGATCGATCTCAGTCAGAGAGGGAAAGGATCGATCTCAGTCGGAGAGGGAGAGGGAGAGGATCGATCTCAGTCGGACAGGGAGAGGGAGAGGATCGATCTCAGTCGGAATGGGAGAGGGAGGATCGATCTCAGTCGGAGAGGGAGAGGGAGAGGATCGATCTCAGTCGGAGAGGGAGAGGATCGATCTCAGTCAGAGATGGAGAGGGAGAGGATCGATCTCAGTCAGAGAGGGAGAGGGAGAGGATCGATCTCACTCGGAGAGGGAGAGGGAGAGGATCGATCTCAGTCGGAGGGGGAGAGGGAGAGGATCGATCTCAGTCGGAGAGGGAGAGGGAGAGGTTCAATCTCAGTCAGAGAGGGAGAGGGAGAGGATCGATCCCAGTCAGAGAGGGAGAGGGAGAGGATCGATCTCAGTCGGAGAGGGAGAACGGGAGGATCGATCTCAGTCGGAGAGGGAGAGGGAGAGGTTCAATCTCAGTCAGAGAGGGAGAGGGAGAGGATCGATCTCAGTCGGAGAGGGAGAACGGGAGGATCGATCTCAGTCGGAGATGGAGAGGGAGAGGATCGATCTCAGTCGGAGAGGGAGAGGGAGAGGATCGATCTCAGTCGGAATGGGAGAGGGAGAGGATCAATCTCAGTCGGAGAGGGAGAGGATCGATCTCAGTCGGAGAGGGAGAGGGAGAGGATCGATCTCAGTCGGAATGGGAGAGGGAGAGGATCGATCTCAGTCGGAGATGGAGAGGGTGAGGATCGATCTCAGTCGGAATGGGAGAGGGAGAGGATCGATCTCAGTCGGAGAGGGAGAGGGAGAGGATCGATCTCAGTCGGAGAGGGAATGGGAGAGAATCGATCTCAGTAGGAATGGGAGAGGGAGAGGAGCAATCTCAGTCGGAATGGGAGAGGGCGAGGATCGATCTCAGTCGGAATGGGAGAGTGCAAGGATCGATCTCAGTCGGAATGGGAGAGGGAGAGGATCAATCTCGATAGGAATGGCAGAGGGAGAGGAGCAATCAGTCGGAATGGGAGAGGGAGAGGTTCGATCTCAGTCGGAATGGGAGAGGGAGAGGGTCGATCTCAGTCGGAATGGGAGAAGGAAAGGATCGATCTCAGTCGGAGAAGGAGAGGGAGATGATCAAACTCAGTCGGAGAGGGAGAGGGAGAGGATTGATCTCAGTCGGAGGGGGAAAGGGAGAGGATTGATCTCAGTCGGAATGCGAGAGGGAGAGGATCCATCTCAGCAGGAATGGGAGAGGGAGAGGATCGATCTCAGTCGGAGAGGGAGAGGGAGAGGAACGATTTCAGTCGGAGAGGGAGAGGGAGAGGGAGAGGATCGATCTCAGTCGGAGAGGGAGAGGATCGATCTCAGTCGGAGAGGGAGAGGGAGAGGATCGATCTCAGTCGGAATGGGAGAGGGAGAGAATCGGTCTCAGTCGGAGATGGAGAGGGAGAGGGAGAGGATCGATCTCAGTCAGAGATGGAGAGGGAGAGGATCGATCTCAGTCAGAGAGGGAGAGGGAGAGGATCGATCTCACTCGGAGAGGGAGAGGGAGAGGATCGATCTCAGTCGGAGGGGGAGAGGTAGAGGATCGATCTCAGTCGGAGATGGAGAGGGAGAGGATCGATCTCCGTCGGAGTTGGAGAGGGAGAGGGAGAGGATCGATCTCAGTCAGACGGGGAGAGGGAGAGGATCGATCTCAGCCGGAATGGGAGAGGGAGAGGATCGATCTCAGTCGGAGGAGAGGGAGAGGATTGATCTCAGTCAGTGAGGGAGAGGGAGAGGATCGATCTCAGTCGGAGAGGGAGAGGGAGAGGATTGATCCCAGTCGGAGAGGGAGCGGGAGAGGACCAATCTCAGTCGGAGAGGGAGACGGAGAGGATCGATCTCAGTCGGAGATGGAGAGGGAGAGGATCGATCTCAGTCTGAGATGGAGAGGGAGAGGATCGATTTCAGTCGGAGATGGAGAGGGAGAGGATCGATTTCAGTCGGAGATGGAGAGGGAGAGGATCGATCTCAGTCGGAGATGGAGAGGGTGATGATCGATCTCAGTCAGAGATGGAGAGGGACAGGATCGATCTCAGTCAGAGAGGGAGAGGGAGAGGATCGATCTCAGTCGGAGATGGAGAGGGAGAGGATCGATCTCAGTCGGAATGGGAGAGGGAGGATCGATCTCAGTCGGAGAGGGAGAGGGAGAGGATCGATCTCAGTCGGAGAGGGAGAGGGAGAGGATCGATCTCAGTCGGAGAGGGAATGGGAGAGAATCGATCTCAGTAGGAATGGGAGAGGGAGAGGAGCAATCTCAGTCGGAATGGGAGAGGGCGAGGATCGATCTCAGTCGGAATGGGAGAGTGCAAGGATCGATCTCAGTCGGAATGGGAGAGGGAGAGGATCAATCTCGATAGGAATGGCAGAGGGAGAGGAGCAATCAGTCGGAATGGGAGAGGGAGAGGTTCGATCTCAGTCGGAATGGGAGAGGGAGAGGGTCGATCTCAGTCGGAATGGGAGAAGGAAAGGATCGATCTCAGTCGGAGAAGGAGAGGGAGATGATCAAACTCAGTCGGAGAGGGAGAGGGAGAGGATTGATCTCAGTCGGAGGGGGAAAGGGAGAGGATTGATCTCAGTCGGAATGCGAGAGGGAGAGGATCCATCTCAGCAGGAATGGGAGAGGGAGAGGATCGATCTCAGTCGGAGAGGGAGAGGGAGAGGAACGATTTCAGTCGGAGAGGGAGAGGGAGAGGGAGAGGATCGATCTCAGTCGGAGAGGGAGAGGATCGATCTCAGTCGGAGAGGGAGAGGGAGAGGATCGATCTCAGTCGGAATGGGAGAGGGAGAGAATCGGTCTCAGTCGGAGATGGAGAGGGAGAGGGAGAGGATCGATCTCAGTCAGAGATGGAGAGGGAGAGGATCGATCTCAGTCAGAGAGGGAGAGGGAGAGGATCGATCTCACTCGGAGAGGGAGAGGGAGAGGATCGATCTCAGTCGGAGGGGGAGAGGTAGAGGATCGATCTCAGTCGGAGATGGAGAGGGAGAGGATCGATCTCCGTCGGAGTTGGAGAGGGAGAGGGAGAGGATCGATCTCAGTCAGACGGGGAGAGGGAGAGGATCGATCTCAGCCGGAATGGGAGAGGGAGAGGATCGATCTCAGTCGGAGGAGAGGGAGAGGATTGATCTCAGTCAGTGAGGGAGAGGGAGAGGATCGATCTCAGTCGGAGAGGGATAGGGAGAGGATTGATCCCAGTCGGAGAGGGAGCGGGAGAGGACCAATCTCAGTCGGAGAGGGAGACGGAGAGGATCGATCTCAGTCGGAGATGGAGAGGGAGAGGATCGATCTCAGTCTGAGATGGAGAGGGAGAGGATCGATTTCAGTCGGAGATGGAGAGGGAGAGGATCGATTTCAGTCGGAGATGGAGAGGGAGAGGATCGATCTCAGTCGGAGATGGAGAGGGTGATGATCGATCTCAGTCAGAGATGGAGAGGGACAGGATCGATCTCAGTCAGAGAGGGAGAGGGAGAGGATCGATCTCAGTCGGAGATGGAGAGGGAGAGGATCGATCTCAGTCGGAATGGGAGAGGGAGGATCGATCTCAGTCGGAGAGGGAGAGGGAGAGGATCGATCTCAGTCGGAGAGGGAGAGGATCGATCTCAGTCAGAGATGGAGAGGGAGAGGATCGATCTCAGTCAGAGATGGAGAGGGAGAGGATTGATCTCAGTCGGAGAGGGAGAGGGAGAGGATCGATCCCAGTCGGAGAGGGAGAGGGAGAGGATCGATCTCAGTCGGAGAGGGAGAGGGAGAGGTTCAATCTCAGTCAGAGAGGGAGAGGGAGAGGATCGATCTCAGTCAGAGAGGGAGAGGGAGAGGATCAATCTCAGTCAGAGAGGGAGAACGGGAGGATCGATCTCAGTCGGAGAGGGAGAGGGAGAGGTTCAATCTCAGTTAGAGAGGGAGAGGGAGAGGATCGATCTCAGTCGGAGAGGGAGAACGGGAGGATCGATCTCAGTCGGAGATGGAGAGGGAGAGGATCGATCTCAGTCGGAGAGGGAGAGGGAGAGGATTGATCTCAGTCAGAATGGGAGAGGGAGAGGATCAATCTCAGTCGGAGAGGGAGAGGATCGATCTCAGTCGGAGAGGGAGAGGGAGAGGATCGATCTCAGTCGGAATGGGAGAGGGAGAGGATCGATCTCAGTCGGAGATGGAGAGGGTGAGGATCGATCTCAGTCGGAATGGGAGAGGGAGAGGATCGATCTCAGTCGGAGAGGGAGAGGGAGAGGATCGATCTCAGTCGGAGAGGGAATGGGAGAGAATCGATCTCAGTAGGAATGGGAGAAGGAGAGGAGCAATCTCAGTCGGAATGGGAGAGGGCGAGGATCGATCTCAGTCGGAATGGGAGAGTGCATGGATCGATCTCAGTCGGAATGGGAGAGGGAGAGGATCAATCTCGATAGGAATGGCAGAGGGAGAGGAGCAATCAGTCGGAATGGGAGAGGGAGAGGTTCGATCTCAGTCGGAATGGGAGAGGGAGAGGATCGATCTCAGTCGGAATGGGAGAAGGAAAGGATCGATCTCAGTCGGAGAAGGAGAGGGAGATGATCAAACTCAGTCGGAGAGGGAGAGGGAGAGGATTGATCTCAGTCGGAGGGGGAAAGGGAGAGGATCGATCTCAGTCGGAATGCGAGAGGGAGAGGATCCATCTCAGCAGGAATGTGAGAGGGAGAGGATCGATCTCAGTCGGAGAGGGACAGGGAGAGGATCGAGCTCAGTCAGAGGCGGGGAGAGACAGAGAGGATCGAGCTCAGTTGAAGTTGGAGAGGGAGATGATCGATATCATTCGAAGAGGGAGAGAGAAAGGATCAAGCTCAGTTGGAAAGGGAGAGGGAGAGGAATGAGCTCAGTCAGAGAGGGAGAGGACTAAGCTATGTTGGAGGAGGAGGGGAGAGAGAGAGAGGATCGAGATCAGTCAGCGAGGGAGAGGATGGAGCTCAGTCGGATTTGAAGAGGCAGAGTTCAAGTTCAGTGGGAATGGGAGAGGGAGAGGATCCAGCGTAGATGGAGAAGGAGAAAGAGAGGATGGAGCTCAGTCAGAGAGTGAGTCGGAGAGGATCGATCTCAGTCGGAGAGGGAGAGGGAGAGGATTGATCCCAGTCGGAGAGGGAGCGGGAGAGGACCAATCTCAGTCGGAGAGGGAGAGGGAGAGGATCGATCTCAGTCAGAGAGGGAGAAGGAGAGGATTGATCTCAGTAGGAATGGGAGAGGGAGAGAATCAATCTCGGTCAGAGATGGAGAGGGAGAGGATCGATCTCAGTCGGAGAGGGAGAGGGAGAGGATCGATCTCAGTCGGAGAGGGAGATGGAGAGGATCGATCTCAGTCAGAATCGGAGATGGAGAGGATCTATCTCAGTCGGAGAGGGAGAGGGAGAGGATCGATCTCAGTCGGAGAGGGAGACAGAGATGATCGATCTCAGTCAGAGATGGAGAGGGACAGGATCGATTTCAGTCGGAGATGGAGAGGGAGAGGATCGATTTCAGTCGGAGATGGAGAGGGAGAGGATCGATCTCAGTCGGAGATGGAGAGGGTGATGATCGATCTCAGTCAGAGATGGAGAGGGACAGGATCGATTTCAGTCGGAGAGGGAGAGGGAGAGGATTGATCTCAGTCGGAGAGGGAGAGGGAGAGGATCGATCTCAGTCGGAGATGGAGAGGGAGAGGATCGATCTCAGTCAGAGAGGGAGAGGGAGAGGATCGATCTCAGTCGGAGATGGAGAGGGAGAGGATCGATCTCAGTCTGAGAGGGAGAGGGAGAGGATCGATCTCAGTCGGAGAGGGAGAGGGAGAGGATCGATCTCAGTCGGAGAGGGAGAGGGAGAGGATCAATCTCAGTCGGAGAGGGAGAGGGAGAGGATCGATCTCAGTCAGAGAGGGAAAGGATCGATCTCAGTCGGAGAGGGAGAGGGAGAGGATCGATCTCAGTCGGACAGGGAGAGGGAGAGGATCGATCTCAGTCGGAATGGGAGAGGGAGGATCGATCTCAGTCGGAGAGGGAGAGGGAGAGGATCGATCTCAGTCGGAGAGGGAGAGGATCGATCTCAGTCAGAGATGGAGAGGGAGAGGATCGATCTCAGTCAGAGAGGGAGAGGGAGAGGATCGATCTCAGTCGGAGAGGGAGAGGGAGAGGATCGATCTCAGTCGGAGAGGGAGAGGGAGAGGATCGATCTCAGTCGGAGAGGGAGAGGGAGAGGATCGATCTCAGTCGGAGAGGGAGAGGGAGAGGATCGATCTCAGTCAGAGAGGGAAAGGATCGATCTCAGTCGGAGAGGGAGAGGGAGAGGATCGATCTCAGTCGGACAGGGAGAGGGAGAGGATCGATCTCAGTCGGAATGGGAGAGGGAGGATCGATCTCAGTCGGAGAGGGAGAGGGAGAGGATCGATCTCAGTCGGAGAGGGAGAGGATCGATCTCAGTCAGAGATGGAGAGGGAGAGGATCGATCTCAGTCAGAGAGGGAGAGGGAGAGGATCGATCTCACTCGGAGAGGGAGAGGGAGAGGATCGATCTCAGTCGGAGGGGGAGAGGGAGAGGATCGATCTCAGTCGGAGAGGGAGAGGGAGAGGTTCAATCTCAGTCAGAGAGGGAGAGGGAGAGGATCGATCCCAGTCAGAGAGGGAGAGGGAGAGGATCGATCTCAGTCGGAGAGGGAGAACGGGAGGATCGATCTCAGTCGGAGAGGGAGAGGGAGAGGGAGAGGTTCAATCTCAGTCAGAGAGGGAGAGGGAGAGGATCGATCTCAGTCGGAGAGGGAGAACGGGAGGATCGATCTCAGTCGGAGATGGAGAGGGAGAGGATCGATCTCAGTCGGAGAGGGAGAGGGAGAGGATCGATCTCAGTCGGAATGGGAGAGGGAGAGGATCAATCTCAGTCGGAGAGGGAGAGGATCGATCTCAGTCGGAGAGGGAGAGGGAGAGGATCGATCTCAGTCGGAATGGGAGAGGGAGAGGATCGATCTCAGTCGGAGATGGAGAGGGTGAGGATCGATCTCAGTCGGAATGGGAGAGGGAGAGGATCGATCTCAGTCGGAGAGGGAGAGGGAGAGGATCGATCTCAGTCGGAGAGGGAATGGGAGAGAATCGATCTCAGTAGGAATGGGAGAGGGAGAGGAGCAATCTCAGTCGGAATGGGAGAGGGCGAGGATCGATCTCAGTCGGAATGGGAGAGTGCAAGGATCGATCTCAGTCGGAATGGGAGAGGGAGAGGATCAATCTCGATAGGAATGGCAGAGGGAGAGGAGCAATCAGTCGGAATGGGAGAGGGAGAGGTTCGATCTCAGTCGGAATGGGAGAGGGAGAGAGTCGATCTCAGTCGGAATGGGAGAAGGAAAGGATCGATCTCAGTCGGAGAAGGAGAGGGAGATGATCAAACTCAGTCGGAGAGGGAGAGGGAGAGGATTGATCTCAGTCGGAGGGGGAAAGGGAGAGGATTGATCTCAGTCGGAATGCGAGAGGGAGAGGATCCATCTCAGCAGGAATGGGAGAGGGAGAGGATCGATCTCAGTCGGAGAGGGACAGGGAGAGGATCGATCTCAGTCGGAGAGGGAGAGGGAGAGGAACGATTTCAGTCGGAGAGGGAGAGGGAGAGGGAGAGGATCGATCTCAGTCGGAGAGGGAGAGGATCGATCTCAGTCGGAGAGGGAGAGGGAGAGGATCGATCTCAGTCGGAATGGGAGAGGGAGAGAATCGGTCTCAGTCGGAGATGGAGAGGGAGAGGGAGAGGATCGATCTCAGTCAGAGATGGAGAGGGAGAGGATCGATCTCAGTCAGAGAGGGAGAGGGAGAGGATCGATCTCACTCGGAGAGGGAGAGGGAGAGGATCGATCTCAGTCGGAGGGGGAGAGGTAGAGGATCGATCTCAGTCGGAGATGGAGAGGGAGAGGATCGATCTCCGTCGGAGTTGGAGAGGGAGAGGGAGAGGATCGATCTCAGTCGGAGAGGGAGAGGGAGAGGATCGATCTCAGTCGGAGGAGAGGGAGAGGATTGATCTCAGTCAGTGAGGGAGAGGGAGAGGATCGATCTCAGTCGGAGAGGGAGAGGGAGAGGATCGATTTCAGTCGGAGATGGAGAGGGAGAGGATCGATCTCAGTCGGAGATGGAGAGGGAGAGGATCGATCTCAGTCGGAGAGGGAGAGGATCGATCTCAGTCAGAGATGGAGAGGGAGAGGATCGATCTCAGTCAGAGATGGAGAGGGAGAGGATTGATCTCAGTCGGAGAGGGAGAGGGAGAGGATCGATCCCAGTCGGAGAGGGAGAGGGAGAGGATCGATCTCAGTCGGAGAGGGAGAGGGAGAGGTTCAATCTCAGTCAGAGAGGGAGAGGGAGAGGATCGATCTCAGTCAGAGAGGGAGAGGGAGAGGATCAATCTCAGTCGGAGAGGGAGAGGGAGAGGTTCAATCTCAGTTAGAGAGGGAGAGGGAGAGGATCGATCTCAGTCGGAGAGGGAGAACGGGAGGATCGATCTCAGTCGGAGATGGAGAGGGAGAGGATCGATCTCAGTCGGAGAGGGAGAGGGAGAGGATTGATCTCAGTCAGAATGGGAGAGGGAGAGGATCAATCTCAGTCGGAGAGGGAGAGGATCGATCTCAGTCGGAGAGGGAGAGGGAGAGGATCGATCTCAGTCGGAATGGGAGAGGGAGAGGATCGATCTCAGTCGGAGATGGAGAGGGTGACGATCGATCTCAGTCGGAATGGGAGAGGGAGAGGATCGATCTCAGTCGGAGAGGGAGAGGGAGAGGATCGATCTCAGTCGGAGAGGGAATGGGAGAGAATCGATCTCAGTAGGAATGGGAGAGGGAGAGGAGCAATCTCAGTCGGAATGGGAGAGGGCGAGGATCGATCTCAGTCGGAATGGGAGAGTGCATGGATCGATCTCAGTCGGAATGGGAGAGGGAGAGGATCAATCTCGATAGGAATGGCAGAGGGAGAGGAGCAATCAGTCGGAATGGGAGAGGGAGAGGTTCGATCTCAGTCGGAATGGGAGAGGGAGAGGATCGATCTCAGTCGGAATGGGAGAAGGAAAGGATCGATCTCAGTCGGAGAAGGAGAGGGAGATGATCAAACTCAGTCGGAGAGGGAGAGGGAGAGGATTGATCTCAGTCGGAGGGGGAAAGGGAGAGGATCGATCTCAGTCGGAATGCGAGAGGGAGAGGATCCATCTCAGCAGGAATGGGAGAGGGAGAGGATCGATCTCAGTCGGAGAGGGACAGGGAGAGGATCGATCTCAGTCGGAGAGGGAGAGGGAGAGGAACGATTTCAGTCGGAGAGGGAGAGAGAGAGGGAGAGGATCGATCTCAGTCGGAGAGGGAGAGGATCGATCTCAGTCGGAGAGGGAGAGGGAGAGGATCGATCTCAGTCGGAATGGGAGAGGGAGAGAATCGGTCTCAGTCGGAGATGGAGAGGGAGAGGGAGAGGATCGATCTCAGTCAGAGAGGGAGAGGGAGAGGATCGATCTCAGTCAGAGAGGGAGAGGGAGAGGATCGATCTCAGTCGGAGGGGGAGAGGGAGAGGATCGATCTCAGTCGGAGATGGAGAGGGAGAGGATCGATCTCCGTCGGAGTTGGAGAGGGAGAGGGAGAGGATCGATCTCAGTCAGACGGGGAGAGGGAGAGGATCGATCTCAGGCGGAATGGGAGAGAGAGAGGCTCGATCTCAGTCGGAGGAGAGGGAGAGGATTGATCTCAGTCGGAGAGGGAGAGGGAGAGGATCGATCTCAGTCAGAGAGGGAGAGGGAGAGCATCGATCTCAGTCGGAATGGGAGAGGGAGAGGATCGATCTCAGTCGGAATGGGAGAGGGCGAGGATCGATCTCAGTAGGAATGGGATAGGGCGAAGAACGATCTCAGTCGGAGAGGGAGAGGGAGAGGATCGATCTCAGTCGGAGAGGGAGAGGGAGAGGATCGATCTCAGTCGGAATGGGAGAGGGAGAGGATCGGTCTCAGTCGGAGATGGAGAGGGAGAGGATCGATCTCACTCAGAATGGGAGATGGAGGATCGATCTCAGTCGGAGAGGGAGAGGGAGAGGATCGATCTCAGTCGGAGAGGGAGAGGGAGAGGATCAATCTCAGTAGCAATGGGAGAGGGAGAGGATCTATCTCAGTCGGAGAGGGAGAGGGAGAGGATCGATCTCAATCGGAGAGGGAGAGGGAGAGGAACGATCTCAGTTGGAATGGGAGAGGGAGAGGATTGATATCAGTCGGAATGGGAGAGGCAGAGGATCGATCTCAGTCGGAATGGGAGAGGAAGAGGATTGATCAGTCGGAGAGGGAGAGGGAGAGGATTGATCTCAGTAGGAATGGGAGAGGGAGAGGATTGATCTCAGTCGGAATGGGAGAGGGACAGGATCGATCTCAGTCGGAATGTGAGAGTGGATTGATCTCAGTCGGAGAGGGAGAGGGAGAGGATCGATCTCAGTCAGAGAGGGAGAGGGAGAGGATCGATCTCAGTCAGAGAGGGAGACGGAGGATCGATCTCAGTCGGAGAGGGAGACGGAGAGGATCGATCTCAGTCGGAGAGGGAGAGGGAGAGGATCGATCTCAGTCGGAGAGGGAGACAGAGAGGGAGAGGATCGAACTCAGTCGGAGAGGGAGAGGGAGAGGGAGAGGATCGATCTCAGTCGGAGATGGTGAGGGAGAGGATCGATCTCAGTCAGAGAGGGAGAGGGAGAGGATCGATCTCACTCGGAGAGGGAGAGGGAGAGGATCGATCTCAGTCGGAGAGGGAGAGGGAGAGGATCGATCTCAGTCGGAGGGGGAGACGGAGAGGATCGATCTCAGTCGGAGAGGGTGAGGGAGAGGGAGAGGATCGATCTCAGTCGGAGAGGGAGAGGGAGAGGATCGATCTCAGTCGGAATGGGAGAGGGAGAGGATCGATCTCAGTCGGAGATGGAGAGGGTGAGGATCGATCTCAGTCGGAATGGGAGAGGGAGAGGATCGATCTCAGTCGGAGAGGGAGAGGGAGAGGATCGATCTCAGTCGGAGAGGGAATGGGAGAGAATCGATCTCAGTAGGAATGGGAGAGGGAGAGGAGCAATCTCAGTCGGAATGGGAGAGGGCGAGGATCGATCTCAGTCGGAATGGGAGAGTGCAAGGATCGATCTCAGTCGGAATGGGAGAGGGAGAGCATCAATCTCCATAGGAATGGCAGAGGGAGAGGAGCAATCAGTCGGAATGGGAGAGGGAGAGGTTCGATCTCAGTCGGAATGGGAGAGGGAGAGGATCGATCTCAGTCGGAATGGGAGAAGGAAAGGATCGATCTCAGTCGGAGAAGGAGAGGGAGATGATCAAACTCAGTCGGAGAGGGAGAGGGAGAGGATTGATCTCATTCGGAGGGGGAAAGGGAGAGGATCGATCTCAGTCGGAATGCGAGAGGGAGAGGATCCATCTCAGTAGGAATGGGAGAGGGAGAGGATCGATCTCAGTCGGAGAGGGAGAGGGAGAGGGAGAGGATCGATCTCAGTCGGAGAGGGAGAGGATCGATCTCAGTCGGAGAGGGAGAGGGAGAGGATCGATCTCAGTCGGAATGGGAGAGGGAGAGGATCGGTCTCAGTCGGAGATGGAGAGGGAGAGGATCGATCTCACTCGGAGAGGGAGAGGGAGAGGGAGAGGATCGATCTCAGTCAGAGATGGAGAGGGAGAGGATCGATCTCAGTCAGAGAGGGAGAGGGAGAGGATCGATCTCACTCGGAGAGGGAGAGGGAGAGGATCGATCTCAGTCGGAGGGGGAGAGGGAGAGGATCGATCTCAGTCGGAGATGGAGAGGGAGAGGATCGATCTCCGTCGGAGTTGGAGAGGGAGAGGGAGAGGATCGATCTCAGTCAGACGGGGAGAGGGAGAGGATCGATCTCACTCGGAGAGGGAGAGGGAGAGGATCGATCTCAGTCGGAGAGGGAGAGGATCGATCTCAGTCGGAGAGGGAGACGGAGAGGATCGATCTCAGTCGGAGAGGGTGAGGGAGAGGGAGAGGATCGATCTCAGTTGGAGAGGGAGAGGGAGAAAATCGATATCAGTCGGAATGGGAGAGGGCAAGGATCGAACTCAGTAGGAATGGGAGAGTGTGAGGATCGATCTCAGTCGGAATGGGAGAGGGAGAGGATCGATCTCAGTCAGAGAGGGAGAGGGAGAGGGAGAGGTGCGATCTCAGTTCGAGCGGAGAGGGAGAGGATCGATCTCAGTCGGAATGGGAGAGGGAGAGGATCGGTCTCAGTCGGAGATGGAGAGGGAGAGATTCGATCTCAGTCGGAATGGGAGAGGGAGAGGATTGATCTCAGTCGGAATGGGAGAGGGCGAGGATCGATCTCAGTCGGACAGGGAGACGGAGAGGATCGATCTCAGTCGGAATGGGTGAAGGAGGATCGATCTCAGTCGGAGAGGGAGAGGGAGATGATCGATAGTCGGAGATGGAGAGGGAGAGGATCGATCTCAGTCGGAGAGGGAGAGGGAGAGGATCGATCTCAGTAGGAATGGGAGAGGGAGAAGATCGATCTCAGTCGGAATGGGAGAGGGAGGGGATCGATCTCAGTCGGAGATGGAGAGGGAGAGGATCGATCTCAGTCGGAGAGGGAGAGGGAGAGGACCGATCTCAGTCAGAGAGGGAGAGGGAGAGGATCGATGTCAGTTGAAGAGGGAGAGGATTGATCTCAGTCGGAATGGGAGAGGGAGAGGATTGAACTCAGTCGGAGATGGAGAGGGAGAGGATTGATCTCAGTCGGAGAGGGAGAGGGAGAGGATTGATCTCAGTCGGAGAGAGGAAGGGAGAGGATCGATCTCAGTCGGAGAGGGAGAGGGAGAGGATCTATCTCAGTCGGAGATGGAGAGGGAGAGGATCGATCTCAGTCGGGAGAGGGAGAGGGAGAGGATCGATCTCAGTCGGAGAGGGAGAGGGAGAGGATCGATCTCAGTAGGAATGGGAGAGGGAGAGGATCGATTTCAGTCAGAGGGGGAGAGGGAGAGGATTGATCTCAGTCGGAGATAGAGAGGGAGAGGATTGATCTCAGTCGGAGAGGGAGAGGAAGAGGATCGATCTCAGTGGGAGAGGGAGAGGGAGAGGATCGATCTCAGTCGGAGAGGGAGAGGGAGAGGATCGATCTCAGTCGGAGAGGGTGAGGAAGAGGATCGATCTCAGTCGGAGAGGGAGAGGGAGAGGATCGATCTCAGTCGGAGAGGGAGACGGAGAGGGAGAGGATGAATCTCAGTCAGAGAGGGAGAGGGAGAGGATCAATCTCAGTCGCAGAGGGAGAGGGAGAGGATCGTTCTCAGTCGGAATGGGAGAGGGAGAGGATCGATCTCAGTCGGAGAGGGAGAGGGAGAGGATCGGTCTCAGTCGGAGATGGAGAGGGAGAGGTTCGATCTCAGTCGGAATGGGAGAGGGAGAGGTTCGATCTCAGTCGGAGATGGAGAGGGAGAGGATCGATCTCAGTCGGAGAGGGAGAGGGAGAGGATCGATCTCAGTCGGAGAGGGAGAGGGAGAGGGTCGATCTCAGTCGGAGAGGGAGACGGAGATGGCGAGGATCAATCTCAGTCGGAGAGGGAGAGGGAGAGGATCGATCTCAGTCGGAATGGGAGAGGGAGAGGATCGGTCTCAGTCGGAGATGGAGAGGGAGAAGTTCGATCTCAGTCGGAGATGGAGAGGGAGAGGGAGAGGATCAATCTCAGTCAGAGAGGGAGAGGGAGAGGATCGATCTCAGTCGGAGAGGGAGAGGGAGAGGATCGATCTCAGTCGGAGAGGGAGAGGATCGATCTCAGTTGGAGAGGGAGAGGGAGAGGATCGATCTCAGTAGGAATTGGAGAGGGAGAGGATCGATCTCAGTAGGAGATGGAGAGGGAGAGGATCGATCTCAGTCGGAGAGGGAGAGGGAGAGGATCGATCTCAGTCGGAATGGTAGAGGGAGGATCGATCTCTGTCGGAGATGGAGAGGGAGAGGATCGATCTCAGTCGGAATGGGAGAGGGAGAGGATCGATCTCAGTTGGAGAGGGAGAGGGAGAGGATCGATCTCATTACGAATGGGAGAGGGAGAGGATCGATCTCAGTCGGAGAGGGAGAGGGAGATGATCGATCTCAGTAGGAGATGGAGAGGGAGAGGATCGATCTCAGTCGGATAGGGAGAGCGAGAGGTGCGATCTCAGTTGAAGAGGGAGAGGGAGAGGATCGATCTCAGTCGGAATGGTAGAGGGAGGATCGATCTCTGTCGGAGATGGAGAGGGAGAGGATCGATCTCAGTCGGAATGGGAGAGGGAGAGGATCGGTCTCAGTCGGAAATGGAGAGGGAGAGGATCGATCTCAATAGGAATGGGAGAGGGAGGATCGATCTCAGTCAGAGATGGAGAGGGAGAGGATTGATCTCAGTCAGAGAGGGAGAGGGAGAGGATCGATCTCAGTCAGAGAGGGAGAGTGAGGATCGATCTCAGTCGGAGAGGGAGAGGGAGAGGATCGATCTCAGTCGGAGATGGAGAGGGAGAGGATCGATCTCAGTCGGAGAGGGAGAGGGAGAGGATCGATCTCAGTTGAAGAGGGAGAGGGATAGATCCATCTCAGTAGGAATGGGAGAGGGAGAGGTGCGATCTCAGTCGGAATGGGAGAGGGAGAGGAGCAATCTCTGTCGGAATGGGAGAGGGGGAGGATCGATCTCAGTTGGAGAGGGAGAGGGAGAGGATCGATCTCAGTCGGAGATGGAGAGGGAGAGGATCGATCTCAATCGGAGAGGGAGAGGGAGAGGATCGATCTAAGTCGGAGATGGAGAGGGAGAGGATCGATCTCAGTCGGAGATGGAGAGGGAGAGGATCGATCTCAGTCGGAGAGGGAGAGGGAGAGGATCGATCTCAGTCGGAGAGAGGGAGGGAGAGGATCGACCTCAGTCGGAGATGGAGAGGGAGAGGATCGATCTCAGTCGGAGATGGAGAGGGAGAGGTTCGATCCCAGTCGGAATGGGAGAGGGAGAGGATTGATCTCAGTCGGAATGGGAGAGGGCGTGGATCGATTTCAGTCGGAATGGGTGAAGGAGGATCGATCTCAGTCGGAGAGGGAGAGGGAGATGATCGATCGCAGTCGGAGATGGAGAGGGAGAGGATCAATCTCAGTTGGAGAGGGAGAGGGAGAGGATTGATCTCAGTAGGAATGGGAGAGGGAGAGGATTGATCTCAGTCGGAGAGGGAGAGGGAGAAGATCGATCTCAGTCGGAATGGGAGAGGGAGGGGATCGATCTCAGTCGGAGATGGAGAGGGAGAGGATCGATCTCAGTCGGAGAGGGAGAGGGAGAGGATCGATCTCAGTCAGAGAGTGCGAGGGACAGGATTGATCTCAGTCAGAATGGGAGAGGGACAGGATCGATGTCAGTTGAAGAGGGAGAGGGAGAGGATTGATCTCAGTCGGAATGGGAGAGGGAGAGGTTCGATCTCAGTAGGAATGGGAGAGGGAGGATCGATCTCAGTCGGAGAGGGAGAGGGAGAGGATCGATCTCAGTCGGAGAGGGAGAGGGAGAGGATCGATCTCAGTCGGAATGGGAGAGGGAGAGCAGCAATCTCAGTCGGAATGGGAGAGGGGGAGGATCAATCTCAGTCGGAGAGGGAGAGGGAGAGGATCGATCTCAGTCGGAGTTGAAGAGGGAGAGGATCGATCTCAGTCGGAGAGGGAGAGGGAGAGGATCGATCTCAGTCGGAGAGGGAGAGGGAGAGGATCGATCTCAGTCAGAGAGGGCGAGGGAGAGGATTGATCTCAGTCAGAATGGGAGAGGGACAGGATCGATGTCAGTTGAAGAGGGAGAGGGAGAGGATTGATCTCAGTCGGAATGGGAGAGGGAGAGGTTCGATCTCAGTAGGAATGGGAGAGGGAGGATCGATCTCAGTCGGAGAGGGAGAGGGAGAGGATCGATCTCAGTCGGAGAGGGAGAGGGAGAGGATCGATCTCAGTCGGAGAGGGAGAGGGAGAGGATCGATCTCAGTCGGAATGGGAGAGGGAGAGGAGCAATCTCAGTCGGAATGGGAGAGGGGGAGGATCAATCTCAGTCGGAGAGGGAGAGGGAGAGGATCGATCTCAGTCGGAGTTGAAGAGGGAGAGGATCAATCTCAGTCGGAGAGGGAGAGGGAGAGGATCGATCTCAGTCGGAGAGGGAGAGGGAGAGGATTGATCTCAGTCGGAGAGGGAGAGGGAGAGGATCGATCTCAGTCGGAGAGGGAGAGGGAGAGGATCGATCTCAGTCGGAGAGGGAGAGGGAGAGGATTGATCTCAGTCAGAATGGGAGAGGGACAGGATCGATGTCAGTTGAAGAGGGAGAGGGAGAGGATTGATCTCAGTCGGAATGGGAGAGGGAGAGGTTCGATCTCAGTAGGAATGGGAGAGGGAGGATCGATCTCAGTCGGAGAGGGAGAGGGAGAGGATCGATCTCAGTCGGAGAGGGAGAGGGAGAGGATCGATCTCAGTCGGAGAGGGAGAGGGAGAGGATCGATCTCAGTCGGAATGGGAGAGGGAGAGGAGCAATCTCAGTCGGAATGGGAGAGGGGGAGGATCAATCTCAGTCGGAGAGGGAGAGGGAGAGGATCGATCTCAGTCGGAGTTGAAGAGGGAGAGGATCGATCTCAGTCGGAGAGTGAGAGGAGAGGATCGATCTCAGTCGGAGAGGGAGAGGGAGAGGATTGATCTCAGTCGGAGAGGGAGAGGGAGAGGATTGATCTCAGTCGGAGATGGAGAGGGAGAGGATCGATCTCAGTTGGAGAGGGAGAGGGAGAGGATCGATCTCCGTCGGAGATGGAGAGGGAGAGGATCGATCTCAGTCGGAGATGGAGAGGGAGAGGATCGATCCCAGTCGGAGAGGGAGAGGTGCGATCTCAGTTGAAGAGGGAGAGGGAGAGGATCGATCTCAGTCGGAATGGGAGAGGGAGAGGATCGGTCTCAGTCGGAAATGGAGAGGGAGAGGATCAATCTCAGTCGGAATGGTAGAGGGAGGATCGATCTCAGTCGGAGATGGAGAGGGAGAGGATTGATCTCAGTCGGAGAGGGAGAGGGAGAGGATCGATCTCAGTCGGAGAGGGAGGGAGAGGGAGAGGATCGATCTCAGTTGGAGAGGGAGAGGGAGAGGATCGATCTCAGTCTGAGAGGGAGAGGGAGAGGATCGATCTCAGTCGGAGATGGAGAGGGAGAGGATCGATCTCAGTCGGAGAGGGAGAGGGAGAGGATCGATCTCAGTCGGAGAGGGATAGGGAGAGGATGAGGAACGATCTCAGTTGGAGAGGGAGAGGGAGAGGATCGATATCAGTCGGAATGGGAGAGGATCGATCTCAGTCGGAGAGGGAGGGAGAGGAAGAGGATTGATCAGTCGGAGAGGGAGAGGGAGAGGATCGATCTCAGTCGGAGAGAGGGAGGGAGAGGATCGATCTCAGTCGGAGAGGGAGAGGGAGAGGATCTATCTCAGTCGGAGATGGAGAGGGAGAGGATCGATCTCAATCGGGAGAGGGAGAGGGAGAGGATCGATCTCAGTCGGAGAGGGATAGGGAGAGGATGAGGAACGATCTCAGTTGGAGAGGGAGAGGGAGAGGATCGATATCAGTCGGAATGGGAGAGGATCGATCTCAGTCGGAGAGGGAGGGAGAGGAAGAGGATTGATCAGTCGGAGAGGGAGAGGGAGAGGATCGATCTCAGTCGGAGAGAGGGAGGGAGAGGATCGATCTCAGTCGGAGAGGGAGAGGGAGAGGATCTATCTCAGTCGGAGATGGAGAGGGAGAGGATCGATCACAGTCGGGAGAGGGAGAGGGAGAGGATCGATCTCAGTCAGAGAGGGAGAGGGAGAGGATCGATCTCAGTAGGAATGGGAGAGGGAGAGGATCGATCTCAGTCGGAGAGGGAGAGGGAGAGGATTGATCTCAGTCGGAGAGGGAGAGGGAGAGGATTGATCTCAGTCGGAGAGGGAGAGGGAGAGGATCGATCTCATTCGGAGAGGGAGAGGGAGAGGATCGATCTCAGTCGGAGAGGGAGAGGATCAATCTCAGTCGGAGAGGGAGAGGGAGAGGATCGATCTCAGTCGGAATGGGAGAGGGAGAGGATCGGTCTCAGTCGGAGATGGAGAGGGAGAGGTTCGATCTCAGTCGGAGATGGAGAGGGAGAGGATCGATCTCAGTCAGAGAGGGAGAGGGAGAGGATCGATCTCAGTCAGAGAGGGAGAGGGAGAGGATCGATCTCAGTTGGAGAGGAAGAGGGAGAGGGAGAGGATCGATCTCAGTTGGAGAGGGAGAGGGAGAGGATCGATCTCAGTAGGAATGGGAGAGGGAGAGGATCGATCTCAGTCGGAGAGGGAGAGGGAGAGGATCGATCTCAGTTCAAGAGGGAGAGGGAGAGGATCGATCTCATTAGGAATGGGAGAGGGAGAGGATCGATCTCAGTCGGAGAGGGAGACGGAGAGGATCGATCTCAGTCGGAGATGGAGAGGGAGAGGATCGATCCCAGTCGGAGAGGGAGAGGGAGAGGTGCGATCTCAGTTGAAGAGGGAGAGGGAGAGGATCGATCTCAGTCGGAATGGTAGAGGGAGGATCGATCTCAGTCGGAGATGGAGAGGGAGAGGATCGATCTCAGTAGGAATGGGTGAGGGAGAGGATTGGTCTCAGTCGGAAATGGAGAGGGAGAGGATCAATCTCAGTCGGAATGGTAGAGGGAGGATCGATCTCAGTCGGAGATGGAGAGGGAGAGGATCGATCTCAGTCGGAGAGGGAGAGGGAGATGATCGATCTCAGTCGGAGAGGGAGAGGGAGAGGGAGAGGTGCGATATCAGTTGAAGAGGGAGAGGGAGAAGATCGATCTCAGTCGGAGAGGGAGAGGGAGAGGATCGATCTCAGTCGGAGAGGGAGAGGGAGAGGATCGGTCTCAGTCGGAGAGGGAGAGGGAGATGATCGATCTCAGTCGGAGAGGGAGAGGGAGAGGGAGAGGTGCGATATCAGTTGAAGAGGGAGAGGGAGAAGATCGATCTCAGTCGGAGAGGGAGAGGGAGAGGATCGATCTCAATAGGAATGGGAGAGGGAGAGGGAGAGGAGCAATCTCAGTCGGAATTGGAGAGGGGGAGGATCGATCTCAGTCGGAGAGGGAGAGGGAGAGGATCGATCTCAGTCGGAGATGGAGAGGGAGAGGATCGATTTCAGTCGGAGAGGGAGAGGGAGGATCGATCTCAGTCGGAGAGGGAGAGGGAGAGGATCGATCTCAGTCGGAATGGGAGAGGGAGAGGATCGGTCTCAGTCGGAGATGGAGAGGGAGAGGTTCGATCTCAGTCGGAGATGGAGAGGGAGAGGATCGATCTCAGTCAGAGAGGGAGAGGGAGAGGATCGATCTCAGTCAGAGAGGGAGAGGGAGAGGATCGATCTCAGTTGGAGAGGAAGAGGGACAGGGAGAGGATCGATCTCAGTTGGAGAGGGAGAGGGAGAGGATCGATCTCAGTAGGAATGGGAGAGGGAGAGGATCGATCTCAGTCGGAGAGGGAGAGGGAGAGGATCGATCTCAGTTCAAGAGGGAGAGGGAGAGGATCGATCTCATTAGGAATGGGAGAGGGAGAGGATCGATCTCAGTCGGAGAGGGAGACGGAGAGGATCGATCTCAGTCGGAGATGGAGAGGGAGAGGATCGATCCCAGTCGGAGAGGGAGAGGGAGAGGTGCGATCTCAGTTGAAGAGGGAGGGGGAGAGGATCGATCTCAGTCGGAATGGTAGAGGGAGGATCAATCTCAGTCGGAGATGGAGAGGGAGAGGATCGATCTCAGTAGGAATGGGTGAGGGAGAGGATTGGTCTCAGTCGGAAATGGAGAGGGAGAGGATCAATCTCAGTCGGAATGGTAGAGGGAGGATCGATCTCAGTCGGAGATGGAGAGGGAGAGGATTGATCTCAGTCGGAGAGGGAGAGGGAGAGGATCGGTCTCAGTCGGAGAGGGAGAGGGAGATGATCGATCTCAGTCGGAGAGGGAGAGGGAGAGGGAGAGGTGCGATATCAGTTGAAGAGGGAGAGGGAGAAGATCGATCTCAGTCGGAGAGGGAGAGGGAGAGGATCGATCTCAATAGGAATGGGAGAGGGAGAGGAGCAATCTCAGTCGGAGATGGAGAGGGGGAGGATCGATCTCAGTCGGAGAGGGAGAGGGAGAGGATCGATCTCAGTCGGAGAGGGAGAGGGAGGATCGATCTCAGTCGGAGATGGAGAGGGAGAGGATTGATCTCAGTCGGAGAGGGAGAGGGAGAGGATCGATCTCAGTCGGAGAGGGAGGGAGAGGAAGAGGATTGATCAGTCGGAGAGGGAGAGGGAGAGGATCGATCTCAGTCGGAGAGAGGGAGCGAGAGGATCGGTCTCAGTCGGAGAGGGAGAGGGAGAGGATCGATCTCAGTCGGAGATGGAGAGGGAGAGGATCGATCTCAGTCGGAGAGGGAGAGGGAGAGGATCGATCTAAGTCGGAGATGGAGAGGGAGAGGATCGACCACAGTCGGAGATGGAGAGGGAGAGGATCGATCTCAGTCGGAGATGGAGAGGGAGAGGATCGATCTCAGTCGGAGATGGAGAGGGAGAGGATCGATCTCAGTCGGAGAGGGAGAGGGAGGATCGATCTCAGTCGGAGATGGAGAGGGAGAGGTTCGATCTCAGTCGGAATGGGAGAGGGAGAGGATTGATCTCAGTCGGAATGGGAGAGGGGGAGGATCGATCTCAGTCGGAGAGGGAGAGGGAGAGGATCGATCTCAGTCGGAGATGGAGAGGGAGAGGATCGATCTCAGTCGGAGAGGGAGCGGGAGAGGAACGATCTCAGTCGGAGATGGAGAGGGAGAGGATCGATCTCAGTCGGAGAGGGAGAGGGAGAGGATCGATCTCAGTCGGAGAGGGATAGGGAGAGGATGAGGAACGATCTCAGTTGGAGAGGGAGAGGGAGAGGATCGATCCCAGTCGGAGAGGGAGAGGTGCGATCTCAGTTGAAGAGGGAGAGGGAGAGGATCGATCTCAGTCGGAATGGGAGAGGGAGAGGATCGGTCTCAGTCGGAAATGGAGAGGGAGAGGATCAATCTCAGTCGGAATGGTAGAGGGAGGATCGATCTCAGTCGGAGATGGAGAGGGAGAGGATTGATCTCAGTCGGAGAAGGAGAGGGAGAGGATCGATCTCAGTCGGAGAGGGAGGGAGAGGGAGAGGATCGATCTCAGTTGGAGAGGGAGAGGGAGAGGATCGATCTCAGTCTGAGAGGGAGAGGGAGAGGATCGATCTCAGTCGGAGATGGAGAGGGAGAGGATCGATCTCAGTCGGAGAGGGAAAGGGAGAGGATCGATCTCAGTCGGAGAGGGATAGGGAGAGGATGAGGAACGATCTCAGTTGGAGAGGGAGAGGGAGAGGATCGATATCAGTCGGAATGGGAGAGGCAGAGGATCGATCTGAATCGGAGAGGGAGAGGGAGCGGGAGAGGAACGATCTCAGTCGGAGAGGGAGAGGATCGATCTCAGTCGGAGAGGGAGGGAGAGGAAGAGGATTGATCAGACGGAGACGGAGAGGGAGAGGATCGATCTCAGTCGGAGAGAGGGAGGGAGAGGATCGATCTCAGTCGGAGAGGGAGAGGGAGAGGATCTATCTCAGTCGGAGATGGAGAGGGAGAGGATCGATCTCAGTCGGGAGAGGGAGAGGGAGAGGATCGATCTCAGTCAGAGAGGGAGAGGGAGAGGATCGATCTCAGTAGGAATGGGAGAGGGAGAGGATCGATCTCAGTCGGAGAGGGAGAGGGAGAGGATTGATCTCAGTCGGAGAGGGAGAGGGAGAGGATTGATCTCAGTCGGAGAGGGAGAGGGAGAGGATCGATCTCATTCGGAGAGGGAGAGGGAGAGGATCGATCTCAGTCGGAGAGGGAGAGGATCAATCTCAGTCGGAGAGGGAGAGGGAGAGGATCGATCTCAGTCGGAATGGGAGAGAGAGAGGATCGGTCTCAGTCGGAGATGGAGAGGGAGAGGTTCGATCTCAGTCGGAGATGGAGAGGGAGAGGATCGATCTCAGTCAGAGAGGGAGAGGGAGAGGATCGATCTCAGTCAGAGAGGGAGAGGGAGAGGATCGATCTCAGTTGGAGAGGAAGAGGGAGAGGGAGAGGATCGATCTCAGTTGGAGAGGGAGAGGGAGAGGATCGATCTCAGTAGGAATGGGAGAGGGAGAGGATCGATCTCAGTCGGAGAGGGAGAGGGAGAGGATCGATCTCAGTTCAAGAGGGAGAGGGAGAGGATCGATCTCATTAGGAATGGGAGAGGGAGAGGATCGATCTCAGTCGGAGAGGGAGACGGAGAGGATCGATCTCAGTCGGAGATGGAGAGGGAGAGGATCGATCCCAGTCGGAGAGGGAGAGGGAGAGGTGCGATCTCAGTTGAAGAGGGAGAGGGAGAGGATCGATCTCAGTCGGAATGGTAGAGGGAGGATCAATCTCAGTCGGAGATGGAGAGGGAGAGGATCGATCTCAGTAGGAATGGGTGAGGGAGAGGATTGGTCTCAGTCGGAAATGGAGAGGGAGAGGATCAATCTCAGTCGGAATGGTAGAGGGAGGATCGATCTCAGTCGGAGATGGAGAGGGAGAGGATTGATCTCAGTTGGTTGAGGGAGAGGGAGAGGATCGGTCTCAGTCGGAGAGGGAGAGGGAGATGATCGATCTCAGTCGGAGAGGGAGATGGAGAGGGAGAGGTGCGATATCAGTTGAAGAGGGAGAGGGAGAAGATCGATCTCAGTCGGAGAGGGAGAGGGAGAGGATCGATCTCAATAGGAATGGGAGAGGGAGAGGAGCAATCTCTGTCGGAGATGGAGAGGGGGAGGATCGATCTCAGTCGGAGAGGGAGAGGGAGAGGATCGATCTCAGTCGGAGATGGAGAGGGAGAGGATCGATCTCAGTCGGAGAGGGAGAGGGAGGATCGATCTCAGTCGGAGAGGGAGAGGGAGAGGATCGATCTCAGTTGAAGAGGGAGAGGGATAGATCGATCTCAGTAGGAATGGGAGAGGGAGAGGTGCGATCTCAGTCGGAATGGGAGAGGGAGAGGAGCAATCTCAGTCGGAATGGGAGAGGGGGAGGATCGATCTCAGTCGGAGAGGGAGAGGGAGAGGATCGATCTCAGTCGGAGATGGAGAGGGAGAGGATCGATCTCAGTCGGAGAGGGAGAGGGAGAGGATCGATCTAAGTCGGAGATGGAGAGGGAGAGGATCGACCACAGTCGGAGATGGAGAGGGAGAGGATCGATCTCAGTCGGAGAGAGGGAGGGAGAGGATCGATCTCAGTCGGAGATGGAGAGGGAGAGGATCGATCTCAGTCGGAGAGAGGGAGGGAGAGGATCGATCTCAGTCGGAGAGGGAGAGGGAGGAACGATCTCAGTCGGAGATGGAGAGGGAGAGGTTCGATCTCAGTCGGAATGGGAGAGGGAGAGGATTGATCTCAGTCGGAATGGGAGAGGGGGAGGATCGATCTCAGTCGGAGAGGGAGAGGGAGAGGATCGATCTCAGTCGGAGATGGAGAGGGAGAGGATCGATCTCTGTCGGAGAGGGAGCGGGAGAGGAACGATCTCAGTCGGAGAGGGAGAGGGAGAGGATCGATCTCAGTCGGAGAGGGAGGGAGAGGAAGAGGATTGATCAGTCGGAGAGGGAGAGGGAGAGGATCGATCTCAGTCGGAGAGAGGTAGCGAGAGGATCGGTCTCAGTCGGAGAGGGAGAGGGAGAGGATCGATCTCAGTCGGAGATGGAGAGGGAGAGGATCGATCTCAGTCGGAGAGGGAGAGGGAGAGGATCGATCTAAGTCGGAGATGGAGAGGGAGAGGATCGACCACAGTCGGAGATGGAGAGGGAGAGGATCGATCTCAGTCGGAGATGGAGAGGGAGAGGATCGATCTCAGTCGGAGATGGAGAGGGAGAGGATCGATCTCAGTCGGAGAGGGAGAGGGAGGATCGATCTCAGTCGGAGATGGAGAGGGAGAGGTTCGATCTCAGTCGGAATGGGAGAGGGAGAGGATTGATCTCAGTCGGAATGGGAGAGGGGGAGGATCGATCTCAGTCGGAGAGGGAGAGGGAGAGGATCGATCTCAGTCGGAGATGGAGAGGGAGAGGATCGATCTCAGTCGGAGAGGGAGCGGGAGAGGAACGATCTCAGTCGGAGAGGGAGAGGGAGAGGATCGATCTCAGTCGGAGATGGAGAGGGAGAGGATCGATCTCAGTCGGAGAGGGAGAGGGAGAGGATCGATCTCAGTCGGAGATGGAGAGGGAGAGGATGAGGAACGATCTCAGTTGGAGAGGGAGAGGGAGAGGATCGATATCAGTCGGAATGGGAGAGGCAGAGGATCGATCTGAATCGGAGAGGGAGAGGGAGCGGGAGAGGAACGATCTCAGTCGGAGAGGGAGAGGGAGAGGATCGATCTCAGTCGGAGAGGGAGGGAGAGGAAGAGGATTGATCAGTCGGAGAGGGAGAGGGAGAGGATCGATCTCAGTCGGGAGAGGGAGAGGGAGAGGATCGATCTCAGTCAGAGAGGGAGAGGGAGAGGATCGATCTCAGTAGGAATGGGAGAGGGAGAGGATCGATCTCAGTCGGAGATGGAGAGGGAGAGGATCGATCTCAGTCGGAGTTGGAGAGGGAGAGGATCGATCTCAGTTGGAGTTGGAGAGGGAGAGGGAGAGGATCGATCTCAGTAGGAATGGGAGAGGGAGAGGATCGATCTCAGTCGGAGAGGGAGAGGGAGAGGATCGATCTCAGTTCAAGTGGGAGAGGGAGAGGATCGATCTCATTAGGAATGGGAGAGGGAGAGGATCGATCTCATTCGGAGAGGG
This sequence comes from Chiloscyllium plagiosum, assembly GCF_037043375.1. NCBI lineage: Eukaryota > Metazoa > Chordata > Chondrichthyes > Orectolobiformes > Hemiscylliidae > Chiloscyllium > Chiloscyllium plagiosum. The sequence goes on from NW_028270139.1 coordinate 118,028,082, forward strand.
AGACGGAGAGGATCGATCTCAGTCGGAGATGGAGAGGGAGAGGATCGATCCCAGTCGGAGAGGGAGAGGGAGAGGTGCGATCTCAGTTGAAGAGGGAGAGGGAGAGGATCGATCTCAGTCGGAATGGTAGAGGGAGGATCGATCTCAGTCGGAGATGGAGAGGGAGAGGATCGATCTCAGTAGGAATGGGTGAGGGAGAGGATTGGTCTCAGTCGGAAATGGAGAGGGAGAGGATCAATCTCAGTCGGAATGGTAGAGGGAGGATCAATCTCAGTCGGAGATGGAGAGGGAGAGGATTGATCTCAGTCGGAGAGGGAGAGGGAGAGGATCGGTCTCAGTCGGAGAGGGAGAGGGAGATGATCGATCTCAGTCGGAGAGGGAGAGGGAGAGGGAGAGGTGCGATATCAGTTGAAGAGGGAGCGGGAGAAGATCGATCTCAGTCGGAGAGGGAGAGGGAGAGGATCGATCTCAATAGGAATGGGAGAGGGAGAGGGAGAGGAGCAATCTCAGTCGGAATTGGAGAGGGGGAGGATCGATCTCAGTCGGAGAGGGAGAGGATCGATCTCAGTCGGAGATGGAGAGGGAGAGGATCGATCTCAGTCGGAGAGGGAGAGGGAGGATCGATCTCAGTCGGAGAGGGAGAGGGAGAGGATCGATCTCAGTTGAAGAGGGAGAGGGATAGATCGATCTCAGTAGGAATGGGAGAGGGAGAGGTGCGATCTCAGTCGGAATGGGAGAGGGAGAGGAGCAATCTCAGTCGGAATGGGAGAGGGGGAGGATCGATCTCAGTCGGAGAGGGAGAGGGAGAGGATCGATCTCAGTCGGAGATGGAGAGGGAGAGGATCGATCTCAGTCGGAGAGGAAGAGGGAGAGGATCGATCTAAGTCGGAGAAGGAGAGGGAGAGGATCGACCACAGTCGGAGATGGAGAGGGAGAGGATCGATCTCAGTCGGAGATGGAGAGGGAGAGGATCGATCTCAGTCGGAGAGAGGGAGGGAGAGGATCGATCTCAGTCGGAGAGGGAGAGGGAGGAACGATCTCAGTCGGAGATGGAGAGGGAGAGGATCGATCTCAGTTGGAATGGGAGAGGGAGAGGATTGATCTCAGTCGGAATGGGAGAGGGGGAGGATCGATCTCAGTCGGAGAGGGAGAGGGAGAGGATCGATCTCAGTCGGAGATGGAGAGGGAGAGGATCGATCTCTGTCGGAGAGGGAGCGGGAGAGGAACGATCTCAGTCGGAGAGGGAGAGGGAGAGGATCGATCTCAGTCGGAGAGGGAGGGAGAGGAAGAGGATTGATCAGTCGGAGAGGGAGAGGGAGAGGATCGATCTCAGTCGGAGAGAGGGAGCGAGAGGATCGGTCTCAGTCGGAGAGGGAGAGGGAGAGGATCGATCTCAGTCGGAGATGGAGAGGGAGAGGATCGATCTCAGTCGGAGAGGGAGAGGGAGAGGATCGATCTAAGTCGGAGATGGAGAGGGAGAGGATCGACCACAGTCGGAGATGGAGAGGGAGAGGATCGATCTCAGTCGGAGATGGAGAGGGAGAGGATCGATCTCAGTCGGAGATGGAGAGGGAGAGGATCGATCTCAGTCGGAGAGGGAGAGGGAGGATCGATCTCAGTCGGAGATGGAGAGGGAGAGGTTCGATCTCAGTCGGAATGGGAGAGGGAGAGGATTGATCTCAGTCGGAATGGGAGAGGGGGAGGATCGATCTCAGTCGGAGAGGGAGAGGGAGAGGATCGATCTCAGTCGGAGATGGAGAGGGAGAGGATCGATCTCAGTCGGAGAGGGAGCGGGAGAGGAACGATCTCAGTCGGAGAGGGAGAGGGAGAGGATCGATCTCAGTCGGAGATGGAGAGGGAGAGGATCGATCTCAGTCGGAGAGGGAGAGGGAGAGGATCGATCTCAGTCGGAGAGGGATAGGGAGAGGATGAGGAACGATCTCAGTTGGAGAGGGAGAGGGAGAGGATCGATATCAGTCGGAATGGGAGAGGCAGAGGATCGATCTGAATCGGAGAGGGAGAGGGAGCGGGAGAGGAACGATCTCAGTCGGAGAGGGAGAGGGAGAGGATCGATCTCAGTCGGAGAGGGAGGGAGAGGAAGAGGATTGATCAGTCGGAGAGGGAGAGGGAGAGGATCGATCTCAGTCGGAGAGAGGGAGGGAGAGGATCGATCTCAGTCGGAGAGGGAGAGGGAGAGGATCTATCTCAGTCGGAGAGGGAGAGGGAGAGGATCGATCTCAGTCAGAGAGGGAGAGGGAGAGGATCGATCTCAGTCGGAGTTGGAGAGGGAGAGGATCGATCTCAGTCGGAGTTGGAGAGGGAGAGGGAGAGGATCGATCTCAGTAGGAATGGGAGAGGGAGAGGATCGATCTCAGTCGGAGAGGGAGAGGGAGAGGATCGATCTCAGTTCAAGTGGGAGAGGGAGAGGATCGATCTCATTAGGAATGGGAGAGGGAGAGGATCGATCTCAGTCGGAGAGGGAGACGGAGAGGATCGATCTCAGTCGGAGATGGAGAGGGAGAGGATCGATCTCTGTCGGAGAGGGAGCGGGAGAGGAACGATCTCAGTCGGAGAGGGAGAGGGAGAGGATCGATCTCAGTCGGAGAGGGAGGGAGAGGAAGAGGATTGATCAGTCGGAGAGGGAGAGGGAGAGGATCGATCTCAGTCGGAGAGAGGGAGCGAGAGGATCGGTCTCAGTCGGAGAGGGAGAGGGAGAGGATCGATCTCAGTCGGAGATGGAGAGGGAGAGGATCGATCTCAGTCGGAGAGGGAGAGGGAGAGGATCGATCTAAGTCGGAGATGGAGAGGGAGAGGATCGACCACAGTCGGAGATGGAGAGGGAGAGGATCGATCTCAGTCGGAGATGGAGAGGGAGAGGATCGATCTCAGTCGGAGATGGAGAGGGAGAGGATCGATCTCAGTCGGAGAGGGAGAGGGAGGATCGATCTCAGTCGGAGATGGAGAGGGAGAGGTTCGATCTCAGTCGGAATGGGAGAGGGAGAGGATTGATCTCAGTCGGAATGGGAGAGGGGGAGGATCGATCTCAGTCGGAGAGGGAGAGGGAGAGGATCGATCTCAGTCGGAGATGGAGAGGGAGAGGATCGATCTCAGTCGGAGAGGGAGCGGGAGAGGAACGATCTCAGTCGGAGAGGGAGAGGGAGAGGATCGATCTCAGTCGGAGATGGAGAGGGAGAGGATCGATCTCAGTCGGAGAGGGAGAGGGAGAGGATCGATCTCAGTCGGAGATGGAGAGGGAGAGGATGAGGAACGATCTCAGTTGGAGAGGGAGAGGGAGAGGATCGATATCAGTCGGAATGGGAGAGGCAGAGGATCGATCTGAATCGGAGAGGGAGAGGGAGCGGGAGAGGAACGATCTCAGTCGGAGAGGGAGAGGGAGAGGATCGATCTCAGTCGGAGAGGGAGGGAGAGGAAGAGGATTGATCAGTCGGAGAGGGAGAGGGAGAGGATCGATCTCAGTCGGGAGAGGGAGAGGGAGAGGATCGATCTCAGTCAGAGAGGGAGAGGGAGAGGATCGATCTCAGTAGGAATGGGAGAGGGAGAGGATCGATCTCAGTCGGAGATGGAGAGGGAGAGGATCGATCTCAGTCGGAGTTGGAGAGGGAGAGGATCGATCTCAGTCGGAGTTGGAGAGGGAGAGGGAGAGGATCGATCTCAGTAGGAATGGGAGAGGGAGAGGATCGATCTCAGTCGGAGAGGGAGAGGGAGAGGATCGATCTCAGTTCAAGTGGGAGAGGGAGAGGATCGATCTCATTAGGAATGGGAGAGGGAGAGGATCGATCTCAGTCGGAGAGGGAGACGGAGAGGATCGATCTCAGTCGGAGATGGAGAGGGAGAGGATCGATCCCAGTCGGAGAGGGAGAGGGAGAGGTGCGATCTCAGTTGAAGAGGGAGAGGGAGAGGATCGATCTCAGTCGGAATGGTAGAGGGAGGATCGATCTCAGTCGGAGATGGAGAGGGAGAGGATCAATCTCAGTCGGAATGGTAGAGGGAGGATCGATCTCAGTCGGAGATGGAGAGGGAGAGGATTGATCTCAGTCGGAGAGGGAGAGGGAGAGGATCGGTCTCAGTCGGAGAGGGAGAGGGAGATGATCGATCTCAGTTGGAGAGGGAGAGGGAGAGGGAGAGGTGCGATATCAGTTGAAGAGGGAGCGGGAGAAGATCGATCTCAGTCGGAGAGGGAGAGGGAGAGGATCGATCTCAATAGGAATGGGAGAGGGAGAGGGAGAGGAGCAATCTCAGTCGGAATTGGAGAGGGGGAGGATCGATCTCAGTCGGAGAGGGAGAGGATCGATCTCAGTCGGAGATGGAGAGGGAGAGGATCGATCTCAGTCGGAGAGGGAGAGGGAGGATCGATCTCAGTCGGAGAGGGAGAGGGAGAGGATCGATCTCAGTCGGAGATGGAGAGGGAGAGGATCGATCTCAGTTGAAGAGGGAGAGGGATAGATCGATCTCAGTAGGAATGGGAGAGGGAGAGGTGCGATCTCAGTCGGAATGGGAGAGGGAGAGGAGCAATCTCAGTCGGAATGGGAGAGGGGGAGGATCGATCTCAGTCGGAGAGGGAGAGGGAGAGGATCGATCTCAGTCGGAGATGGAGAGGGAGAGGATCGATCTCAGTCGGAGAGGAAGAGGGAGAGGATCGATCTAAGTCGGAGAAGGAGAGGGAGAGGATCGACCACAGTCGGAGAGGGAGAGGGAGAGGATCGATCTCAGTCGGAGATGGAGAGGGAGAGGATCGATCTCAGTCGGAGAGAGGGAGGGAGAGGATCGATCTCAGTCGGAGAGGGAGAGGGAGGAACGATCTCAGTCGGAGATGGAGAGGGAGAGGTTCGATCTCAGTTGGAATGGGAGAGGGAGAGGATTGATCTCAGTCGGAATGGGAGAGTGGGAGGATCGATCTCAGTCGGAGAGGGAGAGGGAGAGGATCGATCTCAGTCGGAGATGGAGAGGGAGAGGATCGATCTCTGTCGGAGAGGGAGCGGGAGAGGAACGATCTCAGTCGGAGAGGGAGAGGGAGAGGATCGATCTCAGTCGGAGAGGGAGGGAGAGGAAGAGGATTGATCAGTCGGAGAGGGAGAGGGAGAGGATCGATCTCAGTCGGAGAGAGGGAGGGAGAGGATCGGTCTCAGTCGGAGAGGGAGAGGGAGAGGATCGATCTCAGTCGGAGATGGAGAGGGAGAGGATCGATCTCAGTCGGAGAGGGAGAGGGAGAGGATCGATCTAAGTCGGAGATGGAGAGGGAGAGGATCGACCACAGTCGGAGATGGAGAGGGAGAGGATCGATCTCAGTCGGAGATGGAGAGGGAGAGGATCGATCTCAGTCGGAGATGGAGAGGGAGAGGATCGATCTCAGTCGGAGAGGGAGAGGGAGGATCGATCTCAGTCGGAGATGGAGAGGGAGAGGTTCGATCTCAGTCGGAATGGGAGAGGGAGAGGATTGATCTCAGTCGGAATGGGAGAGGGGGAGGATCGATCTCAGTCGGAGAGGGAGAGGGAGAGGATCGATCTCAGTCGGAGATGGAGAGGGAGAGGATCGATCTCAGTCGGAGAGGGAGCGGGAGAGGAACGATCTCAGTCGGAGAGGGAGAGGGAGAGGATCGATCTCAGTCGGAGATGGAGAGGGAGAGGATCGATCTCAGTCGGAGAGGGAGAGGGAGAGGATCGATCTCAGTCGGAGAGGGATAGGGAGAGGATGAGGAACGATCTCAGTTGGAGAGGGAGAGGGAGAGGATCGATATCAGTCGGAATGGGAGAGTCAGAGGATCGATCTGAATCGGAGAGGGAGAGGGAGCGGGAGAGGAACGATCTCAGTCGGAGAGGGAGAGGGAGAGGATCGATCTCAGTCGGAGAGGGAGGGAGAGGAAGAGGATTGATCAGTCGGAGAGGGAGAGGGAGAGGATCGATCTCAGTCGGAGAGAGGGAGGGAGAGGATCGATCTCAGTCGGAGAGGGAGAGGGAGAGGATCTATCTCAGTCGGAGAGGGAGAGGGAGAGGATCGATCTCAGTCAGAGAGGGAGAGGGAGAGGATCGATCTCAGTAGGAATGGGAGAGGGAGAGGATCGATCTCAGTCGGAGATGGAGAGGGAGAGGATCGATCTCAGTCGGAGTTGGAGAGGGAGAGGATCGATCTCAGTGGGAGTTGGAGAGGGAGAGGGAGAGGATCTATCTCAGTTGAAGAGGGAGAGGGATAGATCGATCTCAGTAGGAATGGGAGAGGGAGAGGTGCGATCTCAGTCGGAATGGGAGAGGGAGAGGAGCAATCTCAGTCGGAATGGGAGAGGGGGAGGATCGATCTCAGTCGGAGAGGGAGAGGGAGAGGATCGATCTCAGTCGGAGATGGAGAGGGAGAGGATCGATCTCAGTCGGAGAGGGAGAGGGAGAGGATCGATCTAAGTCGGAGATGGAGAGGGAGAGGATCGACCACAGTCGGAGATGGAGAGGGAGAGGATCGATCTCAGTCGGAGATGGAGAGGGAGAGGATCGATCTCAGTCGGAGAGAGGGAGGGAGAGGATCGATCACAGTCGGAGAGGGAGAGGGAGGAACGATCTCAGTCGGAGATGGAAAGGTTCGATCTCAGTCGGAATGGGAGAGGGAGAGGATTGATCTCAGTCGGAATGGGAGAGGGGGAGGATAGATCTCAGTCGGAGAGGGAGAGGGAGAGGATCGATCTCAGTCGGAGATGGAGAGGGAGAGGATCGATCTCTGTCGGAGAGGGAGCGGGAGAGGAACGATCTCAGTCGGAGAGGGAGAGGGAGAGGATCGATCTCAGTCGGAGAGGGAGGGAGAGGAAGAGGATTGATCAGTCGGAGAGGGAGAGGGAGAGGATCGATCTCAGTCGGAGAGAAGGAGGGAGAGGATCGGTCTCAGTCGGAGAGGGAGAGGGAGAGGATCGATCTCAGTCGGAGATGGAGAGGGAGAGGATCGATCTCAGTCGGAGAGGGAGAGGGAGAGGATCGATCTAAGTCGGAGATGGAGAGGGAGAGGATCGACCACAGTCGGAGATGGAGAGGGAGAGGATCGATCTCAGTCGGAGATGGAGAGGGAGAGGATCGATCTCAGTCGGAGATGGAGAGGGAGAGGATCGATCTCAGTCGGAGAGGGAGAGGGAGGATCGATCTCAGTCGGAGATGGAGAGGGAGAGGTTCGATCTCAGTCGGAATGGGAGAGGGAGAGGATTGATCTCAGTCGGAATGGGAGAGGGGGAGGATCGATCTCAGTCGGAGAGGGAGAGGGAGAGTATCGATCTCAGTCGGAGATGGAGAGGGAGAGGATCGATCTCAGTCGGAGAGGGAGCGGGAGAGGAACGATCTCAGTCGGAGAGGGAGAGGGAGAGGATCGATCTCAGTCGGAGAGGGAGGGAGAGGAAGAGGATTGATCAGTCGGAGAGGGAGAGGGAGAGGATCGATCTCAGTCGGAGAGAGAGAGGGAGAGGATCGATCTCAGTCGGAGAGGGAGAGGGAGAGGATCTACCTCAGTCGGAGAGGGAGAGGGAGAGGATCGACCACAGTCGGAGATGGAGAGGGAGAGGATCGATCTCAGTCGGAGAGGGAGAGGGAGAGGGAGATGATCGATCTCAGTCGGAGATGGAGAGGGAGAGGATCGATCTCAGTCGGAGAGGGAGAGGGAGAGGATCGATCTCAGTCGGAATGGGAGAGGGAGGGGTCGATCTCAGTCGGAGATGGAGAGGGAGAGGATCGATCTCAGTCGGAGAGGGAGAGGGAGAGGATCGATCTCAGTCAGAGAGGGAGAGGGAGAGGATTGATCTCAGTCAGAATGGGAGAGGGACAGGATCGATGTCAGTTGAAGAGGGAGAGGGAGAGGATTGAACTCAGTCGGAATGGGAGAGGGAGAGGTTCGATCTCAGTACGAATGGGAGAGGGAGGATCGATCTCAGTCGGTGAGGGAGAGGGAGAGGATCGATCTCAGTCGGAGAGGGAGAGGGAGAGGATCGATCTCAGTCGGAGAGGGAGAGGATCGATCTCAGTCGGAGTTGGAGAGGGAGAGGATCGATCTCAGTCGGAGTTGGAGAGGGAGAGGGAGAGGATCGATCTCAGTCGGAGAGGGAGGGGGAGAGGATCGATCTCAGTCGGAGAGGGAGAGGGAGAGGATTGATCTCAGTCGGAGATGGAGAGGGAGAGGATCGATCTCAGTCGGAGAGGGAGGGGGGGAGGATCGATCTCAGTCGGAGAGGGAGAGGGAGAGGATCGATCTCAGTCGGAGTTGGAGAGGGAGAGGATCGATCTCAGTCGGAGAGGGAGAGGGGGAGGATTGATCTCAGTCGGAGAGGGAGAGGGAGAGGATCGATCTCAGTTGGAGGGGGAGAGGGAGAGGATCGATCTCAGTCGGGGAGGGAGAGGGAGAGGATCGATCTCAGTCGGAGATGGAGATGGAGAGGATCGATCTCAGTCGGAGAGGGGGAGGGAGAGGATCGATCTGAATCGGAGAGGGGGAGGGAGAGGATCGATCTGAATCGGAGAGGGAGAGGGAGAGGAACGATCTCAGTTGGAGAGGGAGAGGGCGAGGATCGATATCAGTCGGAATGGGAGAGGCAGAGGATCGATCTGCATCGGAGAGGGAGAGGGAGCGGGAGAGGAACGATCTCAGTCGGAATGGGAGAGGAAGAGGATTGATCAGTCGGAGAGGGAGAGGGAGAGGATCGATCTCAGTCGGAGAGGGAGACGGAGAGGGAGAGGATCAATCTCAGTCGGAGATGGAGAGGGAGAGGATCAATCTCAGTCGGAGAGGGAGAGTGAGAGGATCGATCTCAGTAGGAATGGGAGAGGGAGAGGATCGATCTCAGTCGGAGAGGGAGAGGGAGAGGATTGATCTCAGTCGGAGATGGAGAGGGAGAGGATCGATCTCAGTCGGAGAGGGAGAGGGAGAGGATCGATCTCAGTCGGAGAGGGAGAGGGAGAGGATCGATCTCAGTCGGAATGGGAGAGGGAGAGGAGCAATCTCAGTCGGAATGGGAGAGGGGGAGGATCAATCTCAGTCGGAGAGGGAGAGGGAGAGGATCGATCTCAGTCGGAGTTGAAGAGGGAGAGGATCGATCTCAGTCGGAGAGTGAGAGGGAGAGGATCGATCTCAGTCGGAGAGGGAGAGGGAGAGGATTGATCTCAGTCGGAGAGGGAGAGGGAGAGGATTGATCTCAGTCGGAGATGGAGAGGGAGAGGATCGATCTCAGTTGGAGAGGGAGAGGGAGAGGATCGATCTCCGTCGGAGATGGAGAGGGAGAGGATCGATCTCAGTCGGAGATGGAGAGGGAGAGGATCGATCCCAGTCGGAGAGGGAGAGGTGCGATCTCAGTTGAAGAGGTAGAGGGAGAGGATCGATCTCAGTCGGAATGGGAGAGGGAGAGGATCGGTCTCAGTCGGAAATGGAGAGGGAGAGGATCAATCTCAGTCGGAATGGTAGAGGGAGGATCGATCTCAATCGGAGATGGAGAGGGAGAGGATTGATCTCAGTCGGAGAGGGAGAGGGAGAGGATCGATCTCAGTCAGAGAGGGAGGGAGAGGGAGAGGATCGATCTCAGTTGGAGAGGGAGAGGGAGAGGATCGATCTCAGTCTGAGAGGGAGAGGGAGAGGATCGATCTCAGTTGGAGAGGGAGAGGGAGAGGATCGATCTCAGTCTGAGAGGGAGAGGGAGAGGATCGATCTCAGTCGGAGATGGAGAGGGAGAGGATCGATCTCAGTCGGAGAGGGAGAGGGAGAGGATCGATCTCAGTCGGAGAGGGATAGGGAGAGGATGAGGAACGATCTCAGTTGGAGAGGGAGAGGGAGAGGATCGATATCAGTCGGAATGGGAGAGGATCGATCTCAGTCGGAGAGGGAGGGAGAGGAAGAGGATTGATCAGTCGGAGAGGGAGAGGGAGAGGATCGATCTCAGTCGGAGAGAGGGAGGGAGAGGATCGATCTCAGTCGGAGAGGGAGAGGGAGAGGATCTATCTCAGTCGGAGATGGAGAGGGAGAGGATCGATCTCAGTCGGGAGAGGGAGAGGGAGAGGATCGATCTCAGTCGGAGAGGGATAGGGAGAGGATGAGGAACGATCTCAGTTGGAGAGGGAGAGGGAGAGGATCGATATCAGTCGGAATGGGAGAGGATCGATCTCAGTCGGAGAGGGAGGGAGAGGAAGAGGATTGATCAGTCGGAGAGGGAGAGGGAGAGGATCGATCTCAGTCGGAGAGAGGGAGGGAGAGGATCGATCTCAGTCGGAGAGGGAGAGGGAGAGGATCTATCTCAGTCGGAGATGGAGAGGGAGAGGATCGATCTCAGTCGGGAGAGGGAGAGGGAGAGGATCGATCTCAGTCAGAGAGGGAGAGGGAGAGGATCGATCTCAGTAGGAATGGGAGAGGGAGAGGATCGATCTCAGTCGGAGAGGGAGAGGGAGAGGATTGATCTCAGTCGGAGAGGGAGAGGGAGAGGATTGATCTCAGTCGGAGAGGGAGAGGGAGAGGATCGATCTCATTCGGAGAGGGAGAGGGAGAGGATCGATCTCAGTCGGAGAGGGAGAGGATCAATCTCAGTCGGAGAGGGAGAGGGAGAGGATCGATCTCAGTCGGAATGGGAGAGGGAGAGGATCGGTCTCAGTCGGAGATGGAGAGGGAGAGGTTCGATCTCAGTCGGAGATGGAGAGGGAGAGGATCGATCTCAGTCAGAGAGGGAGAGGGAGAGGATCGATCTCAGTCAGAGAGGGAGAGGGAGAGGATCGATCTCAGTTGGAGAGGAAGAGGGAGAGGGAGAGGATCGATCTCAGTTGGAGAGGGAGAGGGAGAGGATCGATCTCAGTAGGAATGGGAGAGGGAGAGGATCGATCTCAGTCGGAGAGGGAGAGGGAGAGGATCGATCTCAGTTCAAGAGGGAGAGGGAGAGGATCGATCTCATTAGGAATGGGAAAGGGAGAGGATCGATCTCAGTCGGAGAGGGAGACGGAGAGGATCGATCTCAGTCGGAGATGGAAGAGGGAGAGGATCGATCTCAGTCGGAGAGGGAGACGGAGAGGATCGATCTCAGTCGGAGATGGAGAGGGAGAGGATCGATCCCAGTCGGAGAGGGAGAGGGAGAGGTGCGATCTCAGTTGAAGAGGGAGAGGGAGAGGATCGATCTCAGTCGGAATGGTAGAGGGAGGATCGATCTCAGTCGGAGATGGAGAGGGAGAGGATCGATCTCAGTAGGAATGGGTGAGGGAGAGGATTGGTCTCAGTCGGAAATGGAGAGGGAGAGGATCAATCTCAGTCGGAATGGTAGAGGGAGGATCGATCTCAGTCGGAGATGGAGAGGGAGAGGATTGATCTCAGTCGGAGAGGGAGAGGGAGAGGATCGGTCTCAGTCGGAGAGGGAGAGGGAGATGATCGATCTCAGTCGGAGAGGGAGAGGGAGAGGGAGAGGTGCGATATCAGTTGAAGAGGGAGAGGGAGAAGATCGATCTCAGTCGGAGAGGGAGAGGGAGAGGATCGATCTCAATTGGAATGGGAGAGGGAGAGGAGCAATCTCAGTCGGAGATGGAGAGGGGGAGGATCGATCTCAGTCGGAGAGGGAGAGGGAGAGGATCGATCTCAGTCGGAGATGGAGAGGGAGAGGATCGATCTCAGTCGGAGAGGGAGAGGGAGGATCGATCTCAGTCGGAGAGGGAGAGGGAGAGGATCGATCTCAGTCGGAATGGGAGAGGGAGAGGATCGGTCTCAGTCGGAGATGGAGAGGGAGAGGTTCGATCTCAGTCAGAGATGGAGAGGGAGAGGATCGATCTCAGTCAGAGAGGGAGAGGGAGAGGATCGATCTCAGTCAGAGAGGGAGGGGGAGAGGATCGATCTCAGTTGGAGAGGAAGAGGGAGAGGGAGAGGATCGATCTCAGTTGGAGAGGGAGAGGGAGAGGATCGATCTCAGTAGGAATGGCAGAGGGAGAGGATCGATCTCAGTCGGAGAGGGAGAGGGAGAGGATCGATCTCAGTTCAAGAGGGAGAGGGAGAGGATCGATCTCATTAGGAATGGGAGAGGGAGAGGATCGATCTCAGTCGGAGAGGGAGACGGAGAGGATCGATCTCAGTCGGAGATGGAGAGGGAGAGGATCGATCCCAGTCGGAGAGGGAGAGGGAGAGGTGCGATCTCAGTTGAAGAGGGAGAGGGAGAGGATCGATCTCAGTCGGAATGGTAGAGGGAGGATCAATCTCAGTCGGAGATGGAGAGGGAGAGGATCGATCTCAGTAGGAATGGGTGAGGGAGAGGATTGGTCTCAGTCGGAAATGGAGAGGGAGAGGATCAATCTCAGTCGGAATGGTAGAGGGAGGATCGATCTCAGTCGGAGATGGAGAGGGAGAGGATCGATCTCAGTCGGAGAGGGAGGGAGAGGAAGAGGATTGATCAGTCGGAGAGGGAGAGGGAGAGGATCGATCTCAGTCGGAGAGAGGGAGGGAGAGGATCGATCTCAGTCGGAGAGGGAGAGCGAGAGGATCTATCTCAGTCGGAGATGGAGAGGGAGAGGATCGATCTCAGTCGGAGAGAGGGAGGGAGAGGATCGATCTCATTCGGAGAGGGAGAGGGAGAGGATCGATCTCAGTCGGAGAGGGAGAGGGAGAGGATCGATCTTAGTCGGAGAGAGGGAGGGAGAGGATCGATCTCATTCGGAGAGGGAGAGGGAGAGGATCGATCTCAGTCGGAGAGGGAGAGGATCAATCTCAGTCGGAGAGGGAGAGGGAGAGGATCGATCTCAGTCGGAATGGGAGAGGGAGAGGATCGGTCTCAGTCGGAGATGGAGAGGGAGAGGTTCGATCTCAGTCGGAGATGGAGAGGGAGAGGATCGATCTCAGTCAGAGAGGGAGAGGGAGAGGATCGATCTCAGTCAGAGAGGGAGAGGGAGAGGATCGATCTCAGTTGGAGAGGAAGAGGGAGAGGGAGAGGATCGATCTCAGTTGGAGAGGGAGAGGGAGAGGATCGATCTCAGTAGGAATGGGAGAGGGAGAGGATCGATCTCAGTCGGAGAGGGAGAGGGAGAGGATCGATCTCAGTTCAAGAGGGAGAGGGAGAGGATCGATCTCATTAGGAATGGGAGAGGGAGAGGATCGATCTCAGTCGGAGAGGGAGACGGAGAGGATCGATCTCAGTCGGAGATGGAAGAGGGAGAGGATCGATCTCAGTCGGAGAGGGAGACGGAGAGGATCGATCTCAGTCGGAGATGGAGAGGGAGAGGATCGATCCCAGTCGGAGAGGGAGAGGGAGAGGTGCGATCTCAGTTGAAGAGGGAGAGGGAGAGGATCGATCTCAGTCGGAATGGTAGAGGGAGGATCGATCTCAGTCGGAGATGGAGAGGGAGAGGATCGATCTCAGTAGGAATGGGTGAGGGAGAGGATTGGTCTCAGTCGGAAATGGAGAGGGAGAGGATCAATCTCAGTCGGAATGGTAGAGGGAGGATCGATCTCAGTCGGAGATGGAGAGGGAGAGGATTGATCTCAGTCGGAGAGGGAGAGGGAGAGGATCGGTCTCAGTCGGAGAGGGAGAGGGAGATGATCGATCTCAGTCGGAGAGGGAGAGGGAGAGGGAGAGGTGCGATATCAGTTGAAGAGGGAGAGGGAGAAGATCGATCTCAGTCGGAGAGGGAGAGGGAGAGGATCGATCTCAATTGGAATGGGAGAGGGAGAGGAGCAATCTCAGTCGGAGATGGAGAGGGGGAGGATCGATCTCAGTCGGAGAGGGAGAGGGAGAGGATCGATCTCAGTCGGAGATGGAGAGGGAGAGGATCGATCTCAGTCGGAGAGGGAGAGGGAGGATCGATCTCAGTCGGAGAGGGAGAGGGAGAGGATCGATCTCAGTCGGAATGGGAGAGGGAGAGGATCGGTCTCAGTCGGAGATGGAGAGGGAGAGGTTCGATCTCAGTCGGAGATGGAGAGGGAGAGGATCGATCTCAGTCAGAGAGGGAGAGGGAGAGGATCGATCTCAGTCAGAGAGGGAGGGGGAGAGGATCGATCTCAGTTGGAGAGGAAGAGGGAGAGGGAGAGGATCGATCTCAGTTGGAGAGGGAGAGGGAGAGGATCGATCTCAGTAGGAATGGGAGAGGGAGAGGATCGATCTCAGTCGGAGAGGGAGAGGGAGAGGATCGATCTCAGTTCAAGAGGGAGAGGGAGAGGATCGATCTCATTAGGAATGGGAGAGGGAGAGGATCGATCTCAGTCGGAGAGGGAGACGGAGAGGATCGATCTCAGTCGGAGATGGAGAGGGAGAGGATCGATCCCAGTCGGAGAGGGAGAGGGAGAGGTGCGATCTCAGTTGAAGAGGGAGAGGGAGAGGATCGATCTCAGTCGGAATGGTAGAGGGAGGATCAATCTCAGTCGGAGATGGAGAGGGAGAGGATCGATCTCAGTAGGAATGGGTGAGGGAGAGGATTGGTCTCAGTCGGAAATGGAGAGGGAGAGGATCAATCTCAGTCGGAATGGTAGAGGGAGGATCGATCTCAGTCGGAGATGGAGAGGGAGAGGATCGATCTCAGTCGGAGAGGGAGGGAGAGGAAGAGGATTGATCAGTCGGAGAGGGAGAGGGAGAGGATCGATCTCAGTCGGAGAGAGGGAGGGAGAGGATCGATCTCAGTCGGAGAGGGAGAGCGAGAGGATCTATCTCAGTCGGAGATGGAGAGGGAGAGGATCGATCTCAGTCGGGAGAGGGAGAGGGAGAGGATCGATCTCAGTCAGAGAGGGAGAGGGAGAGGATCGATCTCAGTAGGAATGGGAGAGGGAGAGGATCGATCTCAGTCGGAGATGGAGAGGGAGAGGATCGATCTCAGTCGGAGTTGGAGAGGGAGAGGATCGATCTCAGTCGGAGTTGGAGAGGGAGAGGGAGAGGATCGATCTCAGTAGGAATGGGAGAGGGAGAGGATCGATCTCAGTCGGAGAGGGAGAGGGAGAGGATCGATCTCAGTTCAAGTGGGAGAGGGAGAGGATCGATCTCATTAGGAATGGGAGAGGGAGAGGATCGATCTCAGTCGGAGAGGGAGAGGGAGAGGATCGATCTCAGTCGGAGATGGAGAGGGAGAGGATCGATCCCAGTCGGAGAGGGAGAGGGAGAGGTGCGATCTCAGTTGAAGAGGGAGAGGGAGAGGATCGATCTCAGTCGGAATGGTAGAGGGAGGATCGATCTCAGTCGGAGATGGAGAGGGAGAGGATCGATCTCAGTAGGAATGGGTGAGGGAGAGGATTGGTCTCAGTCGGAAATGGAGAGGGAGAGGATCAATCTCAGTCGGAATGGTAGAGGGAGGATCGATCTCAGTCGGAGAGGGAGAGGGAGAGGATTGATCTGAGTCGGAGAGGGAGAGGGAGAGGATCGGTCTCAGTTGGAGAGGGAGAGGGAGATGATCGATCTCAGTCGGAGAGGGAGAGGGAGAGGGAGAGGTGCGATATCAGTTGAAGAGGGAGAGGGAGAAGATCGATCTCAGTCGGAGAGGGAGAGGGAGAGGATCGATCTCAATAGGAATGGGAGAGGGAGAGGGAGAGGAGCAATCTCAGTCGGAATTGGAGAGGGGGAGGATCGATCTCAGTCGGAGAGAGAGAGGATCGATCTCAGTCGGAGATGGAGAGGGAGAGGATCGATCTCAGTCGGAGAGGGAGAGGGAGGATCGATCTCAGTCGGAGAGGGAGAGGGAGAGGATCGATCTCAGTCGGAGATGGAGAGGGAGAGGATCGATCTCAGTTGAAGAGGGAGAGGGATAGATCGATCTCAGTAGGAATGGGAGAGGGAGAGGTGCGATCTCAGTCGGAATGGGAGAGGGAGAGGAGCAATCTCAGTCGGAATGGGAGAGGGGGAGGATCGATCTCAGTCGGAGAGGGAGAGGGAGAGGATCGATCTCAGTCGGAGATGGAGAGGGAGAGGATCGATCTCAGTCGGAGAGGGAGAGGGAGAGGATCGATCTATGTCGGAGAAGGAGAGGGAGAGGATCGACCACAGTCGGAGATGGAGAGGGAGAGGATCGATCTCAGTCGGAGATGGAGAGGGAGAGGATCGATCTCAGTCGGAGAGAGGGAGGGAGAGGATCGATCTCAGTCGGAGAGGGAGAGGGAGGAACGATCTCAGTCGGAGATGGAGAGGGAGAGGTTCGATCTCAGTTGGAATGGGAGAGGGAGAGGATTGATCTCAGTCAGAATGGGAGAGGGGGAGGATCGATCTCAGTCGGAGAGGGAGAGGGAGAGGATCGATCTCAGTCGGAGATGGAGAGGGAGAGGATCGATCTCTGTCGGAGAGGGAGCGGGAGAGGAACGATCTCAGTCGGAGAGGGAGAGGGAGAGGATCGATCTCAGTCGGAGAGGGAGGGAGAGGAAGAGGATTGATCAGTCGGAGAGGGAGAGGGAGAGGATCGATCTCAGTCGGAGAGAGGGAGGGAGAGGATCGGTCTCAGTCGGAGAGGGAGAGGGAGAGGATCGATCTCAGTCGGAGATGGAGAGGGAGAGGATCGATCTCAGTCGGAGAGGGAGAGGGAGAGGATCGATCTAAGTCGGAGATGGAGAGGGAGAGGATCGACCACAGTCGGAGATGGAGAGGGAGAGGATCGATCTCAGTCGGAGATGGAGAGGGAGAGGATCGATCTCAGTCGGAGATGGAGAGGGAGAGGATCGATCTCAGTCGGAGAGGGAGAGGGAGGATCGATCTCAGTCGGAGATGGAGAGGGAGAGGTTCGATCTCAGTCGGAATGGGAGAGGGAGAGGATTGATCTCAGTCGGAATGGGAGAGGGGGAGGATCGATCTCAGTCGGAGAGGGAGAGGGAGAGGATCGATCTCAGTCGGAGATGGAGAGGGAGAGGATCGATCTCAGTCGGAGAGGGAGCGGGAGACGAACGATCTCAGTCGGAGAGGGAGAGGGAGAGGATCGATCTCAGTCGGAGATGGAGAGGGAGAGGATCGATCTCAGTCGGAGAGGGAGAGGGAGAGGATCGATCTCAGTCGGAGATGGAGAGGGAGAGGATGAGGAACGATCTCAGTTGGAGAGGGAGAGGGAGAGGATCGATATCAGTCGGAATGGGAGAGGCAGAGGATCGATCTGAATCGGAGAGGGAGAGGGAGCGGGAGAGGAACGATCTCAGTCGGAGAGGGAGAGGGAGAGGATCGATCTCAGTCGGAGAGGGAGGGAGAGGAAGAGGATTGATCAGTCGGAGAGGGAGAGGGAGAGGATCGATCTCAGTCGGAGAGAGGGAGGGAGAGGATCGATCTCAGTCGGAGAGGGAGAGGGAGAGGATCTATCTCAGTCGGAGATGGAGAGGGAGAGGATCGATCTCAGTCGGGAGAGGGAGAGGGAGAGGATCGATCTCAGTCAGAGAGGGAGAGGGAGAGGATCGATCTCAGTAGGAATGAGAGAGGGAGAGGATCGATCTCAGTCGGAGATGGAGAGGGAGAGGATCGATCTCAGTCGGAGTTGGAGAGGGAGAGGATCGATCTCAGTCGGAGTTGGAGAGGGAGAGGGAGACGATCGATCTCAGTTGAAGAGGGAGAGGGATAGATCGATCTCAGTAGGAATGGGAGAGGGAGAGGTGTGATCTCAGTCGGAATGGGAGAGGGAGAGGAGCAATCTCAGTCGGAATGGGAGAGGGGGAGGATCGATCTCAGTCGGAGAGGGAGAGGGAGAGGATCGATCTCAGTCGGAGATGGAGAGGGAGAGGATCGATCTCAGTCGGAGAGGGAGAGGGAGAGGATCGATCTAAGTCGGAGATGGAGAGGGAGAGGATCGACCACAGTCGGAGATGGAGAGGGAGAGGATCGATCTCAGTCGGAGATGGAGAGGGAGAGGATCGATCTCAGTCGGAGAGAGGGAGGGAGAGGATCGATCACAGTCGGAGAGGGAGAGGGAGGAACGATCTCAGTCGGAGATGGAGAGGTTCGATCTCAGTCGGAATGGGAGAGGGAGAGGATTGATCTCAGTCGGAATGGGAGAGGGGGAGGATAGATCTCAGTCGGAGAGGGAGAGGGAGAGGATCGATCTCAGTCGGAGATGGAGAGGGAGAGGATCGATCTCTGTCGGAGAGGGAGCGGGAGAGGAACGATCTCAGTCGGAGAGGGAGAGGGAGAGGATCGATCTCAGTCGGAGAGGGAGGGAGAGGAAGAGGATTGATCAGTCGGAGAGGGAGAGGGAGAGGATCGATCTCAGTCGGAGAGAAGGAGGGAGAGGATCGGTCTCAGTCGGAGAGGGAGAGGGAGAGGATCGATCTCAGTCGGAGATGGAGAGGGAGAGGATCGATCTCAGTCGGAGAGGGAGAGGGAGAGGATCGATCTAAGTCGGAGATGGAGAGGGAGAGGATCGACCACAGTCGGAGATGGAGAGGGAGAGGATCGATCTCAGTCGGAGATGGAGAGGGAGAGGATCGATCTCAGTCGGAGAGGGAGAGGGAGGATCGATCTCAGTCGGAGATGGAGAGGGAGAGGTTCGATCTCAGTCGGAATGGGAGAGGGAGAGGATTGATCTCAGTCGGAATGGGAGAGGGGGAGGATCGATCTCAGTCGGAGAGGGAGAGGGAGAGTATCGATCTCAGTCGGAGATGGAGAGGGAGAGGATCGATCTCAGTCGGAGAGGGAGCGGGAGAGGAACGATCTCAGTCGGAGAGGGAGAGGGAGAGGATCGATCTCAGTCGGAGAGGGAGGGAGAGAAAGAGGATTGATCAGTCGGAGAGGGAGAGGGAGAGGATCGATCTCAGTCGGAGAGAGAGAGGGAGAGGATCGATCTCAGTCGGAGAGGGAGAGGGAGAGGATCTACCTCAGTCGGAGAGGGAGAGGGAGAGGATCGACCACAGTCGGAGATGGAGAGGGAGAGGATCGATCTCAGTCGGAGAGGGAGAGGGAGAGGGAGATGATCGATCTCAGTCGGAGATGGAGAGGGAGAGGATCGATCTCAGTCGGAGAGGGAGAGGGAGAGGATCGATCTCAGTCGGAATGGGAGAGGGAGGGGTCGATCTCAGTCGGAGATGGAGAGGGAGAGGATCGATCTCAGTCGGAGAGGGAGAGGGAGAAGATCGATCTCAGTCAGAGAGGGAGAGGGAGAGGATTGATCTCAGTCAGAATGGGAGAGGGACCGGATCGATGTCAGTTGAAGAGGGAGAGGGAGAGGATTGAACTCAGTCGGAATGGGAGAGGGAGAGGTTCGATCTCAGTACGAATGGGAGAGGGAGGATCGATCTCAGTCGGTGAGGGAGAGGGAGAGGATCGATCTCAGTCGGAGAGGGAGAGGGAGTGGATCGATCTCAGTCGGAGAGGGAGAGGATCGATCTCAGTCGGATTTGGAGAGGGAGAGGATCGATCTCAGTCGGAGTTGGAGAGGGAGAGGGAGAGGATCGATCTCAGTCGGAGAGGGAGGGGGAGAGGATCGATCTCAGTCGGAGAGGGAGAGGGAGAGGATTGATCTCAGTCGGAGATGGAGAGGGAGAGGATCGATCTCAGTCGGAGAGGGAGAGGGGGAGGATCGATCTCAGTCGGAGAGGGAGAGGGAGAGGATCGATCTCAGTCGGAGAGGGAGAGGGAGAGGATCGATCTCAGTCGGAGAGGGAGAGGGGGAGGATTGATCTCAGTCGGAGAGGGAGAGGGAGAGGATCGATCTCAGTTGGAGGGGGAGAGGGAGAGGATCGATCTCAGTCGGGGAGGGAGAGGGAGAGGATCGATCTCAGTCGGAGATGGAGAGGGAGAGGATCGATCTCAGTCGGAGATGGAGAGGGAGAGGATCGATCTCAGTCGGAGAGTGGGAGGGAGAGGATCGATCTCAGTCGGAGAGGGGGAGGGAGAGGATCGATCTGAATCGGAGAGGGGGAGGGAGAGGATCGATCTGAATCGGAGAGGGAGAGGGAGAGGAACGATCTCAGTTGGAGAGGGAGAGGGCGAGGATCGATATCAGTCGGAATGGGAGAGGCAGAGGATCGATCTGCATCGGAGAGGGAGAGGGAGCGGGAGAGGAACGATCTCAGTCGGAATGGGAGAGGAAGAGGACTGATCAGTCGGAGAGGGAGAGGGAGAGGATCGATCTCAGTCGGAGAGGGAGACGGAGAGGGAGAGGATCAATCTCAGTCGGAGATGGAGAGGGAGAGGATCAATCTCAGTCGGAGAGGGAGAGTGAGAGGATCGATCTCAGTCGGAGAGGGAGAGGGAGAGGATTGATCTCAGTCGGAGATGGAGAGGGAGAGGATCGATCTCAGTTGGAGAGGGAGAGGGAGAGGATCGATCTCCGTCGGAGATGGAGAGGGAGAGGAACGATCTCAGTCGGAGATGGAGAGGGAGAGGATCGATCCCAGTCGGAGAGGGAGAGGTGCGATCTCAGTTGAAGAGGGAGAGGGAGAGGATCGATCTCAGTCGGAATGGGAGAGGGAGAGGATCGGTCTCAGTCGGAAATGGAGAGGGAGAGGATCAATCTCAGTCGGAATGGTAGAGGGAGGATCGATCTCAGTCGGAGATGGAGAGGGAGAGGATTGATCTCAGTCGGAGAGGGAGAGGGAGAGGATCGATCTCAGTCGGAGAGGGAGGGAGAGGGAGAGGATCGATCTCAGTTCGAGAGGGAGAGGGAGAGGATCGATCTCAGTCTGAGAGGGAGAGGGAGAGGATCGATCTCAGTCGGAGATGGAGAGGGAGAGGATCGATCTCAGTCGGAGAGGGAAAGGGAGAGGATGAGGAACGATCTCAGTTGGAGAGGGAGAGGGAGAGGATCGATATCAGTCGGAATGGGAGAGGATCGATCTCAGTCGGAGAGGGAGGGAGAGGAAGAGGATTGATCAGTCGGAGAGGGAGAGGGAGAGGATCGATCTCAGTCGGAGAGAGGGAGGGAGAGGATCGATCTCAGTCGGAGAGGGAGAGGGAGAGGATCTATCTCAGTCGGAGATGGAGAGGGAGAGGATCGATCTCAGTCGGGAGAGGGAGAGGGAGAGGATCGATCTCAGTCGGAGAGGGATAGGGAGAGGATGAGGAACGATCTCAGTTGGAGAGGGAGAGGGAGAGGATCGATATCAGTCGGAATGGGAGAGGATCGATCTCAGTCGGAGAGGGAGGGAGAGGAAGAGGATTGATCAGTCGGAGAGGGAGAGGGAGAGGATCGATCTCAGTCGGAGAGAGGGAGGGAGAGGATCGATCTCAGTCGGAGAGGGAGAGGGAGAGGATCTATCTCAGTCGGAGATGGAGAGGGAGAGGATCGATCTCAGTCGGGAGAGGGAGAGGGAGAGGATCGATCTCAGTCAGAGAGGGAGAGGGAGAGGATCGATCTCAGTAGGAATGGGAGAGGGAGAGGATCGATCTCAGTCGGAGAGGGAGAGGGAGAGGATTGATCTCAGTCGGAGAGGGAGAGGGAGAGGATTGATCTCAGTCGGAGAGGGAGAGGGAGAGGATCGATCTCATTCGGAGAGGGAGAGGGAGAGGATCGATCTCAGTCGGAGAGGGAGAGGGAGAGGATCAATCTCAGTCGGAGAGGGAGAGGGAGAGGATCGATCTCAGTCGGAATGGGAGAGGGAGAGGATCGGTCTCAGTCGGAAATGGAGAGGGAGAGGATCAATCTCAGTCGGAATGGTAGAGGGAGGATCGATCTCAGTCGGAGATGGAGAGGGAGAGGATTGATCTCAGTCGGAGAGGGAGAGGGAGAGGATCGATCTCAGTCGGAGAGGGAGGGAGAGGGAGAGGATCGATCTCAGTTGGAGAGGGAGAGGGAGAGGATCGATCTCAGTCTGAGAGGGAGAGGGAGAGGATCGATCTCAGTCGGAGATGGAGAGGGAGAGGATCGATCTCAGTCGGAGAGGGAAAGGGAGAGGATGAGGAACGATCTCAGTTGGAGAGGGAGAGGGAGAGGATCGATATCAGTCGGAATGGGAGAGGATCGATCTCAGTCGGAGAGGGAGGGAGAGGAAGAGGATTGATCAGTCGGAGAGGGAGAGGGAGACGATCGATCTCAGTCGGAGAGAGGGAGGGAGAGGATCGATCTCAGTCGGAGAGGGAGAGGGAGAGGATCTATCTCAGTCGGAGATGGAGAGGGAGAGGATCGATCTCAGTCGGGAGAGGGAGAGGGAGAGGATCGATCTCAGTCGGAGAGGGATAGGGAGAGGATGAGGAACGATCTCAGTTGGAGAGGGAGAGGGAGAGGATCGATATCAGTCGGAATGGGAGAGGATCGATCTCAGTCGGAGAGGGAGGGAGAGGAAGAGGATTGATCAGTCGGAGAGGGAGAGGGAGAGGATCGATCTCAGTCGGAGAGAGGGAGGGAGAGGATCGATCTCAGTCGGAGAGGGAGAGGGAGAGGATCTATCTCAGTCGGAGATGGAGAGGGAGAGGATCGATCTCAGTCGGGAGAGGGAGAGGGAGAGGATCGATCTCAGTCAGAGAGGGAGAGGGAGAGGATCGATCTCAGTAGGAATGGGAGAGGGAGAGGATCGATCTCAGTCGGAGAGGGAGAGGGAGAGGATTGATCTCAGTCGGAGAGGGAGAGGGAGAGGATTGATCTCAGTCGGAGAGGGAGAGGGAGAGGATCGATCTCATTCGGAGAGGGAGAGGGAGAGGATCGATCTCAGTCGGAGAGGGAGAGGGAGAGGATCAATCTCAGTCGGAGAGGGAGAGGGAGAGGATCGATCTCAGTCGGAATGGGAGAGGGAGAGGATCGGTCTCAGTCGGAGATGGAGAGGGAGAGGATCGATCTCAGTCAGAGAGGGAGAGGGAGAGGATCGATCTCAGTCAGAGAGGGAGAGGGAGAGGATCGATCTCAGTTGGAGAGGAAGAGGGAGAGGGAGAGGATCGATCTCAGTTGGAGAGGGAGAGGGAGAGGATCGATCTCAGTAGGAATGGGAGAGGGAGAGGATCGATCTCAGTCGGAGAGGGAGAGGGAGAGGATCGATCTCAGTTCAAGAGGGAGAGGGAGAGGATCGATCTCATTAGGAATGGGAGAGGGAGAGGATCGATCTCAGTCGGAGAGGGAGACGGAGAGGATCGATCTCAGTCGGAGATGGAGAGGGAGAGGATCGATCCCAGTCGGAGAGGGAGAGGGAGAGGTGCGATCTCAGTTGAAGAGGGAGAGGGAGAGGATCGATCTCAGTCGGAATGGTAGAGGGAGGATCGATCTCAGTCGGAGATGGAGAGGGAGAGGATCGATCTCAGTAGGAATGGGTGAGGGAGAGGATTGGTCTCAGTCGGAAATGGAGAGGGAGAGGATCAATCTCAGTCGGAATGGTAGAGGGAGGATCGATCTCAGTCGGAGATGGAGAGGGAGAGGATTGATCTCAGTCGGAGAGGGAGAGGGAGAGGATCGGTCTCAGTCGGAGAGGGAGAGGGAGATGATCGATCTCAGTCGGAGAGGGAGAGGGAGAGGGAGAGGTGCGATATCAGTTGAAGAGGGAGAGGGAGAAGATCGATCTCAGTCGGAGAGGGAGAGGGAGAGGATCGATCTCAATTGGAATGGGAGAGGGAGAGGAGCAATCTCAGTCGGAGATGGAGAGGGGGAGGATCGATCTCAGTCGGAGAGGGAGAGGGAGAGGATCGATCTCAGTCGGAGATGGAGAGGGAGAGGATCGATCTCAGTCGGAGAGGGAGAGGGAGGATCGATCTCAGTCGGAGAGGGAGAGGGAGAGGATCGATCTCAGTCGGAATGGGAGAGGGAGAGGATCGGTCTCAGTCGGAGATGGAGAGGGAGAGGTTCGATCTCAGTCGGAGATGGAGAGGGAGAGGATCGATCTCAGTCAGAGAGGGAGAGGGAGAGGATCGATCTCAGTCAGAGAGGGAGAGGGAGAGGATCGATCTCAGTTGGAGAGGAAGAGGGAGAGGGAGAGGATCGATCTCAGTTGGAGAGGGAGAGGGAGAGGATCGATCTCAGTAGGAATGGGAGAGGGAGAGGATCGATCTCAGTCGGAGATGGAGAGGGAGAGGATCGATCTCAGTCGGAGATGGAGAGGGAGAGGATCGATCTCAGTCGGAGAGTGGGAGGGAGAGGATCGATCTCAGTCGGAGAGGGCGAGGGAGAGGATCGATCTGAATCGGAGAGGGGGAGGGAGAGGATCGATCTGAATCGGAGAGGGAGAGGGAGAGGAACGATCTCAGTTGGAGAGGGAGAGGGCGAGGATCGATATCAGTCGGAATGGGAGAGGCAGAGGATCGATCTGCATCGGAGAGGGAGAGGGAGCGGGAGAGGAACGATCTCAGTCGGAATGGGAGAGGAAGAGGATTGATCAGTCGGAGAGGGAGAGGGAGAGGAGCGATCTCAGTCGGAGAGGGAGACGGAGAGGGAGAGGATCAATCTCAGTCGGAGATGGAGAGGGAGAGGATCAATCTCAGTCGGAGAGGGAGAGTGAGAGGATCGATCTCAGTCGGAGAGGGAGAGGGAGAGGATTGATCTCAGTCGGAGATGGAGAGGGAGAGGATCGATCTCAGTTGGAGAGGGAGAGGGAGAGGATCGATCTCCGTCGGAGATGGAGAGGGAGAGGAACGATCTCAGTCGGAGATGGAGAGGGAGAGGATCGATCCCAGTCGGAGAGGGAGAGGTGCGATCTCAGTTGAAGAGGGAGAGGGAGAGGATCGATCTCAGTCGGAATGGGAGAGGGAGAGGATCGGTCTCAGTCGGAAATGGAGAGGGAGAGGATCAATCTCAGTCGGAATGGTAGAGGGAGGATCGATCTCAGTCGGAGATGGAGAGGGAGAGGATTGATCTCAGTCGGAGAGGGAGAGGGAGAGGATCGATCTCAGTCGGAGAGGGAGGGAGAGGGAGAGGATCGATCTCAGTTGGAGAGGGAGAGGGAGAGGATCGATCTCAGTCTGAGAGGGAGAGGGAGAGGATCGATCTCAGTCGGAGATGGAGAGGGAGAGGATCGATCTCAGTCGGAGAGGGAAAGGGAGAGGATGAGGAACGATCTCAGTTGGAGAGGGAGAGGGAGAGGATCGATATCAGTCGGAATGGGAGAGGATCGATCTCAGTCGGAGAGGGAGGGAGAGGAAGAGGATTGATCAGTCGGAGAGGGAGAGGGAGAGGATCGATCTCAGTCGGAGAGAGGGAGGGAGAGGATCGATCTCAGTCGGAGAGGGAGAGGGAGAGGATCTATCTCAGTCGGAGATGGAGAGGGAGAGGATCGATCTCAGTCGGGAGAGGGAGAGGGAGAGGATCGATCTCAGTCGGAGAGGGATAGGGAGAGGATGAGGAACGATCTCAGTTGGAGAGGGAGAGGATCGATATCAGTCGGAATGGGAGAGGATCGATCTCAGTCGGAGAGGGAGGGAGAGGAAGAGGATTGATCAGTCGGAGAGGGAGAGGGAGAGGATCGATGTCAGTCGGAGAGAGGGAGGGAGAGGATCGATGTCAGTCGGAGAGGGAGAGGGAGAGGATCTATCTCAGTCGGAGATGGAGAGGGAGAGGATCGATCTCAGTCGGGAGAGGGAGAGGGAGAGGATCGATCTCAGTCAGAGAGGGAGAGGGAGAGGATCGATCTCAGTAGGAATGGGAGAGGGAGAGGATCAATCTCAGTCGGAGAGGGAGAGGGAGAGGATTGATCTCAGTCGGAGAGGGAGAGGGAGAGGATTGATCTCAGTCGGAGAGGGAGAGGGAGAGGATCGATCTCATTCGGAGAGGGAGAGGGAGAGGATCGATCTCAGTCGGAGAGGGAGAGGATCAATCTCAGTCGGAGAGGGAGAGGGAGAGGATCGATCTCAGTCGGAATGGGAGAGGGAGAGGATCGGTCTCAGTCGGAGATGGAGAGGGAGAGGTTCGATCTCAGTCGGAGATGGAGAGGGAGAGGATCGATCTCAGTCAGAGAGGGAGAGGGAGAGGATCGATCTCAGTCAGAGAGGGAGAGGGAGAGGATCGATCTCAGTTGGAGAGGAAGAGGGAGAGGGAGAGGATCGATCTCAGTTGGAGAGGGAGAGGGAGAGGATCGATCTCAGTAGGAATGGGAGAGGGAGAGGATCGATCTCAGTCGGAGAGGGAGAGGGAGAGGATCGATCTCAGTTCAAGAGGGAGAGGGAGAGGATCGATCTCATTAGGAATGGGAGAGGGAGAGGATCGATCTCAGTCGGAGAGGGAGACGGAGAGGATCGATCTCAGTCGGTGATGGAGAGGGAGAGGATCGATCCCAGTCGGAGAGGGAGAGGGAGAGGTGCGATCTCAGTTGAAGAGGGAGAGGGAGAGGATCGATCTCAGTCGGAATGGTAGAGGGAGGATCGATCTCAGTCGGAGATGGAGAGGGAGAGGATCGATCTCAGTAGGAATGGGTGAGGGAGAGGATTGGTCTCAGTCGGAAATGGAGAGGGAGAGGATCAATCTCAGTCGGAATGGTAGAGGGAGGATCGATCTCAGTCGGAGATGGAGAGGGAGAGGATTGATCTGAGTCGGAGAGGGAGAGGGAGAGGATCGGTCTCAGTCGGAGAGGGAGAGGGAGATGATCGATCTCAGTCGGAGAGGGAGAGGGAGAGGGAGAGGTGCGATATCAGTTGAAGAGGGAGAGGGAGAAGATCGATCTCAGTCGGAGAGGGAGAGGGAGAGGATCGATCTCAATTGGAATGGGAGAGGGAGAGGAGCAATCTCAGTCGGAGATGGAGAGGGGGAGGATCGATCTCAGTCGGAGAGGGAGAGGGAGAGGATCGATCTCAGTCGGAGATGGAGAGGGAGAGGATCGATCTCAGTCGGAGAGGGAGAGGGAGGATCGATCTCAGTCGGAGAGGGAGAGGGAGAGGATCGATCTCAGTCGGAATGGGAGAGGGAGAGGATCGGTCTCAGTCGGAGATGGAGAGGGAGAGGTTCGATCTCAGTCGGAGATGGAGAGGGAGAGGATCGATCTCAGTCAGAGAGGGAGAGGGAGAGGATCGATCTCAGTCAGAGAGGGAGAGGGAGAGGATCGATCTCAGTTGGAGAGGAAGAGGGAGAGGGAGAGGATCGATCTCAGTTGGAGAGGGAGAGGGAGAGGATCGATCTCAGTAGGAATGGGAGAGGGAGAGGATCGATCTCAGTCGGAGAGGGAGAGGGAGAGGATCGATCTCAGTTCAAGAGGGAGAGGGAGAGGATCGATCTCATTAGGAATGGGAGAGGGAGAGGATCGATCTCAGTCGGAGAGGGAGACGGAGAGGATCGATCTCAGTCGGAGATGGAGAGGGAGAGGATCGATCCCAGTCGGAGAGGGAGAGGGAGAGGTGCGATCTCAGTTGAAGAGGGAGAGGGAGAGGATCGATCTCAGTCGGAATGGTAGAGGGAGGATCGATCTCAGTCGGAGATGGAGAGGGAGAGGATCGATCTCAGTAGGAATGGGTGAGGGAGAGGATTGGTCTCAGTCGGAAATGGAGAGGGAGAGGATCAATCTCAGTCGGAATGGTAGAGGGAGGATCGATCTCAGTCGGAGATGGAGAGGGAGAGGATTGATCTCAGTCGGAGAGGGAGAGGGAGAGGATCGGTCTCAGTCGGAGAGGGAGAGGGAGATGATCGATCTCAGTCGGAGAGGGAGAGGGAGAGGGAGAGGTGCGATATCAGTTGAAGAGGGAGAGGGAGAAGATCGATCTCAGTCGGAGAGGGAGAGGGAGAGGATCGATCTCAATAGGAATGGGAGAGGGAGAGGAGCAATCTCAGTCGGAGATGGAGAGGGGGAGGATCGATCTCAGTCGGAGAGGGAGAGGGAGAGGATCGATCTCAGTCGGAGATGGAGAGGGAGAGGATCGATCTCAGTCGGAGAGGGAGAGGGAGGATCGATCTCAGTCGGAGAGGGAGAGGGAGAGGATCGATCTCAGTTGAAGAGGGAGAGGGATAGATCGATCTCAGTTGGAGAGGGAGAGGGAGAGGTGCGATCTCAGTCGGAATGGGAGAGGGAGAGGAGCAATCTCAGTCGGAATTGGAGAGGGGGAGGATCGATCTCAGTCGGAGATGGAGAGGGAGAGGATCGATCTCAGTCGGAGAGGGAGAGGGAGAGGATCGATCTCAGTCGGAGATGGAGAGGGAGAGGATCGATCTCAGTCGGAGAGGGAGAGGGAGAGGATCGATCTAAGTCGGAGATGGAGAGGGAGAGGATCGACCACAGTCGGAGATGGAGAGGGAGAGGATCGATCTCAGTCGGAGAGGGAGAGGGAGAGGATCGATCTCAGTCGGAGAGAGGGAGGGAGAGGATCGATCTCAGTCGGAGAGGGAGAGGGAGGAACGATCTCAGTCGGAGATGGAGAGGGAGAGGTTCGATCTCAGTCGGAATGGGAGAGGGAGAGGATTGATCTCAGTCGGAATGGGAGAGGGGGAGGATCGATCTCACTCGGAGAGGGAGAAGGAGAGGATCGATCTCAGTCGGAGATGGAGAGGGAGAGGATCGATCTCTGTCGGAGAGGGAGCGGGAGAGGAACGATCTCAGTCGGAGAGGGAGAGGGAGAGGATCGATCTCAGTCGGAGAGGGAGGGAGAGGAAGAGGATTGATCAGTCGGAGAGGGAGAGGGAGAGGATCGATCTCAGTCGGAGAGAGGGAGCGAGAGGATCGGTCTCAGTCGGAGAGGGAGAGGGAGAGGATCGATCTCAGTCGGAGATGGAGAGGGAGAGGATCGATCTCAGTCGGAGAGGGAGAGGGAGAGGATCGATCTAAGTCGGAGATGGAGAGGGAGAGGATCGACCACAGTCGGAGATGGAGAGGGAGAGGATCGATCTCAGTCGGAGATGGAGAGGGAGAGGATCGATCTCAGTCGGAGATGGAGAGGGAGAGGATCGATCTCAGTCGGAGAGGGAGAGGGAGGATCAATCTCAGTCGGAGATGGAGAGGGAGAGGTTCGATCTCAGTCGGAATGGGAGAGGGAGAGGATTGATCTCAGTCGGAATGGGAGAGGGGGAGGATCGATCTCAGTCGGAGAGGGAGAGGGAGAGGATCGATCTCAGTCGGAGATGGAGAGGGAGAGGATCGATCTCAGTCGGAGAGGGAGCGGGAGAGGAACGATCTCAGTCGGAGAGGGAGAGGGAGAGGATCGATCTCAGTCGGAGATGGAGAGGGAGAGGATCGATCTCAGTCGGAGAGGGAGAGGGAGAGGATCGATCTCAGTCGGAGAGGGATCGGGAGAGGATGAGGAACGATCTCAGTTGGAGAGGGAGAGGGAGAGGATCGATCCCAGTCGGAGAGGGAGAGGTGCGATCTCAGTTGAAGAGGGAGAGGGAGAGGATCGATCTCAGTCGGAATGGGAGAGGGAGAGGATCGGTCTCAGTCGGAAATGGAGAGGGAGAGGATCAATCTCAGTCGGAATGGTAGAGGGAGGATCGATCTCAGTCGGAGATGGAGAGGGAGAGGATTGATCTCAGTCGGAGAGGGAGAGGGAGAGGATCGATCTCAGTCGGAGAGGGAGGGAGAGGGAGAGGATCGATCTCAGTTGGAGAGGGAGAGGGAGAGGATTGATCTCAGTCTGAGAGGGAGAGGGAGAGGATCGATCTCAGTCGGAGATGGAGAGGGAGAGGATCGATCTCAGTCGGAGAGTGAAAGGGAGAGGATCGATCTCAGTCGGAGAGGGATAGGGAGAGGATGAGGAACGATCTCAGTTGGAGAGGGAGAGGGAGAGGATCGATATCAGTCGGAATGGGAGAGGCAGAGGATCGATCTGAATCGGAGAGGGAGAGGGAGCGGGAGAGGAACGATCTCAGTCGGAGAGGGAGAGGATCGATCTCAGTCGGAGAGAGGGAGGGAGAGGATCGATCTCAGTCGGAGAGGGAGAGGGAGAGGATCTATCTCAGTCGGAGATGGAGAGGGAGAGGATCGATCTCAGTCGGGAGAGGGAGAGGGAGAGGATCGATCTCAGTCAGAGAGGGAGAGGGAGAGGATCGATCTCAGTAGGAATGGGAGAGGGAGAGGATCGATCTCAGTCGGAGAGGGAGAGGGAGAGGATTGATCTCAGTCGGAGAGGGAGAGGGAGAGGATTGATCTCAGTCGGAGAGGGAGAGGGAGAGGATCGATCTCATTCGGAGAGGGAGAGGGAGAGGATCGATCTCAGTCGGAGAGGGAGAGGATCAATCTCAGTCGGAGAGGGAGAGGGAGAGGATCGATCTCAGTCGGAATGGGAGAGAGAGAGGATCGGTCTCAGTCGGAGATGGAGAGGGAGAGGTTCGATCTCAGTCGGAGATGGAGAGGGAGAGGATCGATCTCAGTCAGAGAGGGAGAGGGAGAGGATCGATCTCAGTCAGAGAGGGAGAGGGAGAGGATCGATCTCAGTTGGAGAGGAACAGGGAGAGGGAGAGGATCGATCTCAGTTGGAGAGGGAGAGGGAGAGGATCGATCTCAGTAGGAATGGGAGAGGGAGAGGATCGATCTCAGTCGGAGAGGGAGAGGGAGAGGATCGATCTCAGTTCAAGAGGGAGAGGGAGAGGATCGATCTCATTAGGAATGGGAGAGGGAGAGGATCGATCTCAGTCGGAGAGGGAGACGGAGAGGATCGATCTCAGTCGGAGATGGAGAGGGAGAGGATCGATCCCAGTCGGAGAGGGAGAGGGAGAGGTGCGATCTCAGTTGAAGAGGGAGAGGGAGAGGATCGATCTCAGTCGGAATGGTAGAGGGAGGATCGATCTCAGTCGGAGATGGAGAGGGAGAGGATCGATCTCAGTAGGAATGGGTGAGGGAGAGGATTGGTCTCAGTCGGAAATGGAGAGGGAGAGGATCAATCTCAGTCGGAATGGTAGAGGGAGGATCGATCTCAGTCGGAGATGGAGAGGGAGAGGATTGATCTCAGTCGGAGAGGGAGAGGGAGAGGATCGGTCTCAGTCGGAGAGGGAGAGGGAGATGATCGATCTCAGTCGGAGAGGGAGAGGGAGAGGGAGAGGTGCGATATCAGTTGAAGAGGGAGAGGGAGAAGATCGATCTCAGTCGGAGAGGGAGAGGGAGAGGATCGATCTCAATAGGAATGGGAGAGGGAGAGGAGCAATCTCAGTCGGAGATGGAGAGGGGGAGGATCTAACTCAGTCGGAGAGGGAGAGGGAGAGGATCGATCTCAGTCGGAGATGGAGAGGGAGAGGATCGATCTCAGTCGGAGAGGGAGAGGGAGGATCGATCTCAGTCGGAGAGGGAGAGGGAGAGGATCGATCTCAGTTGAAGAGGGAGAGGGATAGATCGATCTCAGTAGGAATGGGAGAGGGAGAGGTGCGATCTCAGTCGGAATGGGAGAGGGAGAGGAGCAATCTCAGTCGGAATGGGAGAGGGGGAGGATCGATCTCAGTCGGAGAGGGAGAGGGAGAGGATCGATCTCAGTCGGAGATGGAGAGGGAGAGGATCGATCTCAGTCGGAGAGGGAGAGGGAGAGGATCGATCTAAGTCGGAGATGGAGAGGGAGAGGATCGACCACAGTCGGAGATGGAGAGGGAGAGGATCGATCTCAGTCGGAGATGGAGAGGGAGAGGATCGATCTCAGTCGGAGAGAGGGAGGGAGAGGATCGATCTCAGTCGGAGAGGGAGAGGGAGGAACGATCTCAGTCGGAGAGGGAGAGGGAGAGGATCGATCTCAGTCGGAGATGGAGAGGGAGAGGATCGATCTCAGTCGGAGAGGGAGGGAGAGGAAGAGGATTGATCAGTCGGAGAGGGAGAGGGAGAGGATCGATCTCAGTCGGAGAGAGGGAGCGAGAGGATCGGTCTCAGTCGGAGAGGGAGAGGGAGAGGATCGATCTCAGTCGGAGATGGAGAGGGAGAGGATCGATCTCAGTCGGAGAGGGAGAGGGAGAGGATCGATCTAAGTCGGAGATGGAGAGGGAGAGGATCGACCACAGTCGGAGATGGAGAGGGAGAGGATCGATCTCAGTCGGAGATGGAGAGGGAGAGGATCGATCTCAGTCGGAGATGGAGAGGGAGAGGATCGATCTCAGTCGGAGAGGGAGAGGGAGGATCGATCTCAGTCGGAGATGGAGAGGGAGAGGTTCGATCTCAGTCGGAATGGGAGAGGGAGAGGATTGATCTCAGTCGGAATGGGAGAGGGGGAGGATCGATCTCAGTCGGAGAGGGAGAGGGAGAGGATCGATCTCAGTCGGAGATGGAGAGGGAGAGGATCGATCTCAGTCGGAGAGGGAGCGGGAGAGGAACGATCTCAGTCGGAGAGGGAGAGGGAGAGGATCGATCTCAGTCGGAGATGGAGAGGGAGAGGATCGATCTCAGTCGGAGAGGGAGAGGGAGAGGATCGATCTCAGTCGGAGAGGGATAGGGAGAGGATGAGGAACGATCTCAGTTGGAGAGGGAGAGGGAGAGGATCGATATCAGTCGGAATGGGAGAGGCAGAGGATCGATCTGAATCGGAGAGGGAGAGGGAGCGGGAGAGGAACGATCTCAGTCGGAGAGGGAGAGGGAGAGGATCGATCTCAGTCGGAGAGGGAGGGAGAGGAAGAGGATTGATCAGTCGGAGAGGGAGAGGGAGAGGATCGATCTCAGTCGGAGAGAGGGAGGGAGAGGATCGATCTCAGTCGGAGAGGGAGAGGGAGAGGATCTATCTCAGTCGGAGATGGAGAGGGAGAGGATCGATCTCAGTCGGGAGAGGGAGAGGGAGAGGATCGATCTCAGTCAGAGAGGGAGAGGGAGAGGATCGATCGCAGTAGGAATGGGAGAGGGAGAGGATCGATCTCAGTCGGAGATGGAGAGGGAGAGGATCGATCTCAGTCGGAGTTGGAGAGGGAGAGGATCGATCTCAGTCGGAGTTGGAGAGGGAGAGGGAGAGGATCGATCTCAGTAGGAATGGGAGAGGGAGAGGAACTATCTCAGTCGGAGAGGGAGAGGGAGAGGATCGATCTCAGTTCAAGTGGGAGAGGGAGAGGATCGATCTCATTAGGAATGGGAGAGGGAGAGGATCGATCTCAGTCGGAGAGGGAGACGGAGAGGATCGATCTCAGTCGGAGATGGAGAGGGAGAGGATCGATCCCAGTCGGAGAGGGAGAGGGAGAGGTGCGATCTCAGTTGAAGAGGGAGAGGGAGAGGATCGATCTCAGTCGGAATGGTAGAGGGAGGATCGATCTCAGTCGGAGATGGAGAGGGAGAGGTTCGATCTCAGTAGGAATGGGTGAGGGAGAGGATTGGTCTCAGTCGGAAATGGAGAGGGAGAGGATCAATCTCAGTCGGAATGGTAGAGGGAGGATCGATCTCAGTCGGAGATGGAGAGGGAGAGGATTGATCTCAGTCGGAGAGGGAGAGGGAGAGGATCGGTCTCAGTCGGAGAGGGAGAGGGAGATGATCGATCTCAGTCGGAGAGGGAGAGGGAGAGGGAGAGGTGCGATATCAGTTGAAGAGGGAGAGGGAGAAGATCGATCTCAGTCGGAGAGGGAGAGGGAGAGGATCGATCTCAATAGGAATGGGAGAGGGAGAGGGAGAGGAGCAATCTCAGTCGGAATTGGAGAGGGGGAGGATCGATCTCAGTCGGAGATGGAGAGGGAGAGGATCGATCTCAGTCGGAGAGGGAGAGGGAGGATCGATCTCAGTCGGAGAGGGAGAGGGAGAGGATCGATCTCAGTCGGAGATGGAGAGGGAGAGGATCGATCTCAGTTGAAGAGGGAGAGGGATAGATCGATCTCAGTAGGAATGGGAGAGGGAGAGGTGCGATCTCAGTCGGAATGGGAGAGGGAGAGGAGCAATCTCAGTCGGAATGGGAGAGGGGGAGGATCGATCTCAGTCGGAGAGGGAGAGGGAGAGGATCGATCTCAGTCGGAGATGGAGAGGGAGAGGATCGATCTCAGTCGGAGAGGGAGAGGGAGAGGATCGATCTAAGTCGGAGAAGGAGAGGGAGAGGATCGACCACAGTCGGAGATGGAGAGGGAGAGGATCGATCTCAGTCGGAGATGGAGAGGGAGAGGATCGATCTCAGTCGGAGAGAGGGAGGGAGAGGATCGATCTCAGTCGGAGAGGGAGAGGGAGGAACGATCTCAGTCGGAGATGGAGAGGGAGAGGTTCGATCTCAGTTGGAATGGGAGAGGGAGAGGATTGATCTCAGTCGGAATGGGAGAGGGGGAGGATCGATCTCAGTCGGAGAGGGAGAGGGAGAGGATCGATCTCAGTCGGAGATGGAGAGGGAGAGGATCGATCTCTGTCGGAGAGGGAGCGGGAGAGGAACGATCTCAGTCGGAGAGGGAGAGGGAGAGGATCGATCTCAGTCGGAGAGGGAGGGAGAGGAAGAGGATTGATCAGTCGGAGAGGGAGAGGGAGAGGATCGATCTCAGTCGGAGAGAGGGAGGGAGAGGATCGGTCTCAGTCGGAGAGGGAGAGGGAGAGGATCGATCTCAGTCGGAGATGGAGAGGGAGAGGATCGATCTCAGTCGGAGAGGGAGAGGGAGAGGATCGATCTAAGTCGGAGATGGAGAGGGAGAGGATCGACCACAGTCGGAGATGGAGAGGGAGAGGATCGATCTCAGTCGGAGATGGAGAGGGAGAGGATCGATCTCAGTCGGAGATGGAGAGGGAGAGGATCGATCTCAGTCGGAGAGGGAGAGGGAGGATCGATCTCAGTCGGAGATGGAGAGGGAGAGGTTCGATCTCAGTCGGAATGGGAGAGGGAGAGGATTGATCTCAGTCGGAATGGGAGAGGGGGAGGATCGATCTCAGTCGGAGAGGGAGAGGGAGAGGATCGATCTCAGTCGGAGATGGAGAGGGAGAGGATCGATCTCAGTCGGAGAGGGAGCGGGAGAGGAACGATCTCATTCGGAGAGGGAGAGGGAGAGGATCGATCTCAGTCGGAGATGGAGAGGGAGAGGATCGATCTCAGTCGGAGAGGGAGAGGGAGAGGATCGATCTCAGTCGGAGAGGGATAGGGAGAGGATGAGGAACGATCTCAGTTGGAGAGGGAGAGGGAGAGGATCGATATCAGTCGGAATGGGAGAGACAGAGGATCGATCTGAATCGGAGAGGGAGAGGGAGCGGGAGAGGAACGATCTCAGTCGGAGAGGGAGAGGGAGAGGATCGATCTCAGTCGGAGAGGGAGGGAGAGGAAGAGGATTGATCAGTCGGAGAGGGAGAGGTAGAGGATCGATCTCAGTCGGAGAGAGGGAGGGAGAGGATCGATCTCAGTCGGAGAGGGAGAGGGAGAGGATCTATCTCAGTCGGAGATGGAGAGGGAGAGGATCGATCTCAGTCGGGAGAGGGAGAGGGAGAGGATCGATCTCAGTCAGAGAGGGAGAGGGAGAGGATCGATCTCAGTAGGAATGGGAGAGGGAGAGGATCGATCTCAGTCGGAGATGGAGAGGGAGAGGATCGATCTCAGTCGGAGTTGGAGAGGGAGAGGATCGATCTCAGTCGGAGTTGGAGAGGGAGAGGGAGAGGATCGATCTCAGTTGAAGAGGGAGAGGGATAGATCGATCTCAGTAGGAATGGGAGAGGGAGAGGTGCGATCTCAGTCGGAACGGGAGAGGGAGAGGAGCAATCTCAGTCGGAATGGGAGAGGGGGAGGATCGATCTCAGTCGGAGAGGGAGAGGGAGAGGATCGATCTCAGTCGGAGATGGAGAGGGAGAGGATCGATCTCAGTCGGAGAGGGAGAGGGAGAGGATCGATCTAAGTCGGAGATGGAGAGGGAGAGGATCGACCACAGTCGGAGATGGAGAGGGAGAGGATCGATCTCAGTCGGAGATGGAGAGGGAGAGGATCGATCTCAGTCGGAGAGAGGGAGGGAGAGGATCGATCACAGTCGGAGAGGGAGAGGGAGGAACGATCTCAGTCGGAGATGGAGAGGGAGAGGATCGATCACAGTCGGAGAGGGAGAGGGAGAGGTTCGATCTCAGTCGGAATGGGAGAGGGAGAGGATTGATCTCAGTCGGAATGGGAGAGGGGGAGGATAGATCTCAGTCGGAGAGGGAGAGGGAGAGGATCGATCTCAGTCGGAGATGGAGAGGGAGAGGATCGATCTCTGTCGGAGAGGGAGCGGGAGAGGAACGATCTCAGTCGGAGAGGGAGAGGGAGAGGATCGATCTCAGTCGGAGAGGGAGGGAGAGGAAGAGGATTGATCAGTCGGAGAGGGAGAGGGAGAGGATCGATCTCAGTCGGAGAGAAGGAGGGAGAGGATCGGTCTCAGTCGGAGAGGGAGAGGGAGAGGATCGATCTCAGTCGGAGATGGAGAGGGAGAGGATCGATCTCAGTCGGAGAGGGAGAGGGAGAGGATCGATCTAAGTCGGAGATGGAGAGGGAGAGGATCGACCACAGTCGGAGATGGAGAGGGAGAGGATCGATCTCAGTCGGAGATGGAGAGGGAGAGGATCGATCTCAGTCGGAGATGGAGAGGGAGAGGATCGATCTCAGTCGGAGAGGGAGAGGGAGGATCGATCTCAGTCGGAGATGGAGAGGGAGAGGTTCGATCTCAGTCGGAATGGGAGAGGGAGAGGATTGATCTCAGTCGGAATGGGAGAGGGGGAGGATCGATCTCAGTCGGAGAGGGAGAGGGAGAGTATCGATCTCAGTCGGAGATGGAGAGGGAGAGGATCGATCTCAGTCGGAGAGGGAGCGGGAGAGGAACGATCTCAGTCGGAGAGGGAGAGGGAGAGGATCGATCTCAGTCGGAGAGGGAGGGAGAGGAAGAGGATTGATCAGTCGGAGAGGGAGAGGGAGAGGATCGATCTCAGTCGGAGAGAGAGAGGGAGAGGATCGATCTCAGTCGGAGAGGGAGAGGGAGAGGATCTACCTCAGTCGGAGAGGGAGAGGGAGAGGATCGACCACAGTCGGAGATGGAGAGGGAGAGGATCGATCTCAGTCGGAGAGGGAGAGGGAGAGGATCGATCTCAGTCGGAGAGGGAGAGGGAGAGGATCGATCTCAGTCGGAATGGGAGAGGGAGGGGTCGATCTCAGTCGGAGATGGAGAGGGAGAGGATCGATCTCAGTCGGAGAGGGAGAGGGAGAGGATCGATCTCAGTCAGAGAGGGAGAGGGAGAGGATTGATCTCAGTCAGAATGGGAGAGGGACAGGATCGATGTCAGTTGAAGAGGGAGAGGGAGAGGATTGAACTCAGTCGGAATGGGAGAGGGAGAGGTTCGATCTCAGTACGAATGGGAGAGGGAGGATCGATCTCAGTCGGTGAGGGAGAGGGAGAGGATCGATCTCAGTCGGAGAGGGAGAGGGAGAGGATCGATCTCAGTCAGAGAGGGAGAGGGAGAGGATTGATCTCAGTCAGAATGGGAGAGGGACAGGATCGATGTCAGTTGAAGAGGGAGAGGGAGAGGATTGAACTCAGTCGGAATGGGAGAGGGAGAGGTTCGATCTCAGTACGAATGGGAGAGGGAGGATCGATCTCAGTCGGTGAGGGAGAGGGAGAGGATCGATCTCAGTCGGAGAGGGAGAGGGAGAGGATCGATCTCAGTCGGAGAGGGAGAGGATCGATCTCAGTCGGAGTTGGAGAGGGAGAGGATCGATCTCAGTCGGAGTTGGAGAGGGAGAGGGAGAGTATCGATCTCAGTCGGAGAGGGAGGGGGAGAGGATCGATCTCAGTCGGAGAGGGAGAGGGAGAGGATTGATCTCAGTCGGAGATGGAGAGGGAGAGGATCGATCTCAGTCGGAGAGGGAGAGGGGGAGGATCGATCTCAGTCGGAGAGGGAGAGGGAGAGGATCGATCTCAGTCGGAGTTGGAGAGGGAGAGGATCGATCTCAGTCGGAGAGGGAGAGGGGGAGGATTGATCTCAGTCGGAGAGGGAGAGGGAGAGGATCGATCTCAGTTGGAGGGGGAGAGGGAGAGGATCGATCTCAGTCGGGGAGGGAGAGGGAGAGGATCGATCTCAGTCGGAGAGTGGGAGGGAGAGGATCGATCTCAGTCGGAGAGGGGGAGGGAGAGGATCGATCTGAATCGGAGAGGGGGAGGGAGAGGATCGATCTGAATCGGAGAGGGAGAGGGAGAGGAACGATCTCAGTTGGAGAGGGAGAGGGCGAGGATCGATATCAGTCGGAATGGGAGAGGCAGAGGATCGATCTGCATCGGAGAGGGAGAGGGAGCGGGAGAGGAACGATCTCAGTCGGAATGGGAGAGGAAGAGGATTGATCAGTCGGAGAGGGAGAGGGAGAGGATCGATCTCAGTCGGAGAGGGAGACGGAGAGGGAGAGGATCAATCTCAGTCGGAGATGGAGAGGGAGAGGATCAATCTCAGTCGGAGAGGGAGAGTGAGAGGATCGATCTCAGTAGGAATGGGAGAGGGAGAGGATCGATCTCAGTCGGAGAGGGAGAGGGAGAGGATTGATCTCAGTCGGAGATGGAGAGGGAGAGGATCGATCTCAGTCGGAATGGGAGAGGGAGAGGATCAATCTCAGTCGGAATGGTAGAGGGAGGATCGATCTCAGTCGGAGATGGAGAGGGAGAGGATCGATCTCAGTAGGAATGGGAGAGGGCGAGGATCGATCTCAGTCGGAGAGGGAGAGGGAGAGGATCGATCTCAGTCGGAGAGGGAGAGGGAGAGGATCGATCTCAGTTGAAGAGGGAGAGGGATAGATCGATCTCAGTAGGAATGGGAGAGGGAGAGGAGCAATCTCAGTCGGAACGGGAGAGGGGGAGGATCGATCTCAGTCGGAGAGGGAGAGGGAGAGGATCGATCTCAGCCGGAGATGGAGAGGGAGAGGATCGATCTCAGTCGGAGAGGGAGAGGGAGAGGATCGATCTCAGTTGGAGATGGAGAGGGAGAGGATCGATCTCAGTCGGAGATTGAGAGGGAGAGGATCGATCTCAGTCGGAGAGGGAGAGGGAGGATCGATCTCAGTCGGAGATGGAGAGGGAGATGATCGATCTCAGTCGGAGAGGGAGAGGCAGGATCGATCTCAGTCGGAGAGGGAGAGGGTGAGGATCGATCTCAGTCGGAGAGGGAGAGGGATAGGATCAATCAGTAGGAATGGGAGAGGGAGAGGATCTATCTCAGTCGGAGAGGGAGAGGGAGACGGAGAGGATCGATCTCAGTTGGAGAGGGAGAGGGAGAGGATCGATCTCAGTCGGAGAGGGAGAGGGAGAGGATGGATCTCAGTCGGAGATGGAGAGGGAGAGGATCGATCTCTGTCGGAGAGGGAGAGGGAGAGGATCGATCTCAGTCGGAATGGGAGAGGGAGAGGATCGATCTCAGTCGGAGAGGGAGAGGGGGAGGATCGATCTCAGTCGGAGAGGGAGAGGGAGAGGATCGATCTCAGTCGGAGAGGGAGAGGGAGAGGATCGATCTCAGTTGGAGAGGGGGAGGGAAGGGGAGAGGATCGATCTCAGTCGGAGAGGGGGAGGGAGAGGACCGATCTCAGTCGGAGAGGGTGAGGGAGAGGATCGATCTCAGTCGGAGAGGGAGAGGGAGAGGATCGATCTCAGTCGGAGAGGGAGAGGGAGAGGATCGATCTCAGTTGGAGAGGGGGAGGGAAGGGGAGAGGATCGATCTCAGTCGGAGAGGGAGAGGGAGAGGATCGATCTCAGTTGGAGAGGGAGAGGGAGAGGATCGATCTCAGTCGGAGAGGGAGAGGATCGATCTCAGTCAGAGAGGGAGAGGGAGAGGATCGATCTCAGTCGGAGAGGGAGAGGGAGAGGATCGATCTCTGTCGGCCAGGGAGAGGGAGAGGATCGATCTCAGTCGGAGAGGGAGAGGGAGAGGATCGATCTCAGTCGGAGAGGGAGAGGGAGAGGATCGATCGCAGTCGGAGATGGAGAGGGAGAGGATCGATCAGTCGGAGATGGAGAGGGAGAGGATCGATCTCAGTCGGAGATGGAGAGGGAGAGGATCGATCAGTCGGAGATGGAGAGGGAGAGGATCGATCTCAGTCGGAGAGGGAGAGGGAGAGGATCGATATCTGTCGGAGAGGGAGAGGGAGAGGATCGATCTCAGTCGGAGAGGGAGAGGGAGGATCGATCTCAGTCGGAGATGGAGAGGGAGATGATCGATCTCAGTCGGAGAGGGAGAGGGAGAGGTTCGATCGCAGTCGGAGAGGTAGAGGGAGAGGATCGATCAGTCGGAGATGGAGAGGGAGAGGATCGATCTCAGTCGGAGAGGGAGAGGGAGAGGATCGATATCTGTCGGAGAGGGAGAGGGAGAGGATCGATCTCAGTCGGAGATTGAGAGGGAGAGGATCGATCTCAGTCGGAGAGGGAGAGGGAGAGGATCTATCACAGTCGAAGATGGATAGGGAGAGGATCGATCTCAGTCGGAGAGGGAGAGGGAGAGGATTGATCTCAGTCGGAGAGGGAGAGGGAGAGGATCGATCTCAGTCGGAGAGGGAGAGGGAGAGGGAGAGGATCGATCTCAGTCGGAGAGGGAGAGGGAGAGGATCGATCTCAGTCGGAGAGGGAGAGGGAGAGGGAGAGGATCGATCTCAGTCGGAGAGGGAGAGGGAGAGGATCAATCAGTCGGAGAGGGAGAGGGAGAGGATCTATCACAGTCGAAGATGGATAGGGAGAGGATCGATCTCAGTCGGAGAGGGAGAGGGAGAGGATTGATCTCAGTCGGAGAGGGAGAGGGGGAGGATCGATCTCAGTTGGAGAGGGAGAGGGAGAGGATCGATCTCAGTTGGAGAGGGAGAGGGAGAGGATCGATCTCAGTCAGAGGGGGAGAGGGAGAGGATCGATCTCAGTCGGAGTGGGAGAGGGAGAGGATCGATCTCAGTCGGAGAGGGAGAGAATCGATCTCAGTCGGAATGGGAGAGGGCGAGGATTGATCTCAGTCGGAATGGGAGAGGGAGAGGATCGATCTCAGTTAGAGATGGAGAGGGAGAGGATCGATCTCATTCGGAATGGGAGAGGGAGAGGATCGATCTCAGTTGGAGATGGAGAGGGAGAGGATCGATCTCAGTCGGAGAGGGAGAGGGAGAGGATCGATCTCAGTCGGAGAGGGAAAGGGAGAGGGAGAGGATCGATCTCAGTCGGAGAGGGAAAGGGACAGGGAGAGGATCGATCTCAGTCGGAGAGGGAAAGGGAGAGGGAGAGGATCGATCTCAGTCGGAGAGGGAGAGGGAGAGGATCGATCTCAGTTGGAGAGGGAGTGGGAGAGGATCGATCTCAGTTGGAGAGGGAGAGGGAGAGGATCGATCTCAGTTGGAATGGGAGAGGGAGAGGATCGATCACAGTCGGAGAGAGGGAGGGAGAGGGAGAGGATCGATCTCAGTCGGAGAGGGAGAGGGAGAGGATCAATTTCAGTTGGAATGGGAGAGGGAGAGGATCTATCTCAGTCGGAGAGAGGGAGGGATAGGGAGAGGGAGAGGATCGATCTCAGTAGGAATGGGAGAGGGAGAAGAACGATCTCAGTCGGAGAGTGAGAGGGAGAGGGTTGATCTCAGTGGGAGAGGGAGAGGGAGAGGGAGAGGATCGATCTCAGTCGGAGAGGGAGAGGGAGAGGATCGATCAGTCGGAGAGGGAGAGGGAGAGGATCGATCTCAGTTGGAGAGGGGGAGGGAAGGGGAGAGGATCGATCTCAGTCGGAGAGGGGGAGGGAGAGGTCCGATCTCAGTCGGAGAGGGAGAGGGAGAGGATCGATCTCAGTCGGAGAGGGAGAGGATCGATCTCAGTCAGAGAGGGAGAGGGAGAGGATCGATCTCAGTCGGAGAGGGAGAGGGAGAGGATCGATCAGTCGGAGAGGGAGAGGGAGAGGATCGATCTCTGTCGGCCAGGGAGAGGGAGAGGATCGATCTCAGTCGGAGAGGGAGAGGGAGAGGATCGATCTCAGTCGGAGAGGGAGAGGGAGAGGATCGATCAGTCGGAGAGGGAGAGGGAGAGGATCGATCAGTCGGAGAGGGAGAGGGAGAGGATCGATCTCAGTCGGAGAGGGAGAGGGAGAGGATCGATATCTGTCAGAGAGGGAGAGGGAGAGGATCGATATCTGTCGGAGAGGGAGAGGGAGAGGATCGATCTCAGTCGGAGATGGAGAGGGAGAGGATCGATCTCAGTCGGAGAGGGAGAGGGAGAGGATCGATCTCTGATTTCCCACATATTACAAGAGGAGCCTTCCACAGGGTCAAGTTCTACTACCATTGTGAATCTTATTGACTAGGAACAAACATCTCAACATTATCCACAGTTCACCAAAGCAGATTTCTC
This sequence comes from Chiloscyllium plagiosum, assembly GCF_037043375.1. Taxonomy (NCBI): domain Eukaryota; kingdom Metazoa; phylum Chordata; class Chondrichthyes; order Orectolobiformes; family Hemiscylliidae; genus Chiloscyllium; species Chiloscyllium plagiosum. The sequence continues at coordinate 118,069,950 of NW_028270139.1, forward strand.
TCTCTGTCTCTTTTGTACACTCTGACTCTCTATTCCGAAGAAACTACAGATTGCAAAATAAGGACTTTACACTCCACTTTCCCCATCCCAGTACTGGTCTCGAAGAATCTAATCTTAGGTGGCAAACAGACAACCATCTTTGCTTACCTTACTGATTTCGAGAATTTCGAGAGTTAGGTGGTAGTTTAAAGAGGAAGACTACTTCCAGTGCACATGCTCCTGAGTATAGGAGTGTAGGAATAGGAGGATAGGCTAAATGGTGGTGTAGGAGAGGGCTTTAGATTTCTGGATCATTCTGGACAGTTTCTGAAGTAGGTGGGACCTGTACAAGCTGGACAGGTTGCAGCTGAACCGGAATTGGTCCAATTCCCTTGCTGGGAGGTTTGCTCATGCTGTTGAGGAGGTTTCTGGCAGGGGGAGAGTGACCAGAGGGGAGGCAAAGTCCAATGAGATTTAGAAGGAATGCAAGGACAGTCCAGTAGGCTGGGAACACATGGACAAGATAAGGCACATGGGAGGTGTAGAAAGCTAAATTGTGTCGATTTTAATGCAGGGAGCTTGATTGGTAAAGTGGATGAACTTAGAATGTTGATCAGCACATGGAAATATGATACTGTTCCAATCACTGAGACATAATCAAAGGAAGGACAGTATTAGCAGCTCAACATTCCAGGGTATAGAGGTGTCAATAGTAACAGGGAAGGAAGTAAGAGAGGTGGGGGCAATGCATTACTGTTAAAGGAAAACAACACTGTCGTCATGAGGGAGGATGACCTTGAACGGTCTTCAAATGAGGCCATCTGAGTCCAGTTTTAAAGTAAAAAGGGATGATTAGTTTTCTGGAATTACACTACAGACCTCCCAAGAGTAACAGAGAGATAAAGGAGCAGATGTGTCAGCAAATCATAGAAAAATGAGAGAAACAGTATAGTAGTAGGGGATTTCAACTTTGCTAATATTAACTGGGATCACCTTCATGTGAAAGGATTAGATGGGATGGAATGTTTAAATGCATCTAAAGATGCATTTCTTATGCCAGTACATAGCTAGTCTTATGGAGAGAGAGCAGTGCTAGACCTAATCCTAGTGAAGGTCAAGTGGCTGAAGTTTCAAGTATTTTGGGTATAGTGACCATAACTGTACGTTTCAAAGTCACGATAGAAAGGAAAAAGTTAAGCGTGCAGTTAAATGCAGAAGTTAAGTGTCTGAATTGGGGGAAGGCTGATTTCAATATCATTTGACCCACGGTGGCTCAGTGATTAGCTCTGTTACCTCACAGCACTGGGGTCCCAGGTTCGACTACAGCCTCAGGTGACTGTCTGTGTGAAGTTTGCACATTCTCCTCGTGTCTACATGGGTTTCCTTCGGGTGCTCCGGTTTCCTCCTACAGTCCAAAGATGTGCAGGTTAGGCGAATTGGTCATGCTAAAATTGCCCATAGTGTTAGGTGCATTAGTCAGAGGGAAATGGGTCTGGGTGGGTTACTCTTTGGAGGGTTGGTGTGGACTTGTTGGGCCAAAGGACCTGTTTCCACACTGTGGGGAATCTAATCTAATCTGGTAAACATAGACTGGGAGCAGCGACTTGCAGGCCAAGGACATGCAAGTTCTGGGCTTCCTCCACCGCCAAATGCTAACCACCCAACACCTGGAGGAAGAACAACTCATCTTCTACTTGGATCCTCCAACCACACAGGATCAATGTTGATTTCACCAGTTTCCTCATCTCTCCCTCCCCCTTCCCCCACCTTATCCCAGATCCAATCCTCCATCCCGGCACTACCTCTGTTCTACCTGTCCATCTTCCTTCCCACCTATCCACTCCACCCTCCACTCCGACCTATCACCATCACCCGCCCCCACCTACATCTACCGATTGTATTCCCAGCTACCTTCCCCCTATGCCCATCCCCGCCTATTGGGCCCCCGCACCTACATTCCTGATGAACGGCTTATGCTCGAAGCATCGATTCGCCTGCCCCTCAAATGCTGCCTGACCGGCTGTGCTTTTCTAGCATCACACTTTCTGACTCTAATCTGTAGCATCTGCAGTCCTCACTTTCTCCCAATATGGAAAATGGGAGTCTTTTAAAAGTAGTATAATGAAAATTCAGGGCTAGCATGTTCCTCCAAGAGTCCAGGGCAAGGACAAAAAATCCAGGGAACCCTGGATGTCAAGGAATATTGAGATATTAATGAAGAAAATGAAGGAAGCATATGTCAAGTACAACATATTAAAAACAGGGGGTCCCTTCAAAAGTACAGAGAGTGTAGGAGGTTGCTTAAAAAGACAAAGCAGAAGGACAAAGAGGGGCCACGGAATATCTTTGGCAGATAAGAAAAAGGAAAACCTCAAGGCATTTTATAAGTATGCTAAGAGTATGAGGATTACCATGGAAAGAGTGGGGACTATAAGAGACCAAAGGGGCACCCTTTATGTGGAGCCAGGTAATGTGGAAATGTACGAAATGAATACTTCTCATCTGTATTCGTAAAGGAGAAAAACATTGTTGCTGGGGTTTTCATTTGGGGTGGTGAGGTTCTAGAGCATGTTAAGATTAATGAGGAGGAGGTCTTCAATGTTTTAGTGGGCATACAGGTGCAGAAATCATCAAGGCCTGATAAGAGGTATCCCAGACTGCTATTGGAAACAGAAACAGAATCTGCCTTCCTGAAAGAGCCTCTACATAAAAGAACCATTTTCCATCAAGGTTCTAACACTTCCGTCACCACCACTAAAAATGTTTGCACCATTGGGTGTGTGGAGGATCAGCTCCAGGATCAGCTTCTTGTTTATATCCCACTGTTAGAGAATTTTACCACTGGCATGACTGGAATTAGGCTGCCTACCCCAGAATGCAATAACCAGTTTAACTATGTGAAGGTCCTACGACGGCTCATTTTGCCATTCAGTCATAATTTTGCTGACAGTGTCTCCTTCTTCCACCCACGCATCCTGTCACATGAAAAGGCCATTCAGCCAAATGAAGGCACCCTCTTGATGGAACCCTGAGGGGTGGAGAGGACACTTCTTTGAAATCAATGATTGGACCGTAGAGAGAGAGAAGACAGCTCCCCAGTACTCAGCCCCTTAAAGTCCTGTTTACTGAAAGTAGCAGATCTCCAGGCTGCAGCAGCAGTCTCAGCAGCAGCCATCCATCGCTCCTGATGGGGATGCTGAGTTGCTGACCATCTCACTAGGGACAGGCTGCTATCCTGAATACTTAATTAATTGCTGACTTCGAAATTCAGGGGCAGATCATGTAATTCTCCTGTGTCTGGCAACACTCCAATGTCAGGTAATTTGATAAAATCCTCCTATTGATCTCTACACACTTGCATTCTTGGTTTTTAGATTACTGCATTCCCTTATCCTTTTTGATTAGATTCTTTACTTGCATATTTTAGTGATCTCCATTTGACCTAGATCTAAATAACATCCTCAAATACTCTTCCCTAGTCTTATAAGCAACTGAGCAGGAAAATGCAGGACAGACAGTTGTGGATAAGTGAGCACAGGATCTGGCCTTAGGCCGGTCAATCCCGTTACAAATCATTTTGAGTGGCAGAACAGGTTTAGGAGCTTAAATTGTATCATCCTTTTCCAGTGTTGTTATATGAAATGTCCCCTCTCTAGTCAAAAACATTTCCTCAAATTACTTAGATTGGCACTTTCAAATGCCTGTGTTTAGCTGTTGGCCCTCCATTAACGGTGATACGCTGGAGATGATGCAGTGACAGCACGAGATCAATAATCCAGCCTGCCAAAGGAAGAATTAAGAGAAAACTAAAAAAAAAGGAATTATATCAAACAACTTGGCATCGACCTCCTTAATAGAGTCATCGAGTTGAATAGCACAGAAATAGACCCTTTGGTCTATGTTGAACACTAATTGGAAGAAGCAAGACGTTGGACAGAATACAGAACGTACGCTGGGTGGACACTTTAATCACCAAGTGTGGTTCAGCTGCACCATTACTAATTGTGTAGGCCAAGCCCTAAGTGACATAACTGCCAGACTGGGACTGCAGCATGCTGAGAGATCCAGAAAAGGGAAAAACACGTCTGATCTCATTGTCACTATTCTACCTTCCACGTAGTATTGATGTGAAAATAGTCATATACACTGGTCTTTGCATTGGAACACCACCACCTACAAGCTCTTTTCCAAGCCAAACACCTTCCTGACTTAAAATGATATCACTGTTGCTTCACCATTGAATGTTTGTCCTAACAGTACTGGTGAATGTGCCCATGGGATGTTGTGGTCAAGAAAGCAGCTCACTACCACCCTCTCAAGGGTAATTAGGATGCCAGCAATGCCAACGTGCCATGAACAAGTAAATAACAATGTATCTGCAGCCATCAATTTGCTGAGCTGTTCCTCCACCTCTGTAATTGGTGCCTTTCTGCCACTAACACTATTTCTCATTTATTGTTTCTCTTGATGTAGTCCCTATTTTTGCTAACTCTAAGGGACATAGACTTGAATGTATTTGCTACTTCACTGCTTTAGTTATTCAGCGCCAGGCCTGACTGTCCAGCAAGCACAAGTAGGCCTGTTCTCCTCTGCTAAAACACCTCCTTTCAATTCATTGTTCAGCTACACACAGTATCGTTTTATGAACCTCACTGTCCATGTTATTACAGGCAGGTGGATGGAAGAGGTAGCTTTTCTCACTGCTGATTTCTAAGTTATTATTGATAAAGTTGTTACAAGGACTTTGTCATCCCACATACCAATGTATTGTAACGTACAGAAAACTGCCGAGTTTTATTCCCATTGAGTACCATTGCCAGTGACACGTGCAGATTTAGACATGATTTTGGTATTTTTAAATGCATCTCAGAAATGTTTCTTTTACCACACAACATTTGCCCTTATTTATGCTTGAGTTCCATATTCTTTTAAAAAAACTTGTATTTTAATGGTACTTTCACAACCACTGGATATCTCAAAGTACTTAATAACCTTTGAAGTATTTTTCAAATGTAGTCATGATTGTAATGTCTCACAACTGAACCTTCACAATCAACAATGTGATAATAACCAGATAATCTGGTTGTCTGATTTGATTGACGGGTGCTTAATAACCAGAACTCCATAGATAACTGCCCTGCTCTTCGTCATAACAGAGTCATGGGATCTTTTACATGTACCTGTGCAGACAGAGGTGGTTTCTGGTTAGTATTGGAAAGACAGCATCTATGATCAGTTAGCATTCCCTCAGTACTGAACGAGAGTAAATTTGTGCACTCAGTCTCTTAAGTACAACTTGAACATTGTGTCTCAAAGACATGGATACTTTCAATTGGATACAACTCATACTGTAAAGGAAATAGTTCCAAAATTCTTAATATTATATAATTTAATATTATACAACAAATTGTACATCTACTACATAATTTAATATTATACAACAAATTGTACATCTACTACATCTACTACATAATTGTACAATTACTACATAGTAATTGTAGTAAACTGAACTTAAAAGTTCTGCACTTCTTTGCAAAAATTCAGATACAGCCATTTAAAAAATATCCAACATCAGTTCCACACTTGATTGAACAAATGAAGAAGAATATTTCTCTGAACTTGGACTTTCCACCGTGACAATGCATTATCAACAGTTAGTTGAAACTTTATTGCTGGAACAGCACAGCAGGTCAGGCAGCATCCAGGGAACAGGAGATTCGACGTTTCGGGCACAGGCCCTTCTTCCTGAAGAAGGGCCTGTGCCCGAAACATCGAATCTCCTGTTCCCTGGATGCTGCCTGACCTGCTGTGCTGTTCCAGCAATAAAGTTTCAACTTTGATCTCCAGCATCTGCAGACCTCACTTTCTCCTCAAACATTATCAACAGTTATTCAGTTCTGTCACAACAAAACTAACATTACTCTCTGACTTCTAAAGCATGGTATAGCAGAATGTGTTTTACAGCAATACTGACTGACAAGGAGAAGGACTGTAAATCACAGAGGTTTCATTTATTATATATATTTTTAAAACTTCTATGAGCTTGGTTTTAGATCATTGATCAATGAAGTATTGGTTGGTTTTATTTTATCAGAATAGAAGACTGTCAATCAATGTTAAATCCTTCAAATTCTTCATAAGTGGCCTATAAGTTCTGCAATTCAATGCTCGTCTGAAACTGCTCAATGTTGACTCCTGTTGGTTAGCAGACATTGTTCTAATCAACTTTACTGAGACGCTCCAGAAGCTAGTGTACTTCCAATTAAACCTGTTGGACTATAACCTGGTGCTGTGTGATTTTTAACTTTGTACACCCCAGTCCAACACCAGCATCTCCAAATCATTACTGAGGGGTAATATTGTTTTTGTGCTTAAAGTTAAAGCCACTAGAAACTTGCACAAACTCAAATGCATGGCTCCTATTTCACTTTTATTCTTGAGGCCCTGGAACTCAAACCAACATTTTCAATGTGTCAGGAGGGTAACGTGTCAAAAATATTCTTCAACAAACTTTGTGCTGATACCACACCCAAGACCAGTCCGACTTAATTTTTAAATCTCATTTCATCAACTAGTATGCCCATTTGAAACAAATAGATCCCTTCTAATGAGAACCCTATGCAGAATACTATTTTGGTTGTCACTGAAGCTGCTATTGATAGTTCCTCATTGGAGTCACAAACCATTAGCAGCATTCACATTCCTTGTGACTCTGGTGCAGTCATTATTTCAGCAGATTCTGAAGAGTGGATTATAGTATGATGAAGAGCCAGAGATCACCTTTAGTGGTAGACCGACTGTATGTTTCACTGATCCAATGGCCAAGTTGTCGATAACTAGTACAGATAACTTGCCCTGAATATTAAAGTTAAGCCTGAGCTTGAAAATGCAAGTAGGCTGCACCATATCAGGATACTTTGTCATATAATTTAAAACCAAAATTTTATGTTTCGATGAAGGCCTACAACCTTTCCATCCATTCCTAGCTTCAGTACCCTATCCATTTGAACAGAATTCATTCCCCACTTCCCATTGTAAAAGGTGTTTTAAATATGTAAGAATTTAGAAATTCCTATTAATGTGTCAGTGTTGGCACATGTAAAACAGTCACCCCTGAAGGTCAAGAATTCAAGTCCCGATACATAATCTTGATTGTGTAATCTAGGCTAGTAATTCAGTATTATACTGTATGAATGCTGCACTGTTAAGGTATTGTTTGAGATATTAAAAGAAGAATCACCAGTCATAGAGTCATAATCAAATCATATAGCATGGAAACAGACCCTTCAGTCCCACTTGCCTGCACTTGGTCCATATCCCTCCAAGCATTTCTTTTTCATGTATTTATCCAAATCATTTTTAAATGTTGTAATTGTACCCGCTTCTACCACTTCCTCTGGAAATTCATTCCACATACGAACCACTCTCTGTATAAAAGAAATATCCCTCATGTCTTTTTAAAATCTTTCTCCTCTTGCCTTAAAATTATGCACCCTAATTGTGAAGTCCCTTGCCGTAGGGAAAAGACACCTGCCATTATCTATAACCCTCATTATTTTATGAACCTCTGTAAGGGACACCTCATAACCGCTTACGCTCCTGTGAAAAAGGGTTCTAGCCTATCCAGGCTCTCCTTATAACTGAAACCCTTCATTTCTGGCAACATCCTGTCAAACCTCTTCTGACCTCTCTCCAGTTTAATAATATCCTTCTGATAACAGAGAAATCAAAACTGGACACAGTACTCCATAAGATACAGGAGCAGAATTAGGCCATTTGGCCCATTCAACCGTGGCTGATGTGTTTCTCAATCCTATTCTTCTGCCTTCTCCCTGTAACCTTTGATCCCATTACCAACCAAGAACTCCTGTGACAATATTTGAATATCAAAGGCTTTCTTCAAGTACCCTGTCCAAGGTTTATCCTTCAGTCAACTAAAAGCTGAAATAGTTTTTCTTTGTGTTGTTGCATGCTAATTAGATAGAGTGTTTCCTACATTACAAAGGTGCATTTCATAATTGCTTAATTAATTCTAAAAGTGATTTAGATGTCCTGAGGTCTCAAAAAAGTATTGTATATATGCAATTTCTTTCAGCAGGTTTTTGTGACAAATGGCATTAAAAAATTAGGTATGTTCACTTGAGAACACTGCTGACTGCACAAGGTCCACAGATTATAAATTGAAATTATTAACCAGCATCAACAAAAATTTGCAAAGGGTATTTTAATGTAATGAAATGTCTCAAGACACTTTAAAGGAGCATAATCCGGCAAGGTTAACACAGAGCCAAAGAGTGAACCTTTAGGATAAGTGGCCAAATGTTCAGTCAAAAAGGCAATACCTTAAAGTCGGAGAAAGAGATGAAATGGTCAAGAGGGAATTCAAACCTTAGAGCCCAAATAACTGAAGATGCAGCCATCGATGGGGAAAAGAAGTTAGGGAAGCACAGTGTGAAATCTGAGTAAAAGCCGATTTGACATGACAGTAGAATTGTGTTAAATCTGTTCCAAGTAAAGCTTCAATGTTGTAAGCATTGTATTTATGTAGACAGGCATCTCAATAAAATAATGTATTCCCTGCTAGATTTGTCTTGAGGCTGAGTAGATGTCTCACAGCTTAAATAACGAGGCACTGTTTTCCGAAATCAGATTTATATTATTCTCAGCTTCACATACCTCAAATACAAACTGCTCGGCTTTGATATGTTCTGTTGCAAATGTAGGATGATGTGGGTGGAATATAAGTATTGCCTCAGCCTTTTGAGAAACCACTTTTTTGCTGCAAAAATAGAAATAGCAGCTACTTTACACACATCTACATTCACTGTATATGTTCTATCGCTCAAAATTAATTAAGGAAGTACCTCTTCAGGTAACTAGCCAATATTTCACCAGAACTTTACAGTTTCTGTTAACTAGCAACGTGGGTGTGCAATTCTCACTTGCGTGGGAATTTCATGATCATCATTTTTGGCAATATTTACTAATAGCATAATTTTGTTTATTGCTTTAATGAGCCAAGAGTGTGTGCATCTCATTGAGTTTTGCCATCTGCCAACAATCCACACAACACTATTATCCGAACCTAATATTCTGAAAGATGATCATTATATGAATCATTTATATTCTAATAAACTGGTTCATTCTTTTAGATGATTATTTGAGTGAATGACTTAGTGCTGGGTATTAAAATAATAAACATGTTCATTCCAGAGCTGGGAGGATGGCAAGAGGCAACATAAAAGTAAATGTATTTATATATTGCCATTCACAGCCTTCAGATGACCCAAAGTGCTTTAAAATTGTTAAGTACTGATGAAGTATATTCACCATTTTATGAAATGTGTCAGTTAATTTGCACACAAGGGTCCGGAAGCCATAATGTGATAATAACTGGATAATTTTTTGAGTTATGTTGTTTGTGTAATTAATATCAGACAGAATGCCAGGAAATAACCCCCTTGTTTTATTCTAAAGTGCCATGGATAATACGCATCTCCCTAAGAGGGAAAACTGATCCACAGTTGATTAATTCATACAAAGAAAGTTGCCATAATTTGAGCAGACCATAAGGCTGCTCTCTTATTAAAGAAAGATGATTGGTAATGGTTAATCCTGAAGGTCACCATGCCTCAGGCAAAGGGAAAAGTTGAAGGGGAGAGTCCTTTGTGGTAACCTCAGCTGGTAGCGGGTATGGAATCCACATTGTTTGCATCACTCTGCATTGTAGCCAACTGTAAGACATCATTGCTTACTGCACTTGACAAGACAAGTGTCAGCCTAAATTCTATGCTCAAGTCACTGGAAAGCAATTGAATCCAAAAACATTTGATATGAAATTGTATGTTTGTTAATGCATGGATATGGGGAACAAAATGGGGAACTAGAAGGAGAAATTGCTCTTGGCGATATGACATAGTAACATATACAGAAAGGTGGCTCAAACCAGAATGTGACTGGACACTCAACATCCCGGGTTACAAGGCCTCTAGTAAAAACAGGATGGGTAAAAAAGCAGTAGCAGTCTTGGTCAAGATAGTATCATTGTCCTTGAATGGTGCAGTTCCTGAATTAAAATCTATATGGTTTGAGGTGAGAAATGGGAAGGGAGCAGTGACCTTAATGGACATTTATTATAGATCTCCAAATAGTGGGGAGAAAGTAGAAGGGAACATTGGTAGTAAGATTATAGAAATTTGCAGCACAAGTAGAGTTCTGATAGTTAGTGATTTAAATTACACTTTGGTAGACTGAGAAATAGGTAGAGTGTGGGGCATGGATTTGTTTTGATTTATTACTGTCACATGTACCAAGGTACAGTGAAAAGTGTTGTCTTACATGCTTTACAGGCAGATTGTACTTTACAAGTCCATCAGGATAACAGAACAGAGTATAGGACAAATGTTATGGAAAGGGGAGAAATTCCTGTAATGTGTGCAGGAGAACTTTCTAGAATAGAACATTTCCAGTCCTATTGGGGTGGGGGGGGGGTGGGGGGGGGGGGGGTGGTGCTGTGCTGGATCTAGTCCGAGAAAATGAAGTGGAGAACATCAGAGTGGGGGAGATTTGGGAAATAGTCACCATAACATAATAAGGTTCAATATTAAATTAGAAAGGATACAAATCAGTCAATGATTAAGATTCCAGACTGGTAAAGGGCAGAGTTTAGGTGTCTAAAAGTTGAATTGGAGCATTTTGCTGGATAAAACAGTGGATTAAAAATGAGAGAATTTCAGAAGAGAGGTGAATTAGTTGCAAGCTAGGAACATACCCCTGAGAAATAAATATGAGGTATCCAGAGCTAGAGTACCCTGGGCGACTATGGATATTGATGAGAAAAAGTAGACATATGATGCATACTGGAGTATTAATAGCAATAAAAATCAGGGAGAATATCACAAATGCAGGAGAGAGGTTAAGGCTAGAATAAAGAAGGCTAAGAGGAAGCATGAGGAAAGGTTAGAAGGCTGAAACAAATAGTAAAATGTTCTTCAAATGTGTCAATAGTAAAAGATTAATGAAGGCTAGAGTGGGGCCCATATGGAACAAGCCAGGCAAGCCGCTCACCGAAGCAAAGGGAATGGAGATACCAAATGAGAAAAGTACTAAATTAGAAATGGTCACAATAGCCTAGTTAAAAATGTTGGTGTTGAGCAACTGAGCAGAAGAGTGATAGATAAAGAAAAGTTGCTCATTCCTGATGAAGGGCTTTTGCCCGAAACGTTGATTCTCCTGCTCCTCGGATGCTGTCTGACCTTCTGTGCTTTTCCAGCACCACACTCTCGACTCTAATCTCCAGCATCTGTAGTCCTCACTTTCACCTTGCTAAAAGTGCTGGCAGTACACCAGGTAGAGAAGTCACCAGACTCTGATGGGATGATGCTAGATTGCTGAGAGAGGTAAAGGAGCAAATCGCTCAGCCACTAACAGGAATTTTCCAGGCCTCTCTGAACACAGGATTAGTCCCGGGGGGATTGGAAGATTGCAAATGTGACACCTTTGTTTAAGAAAGGGGGCAAAAGATAATTCAGGAAACTACAGACCTGCCAGCTTGACTCAATACTGGGAAAACCCATGGAGCCATAATGCAGGATACAGTAAATCTACACCTAAAGAAAAATAAGCTAATACTTGATAGTCAATATGGTTTTGCAAAGGGCAGGTTATGTCTGAGAAATTTAATGGAGTCCTTTGACGAGCTAACACAGGCAGTGGATGAAGGTAGTGCTATAGATGGTGTATATTTGAGCTTACAGAAAATGTTTGATGTGATCTCACATGTCAGGTTGTTTAGCAAATTAGAAATGTTTGGGATTGATGAATCCTTGGCAGCCTGGATTAGAAATTGATGAAAATATTGGAAACAGAGGGTCGGTGTAGATGGGCATTCTCACATTGGAGATGACTTGAAAGTGGTGTTCTCCAGGGACTCTTGCTTTTACTGATTTATATAAACGATTTGGAGATGGGTGTTTAGGGCAAAATTTTGAAATGCACAGATAATACTAAGCTAGGGAGAATAATGAATTGTAAGGATGATACTTTGACTGCAGAGAGACATCGATAAGATGGCCAAATGGACCAACACTGGCAGATGAATTACAATACAGAGAAATGTGAAGTAATTCATTTTTGTCAAAGAAACTTGGAGAGACAATACAGCTTGATGGTACAACTTTGATGGGAGTGCAGGAGCAGAGGAACCTGGGGGTTCATGCACATGATTCTCTGATGGAGACCAGGCAAGTTGAAGCAGTTGTTAAGAAGGTTTATAGGTTCCTTGGAGACATGGAGGCATGGAGTATCAAAGCAGGGAAGTGATGCTACATCTCTACAAATTATTGGTCAGACCACATTCGGAGTATTGTATCCAGTTCTGGGCAACTTATGAAGGAAGGTTATTAAAGACTTGGAGAGAATTCAAAGGAGATTTACAAAGGAGAATGATACCAGGAATGAAGCATTTTAGATTCAAGGAAAGATTCGAGAAATCAAGCTTAGTCTCCTTGGAGCAGAGAAGATTAAGAGCTAACTTTGTTGAGATGCTCAAAGTTATGAACAATTTTGACAGGGTAAAGAAGGGTATTCTGTTTCCAATAGTTGGTATATAAGGAACTTTGGGTCACAAATTCAAGGTTGTCAGCAAGACTTGGGAGTGAGATGAGGAGAAACTCTTTATTGAGAGAATTGTTAGGATTTAGAATAAACTGCCTGGGAGAATGGTGGAGGTAAATTCCTTAGGAGGTTTCAAGAGAGAGCTGGATATATATTTCAAAGTGATGAATTGAGAGGGTTATACAGATTGGGCTGGTGAATGGGACTGGCTGGGTAGCTCTTTTGGGAACTGGGTACGAGATACGATAGCCTCCTTCTATACTGTAACATTCTATGATTCTATGAGTTTAAACTTGAAAGAAATAAAATTGTTTTAATAATGAGTAATCACTATGAAACTATTGACTTGCTTAAAAATGTCATCTGGTTCACTGAAGTCATTTAATGACAGAAATTTGTCATCTATACCCTGTCTGGCCTATACACAAATCTGGATCCACTGCAATGTGGTTGCCTCTTAGTTGATTTCTGAAGTGGCCTAACAAGCCACTCAGTTTTATGACAAACCATAATAAGAATAAAACATGGCATAAGTCTGGCGTCTTTTGGGAGACCACTAAGTTCTCCTCACAAATAACTTCTTTGTGATTTCTGCTAAAATTGGGAGACCTTGTTCCATAGACTAGACCAGCAACAACCCGAGATGTTCATGCCCATAAAATTGTTCCCATCACCATCCCTGGATACTTTCTAGTCCATCGACAGGATAGACACAGCAGAGGTGATGGCACAGTGGTATACAGTGAGAGTGAGTTATCCTTGTGATCTTCAATATTGACCTATGAAATTTCATGGCATCAAGTTAAGCATCAGCAAAGAAACTTACTGCTGATTACCATCTACTGTTCTTCCTCAGCTGACAAATTAGTCCTCTTTCATGTTAAGAGCATTTTAAAAGCAAAAGGATGTCTTGGGAATAGCAAAAGCACAGGATGTACTCTGAGTTCAATGACCATCACTAAGAGTAGCTTGGTAGCTCTGTTACTGACCAGCAGGTGGTAAGTGATCATAGGAAAATTCCACTTGATCTCTCCTTTAACAATCGACTTGTGATGAATAGAATATGAAATGAATACTGGTGTCCCAATAAATGAAGAGAAAATGGAAAGCAGGCACAGCCTGGTAGTTACCTCATTAATGTTTAAATGTCAGTGTTCATTCAGTCCTGGATATCTTTCTAGCTTAAGATTGTGGCTAGTAGAGACTCAGCTAAGTTGATTATTAGAATTGCTTTCAAACTGCCTGTCCAGGACTGCTGCAGATATATTCCTTCCATCCCCACTGGGAAACCTTGGGTCTACCTGGTCTCAATGTCCCTCCTCCAGTCTTGACTGTATCATTTTCAAACCTCTTGAACGTTTTGAACATTTATTTACTTTGGTAACCTCCTCCAGCCTGAAATTCTGTTTCATCCTACCTGTCAAAATACCCTCATTGAGGTCTTGTAAGAATGCCACCCCCCCCAGCCCAGCCATTCCCACTGCAAAAAAAAGGAAATGGGCCTGCAAATGACATCACAATGATGTCCTGGGGAGAGCATTTCCTTCCTACATTGAGACCCACTCACTACACTCCCACCCAATGTTCATTTTATGAATATTAAGTGTAGAAAAATGAAGAGAAGCAGAAATTCACCTGATTCCATGTTTCCCATTTGCTAAATAATTAACAGAAATGACAACATAATACTTGAATTCATGAGCTCACAAAGAACATTAGCTGACAAAAGAATCTAAATTATTAGTGCCGTCACAAATAAAACACGGTACATGTTGGGTTATTGTACAACAAAAAAAAAAGATTTAATCATGCCAGACGATAAGAGAAATTATAATATTAAAATCATCAATCAAAGTCATTTTGGAATGGAACAGTGCACTCTAAGTGCTAAAGGATTTATATTTTGGCTACAAATGTTGACCGAGAGGCAGAATGTCAATCTTTAAAGGAGACTTTGAAAGCTTAAGTACTGTGTACAGTGTGACAGAAGACTCGATTGAGTTTCATTGACAATTTCAAACTAATAATAGGGTATTTCTCAAAATGTATCTAAGTACCCAAACTGGTATGTAGAAAAGAACACAATTGTCAGAGCACAGCCTTAGGGTTCAGTTTCTTACTTTTCAGGTAATATCCAGCAATGAATTGAAATTTAACTCTAATTGTTGTAATGGAAAACCCCCTTAGGTGGTGGTACAAAACTAACTGTGTTGCACTGCTGCTAATGTTATACCTGAACAATATTCAGTTTAGTTGGCACTCAAGATAATTCCCAAAATATTGTAATGCAGAATTAAGCCATTCAAATCATTTAGCTTGTGTCAGTTCTTTGACAGAGCTAACAAATGCAAAATCATAGAACCTTAGAAATATTACCACACAGAAAGCAGCTATTCAGCTCCTCATGTCTGCAGTAGCTGTATAAACTAGCCACGCATCCTAAACCTACTTTCCATCATCTGGCCCATAGCCTGGTAGGTTTCAGCACTTCAGGTACAGATCCAGGTTCCTTTTAAGTGAATTGTGTGTATCCACCTGTTCAAACCTCAAGCAGGTGGTATTACCGGACAAGTCAGACCCCAAAATGAAGTCTGTTTGTTACTTTTCTTTAGTTAACATGGTGGTCATTCATTAAAGCATCACACCGAGCTTCAGAGTTTACATAAGAACATAAGAACTAGGAGCAGAAGGAGGCAACTCCGCCCCTCAAGCCTGCTCCACCATTTGGTATGCCTGATCTCATCTTGGCCTCAACTCCACTTCCCCACCGACTCTCCTGTATCCTTCAAACCATTATAAATTAAAAATCTGTCTATATCCTCCTTAAATTTACTCATCTTGACATCCACTACATGCTGGGGTAATGAAATCCACAGATCCACAAACCTTTTGTAGAGAAGCAGTTTCTCCTCTTCTATTGTAAATCTGCTACCCTCATGCTAAAACGTTGACCTCTTACTCTACATTGCCTGGCACGAGACAAGTTTCTTGAATAACAAAACAGAAATGTGTAACACAAGAGACAAAAACAATAAAGACTCACAAAATCAAGTTATCTATGCATCAAAACAAAGTTTCAATCTATTCCACCAACACTATCACTTTACAGTGATTTAAATCCAGAGAAATTGCTCCTCTAAGTTTGATGTGGAGGTATTGCTGTTGGACTGGGGGGAGCAAAGTTAAAGCAGGTAGCTGATGAAGAAGCAGCGCTCCAAAAGCTTGTACTTCCAAATAAACCTGTTGGATTATAACTTGGTGTTGCATGATTTTTAACTTATTCCTTTAAGGATGGCACGGTAGCCCAGTGGTTAGCACTGCTGTCTCAGCAGCACCAGGGATCTGGGTTCAATTCCTGCCTCGGGAAACTGTCTGTGTGCAGTTTGCACATTCTCCCCATGTCTGCGTGGGTTTCCTCCGAGTGCTCCAATTTCCTCACACAGTCCAAAGATGTGCAGGTTAGGTGAATTGGCCATGATAAATTGTCCATAGTGTTAGGTGTAGGGGAATGGGTCTGGGTGGGTTGCTCATCGGAGCGTCGGTGTGGACTTGTTGGGCCGAAGGGCCTGTTTCCACACTGTAGGGAATCTAATCTAATCTTAAATTTGACATAGCTGATTCTCCACACTTGCCTGTGAACTGTGTGGCCTTCTTACAGGAATAGTCAAAAAACGAAGAGCTCAGACTTTCCCAACTTTTTAATAATCTACTAATTTCTAACTAAACGCTCCTGGTCGAGAGGTTGTACCAACTAAAATTTTCTATTGAGTTATCTCTACTTTCTCTGTCCAGTTCTATATTCTGATTTTAGAAGAGAAACTATATTTGCTTCTTAATCCCAATAAAGTCTCCTTTGATCTGCCCCAAAACTTTTGTCATTTATCTCAAGAGGGTTGGAATATAAAAGCACCGTTGTGCTACTGAGACTTTATAAAGCTCTGGTTTAGGCCCCATTTGGAGTACTGTGTCCAGTTTTGGTCCCCACACCTCAGGAAGGACATACTGGCACTGGAGCATGTCCAGCGGAGACTCACAAGGATGATCCCTGGAATGGTAGGTCTAACATACGAGGAACAGCTGAGGATCCTGGGATTGTATTCATTGGAGTTTAGAAGATTAAGGGGAGATCTAATAGAAACTTACAAGATAATACATGGCTTGGAGAGGGTGGACGCTAGGAAATTGTTTCCGTTAGGCAAGGAGACTAGGACCCATGGACACAGCCTTAGAATTAGAGGGGGTCAATTCAGAACAGGAATGCGGAGACATTTCTTCAGCCAGAGAATGGTGGGCCTGTGGAATTCATTGCCGCAGAGTGCAGTGGAGGCCGGGATGCTAAATGTCTTCAAGGCAGAGATTGATAAATTCTTGATGACACAAGGAATTAAGGGCTATGGGGAGAATGCGGGTAAGTGGAGTTGAAATGCCCATCAGCCATGATTGAATGGCGGAGTGGACTCGATGGACCGAATGGCCTTATTTCCACTCCTATGTCTTATGGTCTTATGGTCTTAAAACTGATCTCTGCACTTTCTTAGCTAAAATCAATCCTTGAGCTAAAATTAACCCTTGAATATTTACGCTCCTTGTCATAAACTAGTATAATACAAACAGTCTTCCATCAATGCTCCAAATGTATCTCTGTTCCCTGACATATACTGGGTAAGTTCATTCTTCTGGCAAGACTGTTTGATGCAGTTTCTTTTAAATCCTTCAGAAAAGTGGCCAACACCATATACCACTATCCAAACTCTAAAGAGATTGATATTTATATCAAAATCAAATGCCCAATATCATATAAAATAAAATAAAGAAATGTGAATGCTAGAGATCTGCAGCAAAACCAGAAATTGCTGACAAAACTCAGGTCTGTCAGCACCTGTGGGAAGAAAGCAGAGTTCATGTTTCGAGTCCAATGGCTATTCAGAGTTCTGATTTCAATTTCAGCTTTGGTTTCACCTGTTACCACATGTCTCAACCATCAAACTGTGCAGTGGATTCCAAATACCTTCTTCGTATCTCTTCTGATCTTTCAACAAAGTTCCTTAAATCTGTGCCTCATGCTAATTGACCTCTCCACCAGAGAAAACAAGTCTCCTTGGCCCACTCTATCCAAACAATTCATTATTTTGTTCACTTCAGTTGAGCCACCTGCCTCTTCTACTTGACGAAAAACAACTTTAGTTTTTGCAATCTTTTCTCATTGCTGCAATTTTCAAGTCCTGTAAACATTCTTGTAAACCTCCTCTGTACATTCTCCAGAGCAATTACGTTGTTCATCCAATGTGATGATCATTAATGAACATAAACCCTTTATGTCATTAATTTTGTTATTAATTTTAGAATTTTCTGAAGAATAGTAATTCATGCACATTATTTTCACCCAACATTTCCTCAATCTCCACTTAACTCAATAGCTCAAATTTTCACATACTCTTCAAAGTCTTGCATGAATGGAAAAGAGGGAACAACTCACTTATCATTTCCCTAGCATGAACATACCTGGTGACATAATGCAGGTTATTGTAAGAATACATGCAGTTTTTTTTTGTTTAGTGCTTATAATGTTTGTATTTTACTTCATAGTACAAAGCCTGAGTGTTGCTGAAAAGGAGGCATGCTATCAACACTTTTTCAACATACACTTGCCAGAACAGAACCACAATATCAAGGGAACAATGATCCATAATATATGAGGAGATGTTTTTGACTGGCCAACAACTAGACCCCAACTGGCAGAAACATTGTTGTAGAGATTGCACAGGAAACCATTAACAAGTACAGCTAGACATTTCATGCTACTAATTATGTGGTAGCAATATTCTTCACTAAAAACTACATCCATCAAGCCAAAAAGACATTCTGCTTACCACATGAATGGGATATGTGCTACATAATCTTCAGAGCTGTCTTAATGACAGATACGTACATGATAGATTCCAACAACTGGTGTATTTTACCAAATAGCAGTTCCTTTGACTGATTGCAATAGACAGAATATGGATCACACTAACCTACCGTGTACTTGCAAAACTCTGAACATAGATGTGATGTCATAATTGAAGAGCACTTGCTAAACAATCCTGGTTGCACCAAGCATTGTACCAAGAGTTTAAGGTTATCAGTCATGCTTGCAGTATGGCTCATTGTCACATGCTAGAAGTCAGACAGGGCCCTATCCTTCCCAAACAAGAAGAACATGTCCACGCATTATACCTTTTCAAGAAACTTTTGAGGTCAGCAATATACTGGCGTGATCCCCGTGACAATACTTTGACCAATCAGAATTGGTTTGCCTTTGCCCAGGTTTGAACTTAAACAAAAGCAAACAAACAGTTAACTGTTCCCTGTTGTATTCTCCATAGCAACACACCTGCCAGTCAGTTTTCACTTGCCAGCGAGTCAGCACTCTCTTCTCGTTCAGTATAGATTACTGTGTCCTTAGAGATTTAATATTCTTCTGATTCTGTCGTAATGAATGCAAGAAAAAAGGTTTTGACAGCATGTCTGTTTTGCTTCCTTGTTTGTCTGTTGCGTGGTTTTCCAATAAATGCGAATAAAAAGACTCCCTACATGTATAAATGGAGTATTATATTGTACTGGTCAAAGTAACCTTCACAATAATTTCAGGGCAAGGTTCCTCACCCACTCACAATTAATGAAGAATCTTGATGTGTGCACCGTGTTCAGTTCTAGTTACAATGTCATAAAAAAACTATAAAATTTGCCAACAATAGAAACGACTGAGATAAGAGAAGATTGTGAAGACACTTCAGTATATAGAATGGAAAGCAAACTCAGGGAGAATCACATCATTTTAAAATAATATTAAAAGACATATCAAACAACAAGATACAATTTAAACTTTAACTAGGAATATCCCATCAGACAGATTTTTCAACACATTGGATTTTTCAATGGCTAGATATCATTTTTGCAGTGACAAATGGCAATTGCAAGTTGAGGCCCTGTGGAATTTCTGATGTAGCAGACCCCAAACAAAATGCCCACAAAATTGAAGATTCTGATTGGCCGTTCATCTGTGCTTAGAACCTTTAAAAGTATCCATTTATGTCAGATAATTTATAGGGTTCCACAAATGAGTTAAAAGTTACTCAGGAATTGATGGATGATTAAAAACCAAGTGTAACGCTTGGGTAACTATTAAACTGACCAGCACCAGCCAACTCACAATTACTCCCTTCCCCAAGACCCCTTACATCGCCTGTGTCCAGAACCAACCACCCACCCCACTGTCAGACCCGACAACCCACTCCCCTGAAGTGCCAAACCTGACAGTCCTCCGGCCACTGACTTGACTCCCTCAGCCCGACACTCCATCAATCACCCCCCCACCTCCTGTAACCCAACTGACGCGATTCACTCTAACTTACTTTAAACACTCCATCACTTATCTGGAACCTTACCCAGATGGCAGCTGACATACTCTCCTATCCTAACCACTTGGTACCCTGCCCAGTTAATTCCCTGGCACCTGGCACTCTAACCCCACACTTACCTTATGCATTTGCTCTTTCATAAGAGCTGACAAATAATGACATGGGCTACTTAATGTTTACATTATGGAAGGCAGAAAAAAATTGCCTTACAAAGATGATGAGATTTGACTTCCCCCAACTATCCTGCGCTAAGTTCACCTGATGCTTACTGCAATTCTGAAGAAAGTGTAATCCAAATCTCTTGCCAGACCTGCAGAGCTCTTTCTTGATGAAAAAAAGTAAGAGTGGAGTGGCAATCCGACTCCTCGGAAAATCCAGCTCATTAAATTTATATTAAGCAATTATTCAGAACAGATGTTGGAAAGAGCTTTTCTCTGAGTGATAAATATTTGGAGGAATACATTCATTCATACTGAAGGTAAGTACATTAGGCACTTGCAGAGTGTGACAGGATACTATAATGCTTAACTCTTCATACTCAATTAACTTCCTTTTATTCATTCCCAGATGAGTGTGTCACTGGCCAGGCCAGCATTTATTGCCCATCCCAGAGGGTTAAGAGTCAACCATTTTGCTGGATTCAGAGTCACATGTAGGCCAGATCAGATAAGGATGGCAGATTTCCTTCCCTAAAAAACATTAGTGAACCAAATGGGTTTTTCCAACAATTGGCAATAATCATCTTTAGACTCTTAATTCCAAATATTTTATTGGATTCAGATTCCACCATCTGCCATGGCAGGATTCAAATGCGGGTCCCAGGAACATTATCCGAGTCTCTGGATTAATAGCCCAGCAGTAATACCGCTAGGCCATTGCCTCCCCAAACATAGTGAAATTTATTATATAAATAAAAACTTTCTTTCCTTCTCAGAATGAGAAATTTAGCAATTAGAAATCTCAAAGGAGATAATTAGATGCTCTAGGAGAGAGCAAAGAGTTGTGCGTTAGAAATTTTTAGATCTTTATCTGTAGAAGTTTAGAACTTCTACCCAAATATTCTCTCTTATCTTGTTCTGAAGCACTGATCATTTGCTGATACTTCTGTAAAGTGCTCCAGGAAATTTTATTCTTTTAAGTGCCATATAAATGCTGATTGTCAATATTTGTGATAATACACATTCAATAATTCAGCCAAAAACAATTCCCTCTGATGGCTGTACAATGAGGTATGTGATGTGAAACATGGAAATCTAGAAACATAGAAGGTACGAACAGGAGTAGGATATTGGATCCCTCTAGCCTGTTCCACCATTCAATAAAATCCTGCCTATCACCAAGCTCAATATCCTAATTCCTCCTCTCCCAGCTTCGTCCCTCCCCATATCCCTTGACTTGAAGGAAGCAGAGAGTGGGAATAAAGGGGTCTTCTTCACAAAGGCAGCCAGTGACTAGTGGAGTTCCACAGGGGTTCGTCTTGGGACCACAACTATTCACATTATACATTAACGATCTGGATGAAGGAACTAAGAGCATTGTTGCTAAGTTTGCAGATGAAATAAAGACAGTGGAGATTTACAAGAATGATCTCAGGAATGAAGAGCTTGTTCTATGAGGAATGGTTGAGGACTCTAGGTTTGTACTCAGTAGAGGTTAGAAGGATGAGGAAGGATCTGACTGAGACTTAGAGAATACTGAGCAGCCTTGATAGAGTGGACAGGGAGAAGATGCTTCCATTGGTAGGAGATACAAGGATCGAAGGGCACAGCCTCAGAGTGAATGGATAACCCTTTAGAACTTAATTAAAGAGGAATTTCTTCAGCCAGAGGGTGGTTAATCTTCGGAACACATTGCTGCAGAGCATTATCTAGGCCATGTCATTGAATGTATTTAAGACAGAGATAGATTCTTGATTGGTATGGGGATCAAGGGTTACAGGCAGAATGGGATTGAGAAACATATCAGCCATGACAAAATGGTGGAGACTCGATAGGGTGAATGGCCAAGTTCTGCTCCTATATCTCATGGTCTTGTCCCATTAGCCACAAGAGCTATATCTACTTCCTTCTTGAAAAACACAATGTTTTGGCCTCAACCACTTTCTGTGATAGTGAATTCCACAGACTCACCGCTCTCTGGGTGAAAAAAGTATCCCCTCATCACAGTCCTAAAATGTTTGCCCCTTATCCTTAAACTATGACTCCTGGTTCTGAACTCCCCCACCATCAAGTACAGCCTTCCTGGGTCTAGCCTCACTAATCCTGTAATAATTTTATAGGTTTCCATGTGATCCACCCTCATTCTTCTAAATATCCATAAATATAATCCTAACTCTATTTTTTCTCATACATCAGTCTTGCTATTGCAAGCATCAATTTGGTAATCCTTTATCTCAGTCCCTCTATAGCCAGAACATCCTCCCTCAGAGAAGACCAGACTACATACAGTATTCCAGGTGTGGCCTCACTAATGCCTCATCAATAATTGAAGCAAGATGCCTTTGTTTCTGTCCTTGAATCCTCTTACTATGATGCTGAACAGATAGTTTAGGATCTTTACTGCCTGCTGTCTCTGCTGTTACTTTCACCAACTGGTGCATATGGACACCAGGTCACTCTGACAATTCCCCTCTCTCAATTTACAGCCATTCAAGGAATGATCTGCCTTCCTACTTTTGGTACTAAAAAAATCATCAACATTATACTACATTTGCTCACTGACCTAGCCTGTCTGAATCACACTGCAACATTGTTGCATGTCTTATGAAGAAACGTTGAGGAAGTTAGGGTTTTTCTCATTGGAGTGAAGGAGGATGAGAGGTGACTTGATAGAGGTGTACAAGATGATGAGAGGCAAAGATAGAATAGATAGACAGATACTTTTTCCCAGGGTGGAAATGGCTATCACAAGAAGGCAAAATTTTAAGGTGATTGGAGGAAGGTTGAGGGGAGAGTCAGAGGTAGGTTCTTTACAGAGAGTGGTGGGTGCATGGAATGCACTGTGAGCAATGGTATTAGAGTCAGATACATTCGGGATATTTAAGAGTAACCCCGTAGCTCTTAAACTCAATCACTGTACGAATTAAAGCCAACACACCATAAACCTTCTTCACATTTCAACAGCGGGAGTTGACAGAGCGCGAGCCAGTGGGCAATCGGGATGGTAAATTTCCATAAAGAATACTTACCTGGTGAATTGGCAGAGCAAAGGCTGAACAGGAGCAGACACGGACATGGGGACTGCTGGGTAGGTGAGCTAATATATTTGAGCAGTGGCTAAACCCAAAACACTAAATGTGTACTGTCTCCCACCTGTCCTCTTCCTCCTCCAACCAAAAAAAAACTCCGTGTTGGGGGTTGGTAAGTTAAGATGTTTTGAATCTGTTAGAACATAGAACATAGAAGAATACAGCGCAGTACAGGCCCTTCGGCCCTCGATGTTGCGCCGATCCAAGCCCACTTAACCTACACTAGCCCACTATCCTCCATATGCCTATCCAATGCCCGCTTAAATGCCCATAATGAGGGAGAGTTAAGAGCAGAGGAGTTGGAAATTAAGGCAGTTGTATGCTCCTTTTGCAGGATGTGGGAGGTAAGGGTCACCACTAGTGTCCGTGCTGGCTTCACCTGTGAGAAGTGCACCCAACTCCAGCTCCTCACAGACTGCATCAGGGAGCTGGATCATTCAGGAAACTGAGGTGGTGATAGAGAGGGGTTATAGGCAGGTAGTCACACCTCAGGTCACCGGACCTGAAACATTAACTTTAACTTCTTGTCACAGATGCTGCCAGAGCTGCTGAGCTTTTCCAGCAACTTCTGTTTTTGTTTCTGCCGATAGCTAATGCCGACAGTAACATTTTTCAAGGTTGCTGAATGTGCAATCATTCTTGCAAGAACAGAGAAGATAACATGTAATATGTGATAACAATAGCAACACTGTACTTTATATAGCAGCTAATGAGTTGCAGAATTAGTTGTTTCTTTTGAATTATTTAAGTCATCTGTAATATACTAAAAATGTCAGTAAAAGCGTACAGTAAAATGCTCTACCCCTCCCCCCACCCCTTCATTGAATCTTTTGTATTCCGTATAATGAAAAATTTAAAAGTTCCCGAAATTCAATGGAGGCCTGAATGTGTTGACACCTTAGTCTTGCATCTTATCACTTAGATTGGAAGATCTGAAAAGAGTCAATCAACAATCTCTCTGAGATTTCAGAACCAGCAAAGATTATTGGGGTTGAAGGATTTCTGGCTGCAAGCGTGGATTAGTCCATTGCTGCTGTCATGGCCTACCACACTCCCCCTATCCACACACAGTACCATACATCATAATGGGTTACCTTTTGACGAAAGGAATCAGAGAAGCATAAGCAGCAGAATAAGAGCAGGAGAAAATAGTAATGGAATTTTTTTTGTTGTTGCTCATCTTAAGCACGCTCCTGAAATCAAAGGGATGGAATATTTGGATCAGTTTTATTTAGGTCTTGCTAAGTGCCATTTAGATATAAACCTATGCAGGACTTACGTGGGAGCTGATGGCCTTGTTGTATTGTCACTAGACTATTAATCCAGAGATGGAAATGTGTTGCTGGAAAAGCGCAGCAGGTCAGGCAGCATCTAGGGAACAGGAGAATCGACGTTTCGGGCATTAGCCCTTCTTCAGGAATGAGGAAAGTTGGTCCAGCAGGCTAAGATAAAAGATAGGGAGGAGGGACTTGGGGGAGGGGCGTCGGAAATGTGATAGGTGGAAAGAGGTCAAGGTGAGGGTGATAGGTCAGACTGGGGTGGGGGCGGAGAGGTCGGGAAGAAGATTGCAGGTTAGGAAGGCGGTGCTGAATTTGATGGATTTGACTGAGACAGGCTGGGGGGAGGGGAAATGAGGAAACTGGTGAAATCCGAGTTCATCCCTTGTGGTTGGAGGGTTCCTAGCTGGAAGATGAGGCGTTCTTCCTCCAACCGTCGTTTCGCTGTGGTCTGACGATGGAGGAGTCCAAAGACCTGCATATCCTTGGTGGAGTGGGAGGGGGAATTGAAATGTTGAGCTACAGGGTGGTTGGGTTGGTTGGTCCAGGTGTCCCAGAGGTGTTCCCTGAAACGCTCCGCAAGTAGGCGGCCCATCTCCCCAATATAGAGGAGGCCACATCGGGTGCAAAGGATGCAATATATGATATGTGTGGAGGTCCAGGTGAATCTGTGGCGGATATGGAAGTTTCCTTTGGGGCCTTGGAGGGAGGTGAGGGGGGAGGTGTGGGCGCAAGTCTTGCACCTCCTGCGGTTGCAGGGGAAGGTGCCGGGAGTGGAGGTTGGGTTGGTGGGGGGTGTGCATCTGACGAGGGAGTCACGGAGGGAGTGGTCTTTACGGAATGCTGATAGGGGAGGGGAGGGAAATATATCCTTGGTGGTGGGGTCCGTTTGGAGGTGGCGGAAATGGCGGCGGATGATGCGCTGTACATGGAGGTTAGTGGGGTGGTAGGTGAGGACCAGTGGGGTTCTGTCCTGGTGGCGGTTGGAGGGGCGGGGTTCAAGGGCGGAGGATCGGGAAGTGGAAGAGATGCGGTGGAGGGCATCGTCGACCACGTCGGGGGGGAAATTGCGGTCCTTGAAGAAGGAGGCCATCTGGGATGTGCGTTTTTGGAACTGGTCCTCCTGGGAGCAGATGTGGCGGAGTCGAAGGATTTGGGAAAATGAGATGGCGTTTTTACAGGGGGCAGGATGTGAGGAGGTGTAGTCCAGGTAGCTGTGGGAGTCGGTTGGTTTGTAGTAGATGTCCGTGTTGATTCGGTCGCCTGAGATAGAAATAGAAAGGTCGAGGAAGGGGAGGGAGGAATCTGAGACTGTCCAGGTGAATTTGAGGTCGGGGTGGAAGGTGTTGGTGAAGTGGATGAACTGTTCAACCTCGTCGTGGGAGCACGAGGCGGCGCCGATACAGTCATCGATGTAGCGGAGGAAAAGGTGGGGGGTGGGGCCAGTGTAGTTGCGGAAGATGGATTGTTCCACATACCCTACGAAGAGGCAGGCATAGCTGGGGCCCATGCGGGTGCCCATGGCTACTCCTTTCGTTTGGAGGAAGTGGGAGGATTGGAAAGAGAAGTTGCGTTTGGAGGAAGTGGGAGGATTGGAAAGAGAAGTTGCGTTTCCAGCAACACATTTCCATCTCTGATCTCCAGCATCTGCAGACCTCACTTTCTCCTCAAAGATATTAATCCAGAGAGCCTGGCAAAGGTCTAGGGATCTGAAATCAAATTCTGCTTTGGCCATTGGTGGAATTTGAATTCAATAAATATCTGCAATTAGGCGTCGAATGATGACCATGAAGCTATTGTTGACTGTCAGGAAAAACTCACCTGCTTCACTAATGTCCTTTCAGAAAGGAAACGGCCATCTTTACTTGATCTGACCAATGTGTTGCTCTAGACCCATGGTAAAGTGGCTGACTCTTAACTGGTGTCTGGGCAAATAAGGAATGGGCAAGAATTGCTGGCCTAGCCACATCGTTGAATAAATAATGAAAAAGCAACATGTTGGGATGTATTTACATAAAAGAAAACCCTAAACTCCAGATTATAGCAATAGTTAATTGCCTTGTTGTAGAAAATGAAAGCTTTTGAAGTGTCATGAAAGCAAAGCCAGAATTGAATAGTAGAGAATGATTTTTAGCTTCATAACATTGATGCAGTATTGGCTTCTGGATATCTTATAATACAGAGCGGAGGAAGAGGGTGCAGAGAATGTTATGCATATTACTTATTGGAAAAAAAACACTATTCGAGTTAATTAACTACGTGCCTGGGAAAAGAGGCAAGAGTTCAGCAGGCTTAAATGGCATCATTATTGGCTGTTCCTCAATTCAAGAATGATGTCCACACAGGGAAATATGCTTGTACCTTGGATTGTCTTGCTATTGAACAGGCTGATTCTCAACCTGCAGCTCTTAGGGACATATAGCAAGATGTCCCTTGAAGGAGCAGAATTGGACTGCAGGATTTGATTTCTTTTTTATTTCATTTTGGGGACTGTCTTGGAACATCATATCTAGCAGAGCAGTCAGTGGATATGCTAAGACCTACAAACCATCTCCTTGTCCATGAATTCAAAGGAATAGTGACAGTCAAGCAAGGATGAGGTATGTGGAGTCACACCTAGTCTTGGTCCTTCTCAGTTAAGGGACGAGGTGTCACTACTTCTTGCATCTAGTACTATCTCTCAGTATGCTCCGAGTGTGGATTACAGCTGCTCAGTCTCTCTATCACTAACACTTCAGGTTGCTGTGTAACATAGGAGGCTGCTAGATACATGGAGGGGTCTCTCAGTATACCATCAACATCTCTGTCTGCCCCCAACCTCTCATCTCCATTTCCCACACAATACAACACTGCTGTAGCTCCACTGCAGCCTTTTCAGTTTCCAAACTGCCTTTGGGATCTTTCTTGTCCTCCATCATTTTTCCTGGAATGTTTTCACTTGTTAAACAGTGGGTTATTTACATTCTTACATTTTCAGGTTTCCTGAACACTCCATTTTGCTCTTTCCCACTTCCCCATAAACATCAGGGGCGAGGGTTCTTGTGAGAAATAAATTTATACACACTATGCATACACTAATGTTTACCTCTAAGGAAAATGTTTTCTACATTTTCATATCGTAAGTCATTTCTGACATAAATTAAGCAACCAAAGTAAACCACATTATCAAGAGTTGATTAACAGCTGTTCTGTAAGAAATAAATCAAACCTTTGTCCATTGCTAAAATCCTCATTGCACACTGGTTCTCCACTCAATGGAGGTCTGAATACATTGACACCTTAGTCTTGCATCTTATCACTAGATTGGAAGATCTGAAAAGAGTCAATCAACAAACTCTTTGAGATTTCAGAACCAGCAAAGATTATTGGGGTTGGAGGATTTCTGGTTGCAAGTATGGATTAGTCCATTGCTGCTGTCATGGCCTACCACACTCCCCCTATCCACACACAGCACCATACATTATTTCAGGTAAATGCCAATTCAACATAAGGAGACACTTAGAGATATAATAATGTATCTTCAAATTAAAGGAGATTTCAGTCCCCATTGGGTTGAAATGAACGAGGACAAGCTGTTTGCGACTTGAACTCAGATTGAACTCTCTCCATTGTGTGGAAAAGAAAGAGGTTATTGAATCATTGCAATCTCTGAAAAGGAATGATTTGGAGATGCCGGTGTTGGACTGGGGTGTACAAAGTTAAAAAACACACAACACCAGGTTATAGTCCAACAGGTTTAATTGGAAGATCACCTGATGAAGGAGTGTTCCTCCGAAAGCTAGTGTGCTTCCAATTAAACCTGTTGGACTATAACCTGGTGTTGAGTGATTTTTAACTCGGAAAAGGAAAAGCTAGACACAAGAAAATCAAAGGTTACCTTTGGTAAAAAGAGAGCCAAGAAGAAGGTTGACTTCAGTAACATGCTGAAACTGAAGGAATTAACAAACAAGCTGAAACACCTTGCAGCTGTGAGGTGTGATTGATCACTGGGGAGTGTTTGGAAGGTGTGAAAGATTATAATATTGCTGGAGCAACTACTCAATTACTAATTACCTCTAAATGCCTGTTTCTTTACACCAATTGGTACTGTTCAGTTTCTAACTAATAAACATAATATTTACCACAAAATTCCATCGTTGATCATATTCCAATTCTGTAATGCTTGTCAAAGAAACAGGAAGGTATTACGTGAAGTGTTAGTAATATGACATAAGTAATAGGCAGCACAGTGGCTCGGTGATTAGCACTGCTGCTTCACAGTATCACAGACTGGATTCAATTCCAGCCTTGGGTGACTGTGTGGCATTTGCCTGTTCTCCCCATATCTGCATGGGTTTCCTCCAGGTGCTTCAGTTTCCTCCCAGTCCAAAGATGAACAGGTTAGACTGGACATGCTAAATTGCCTCAGTGTCCAGGATGTGTAGGTTAGGTAGATTAGCCATTGGAAAAAATGAAGGGTTATGAGGATTGGGTCTAGGTGCAATGCTCCTCGGAAGTTCACTGCAGACTCAATGGGTTGACTGGCCTTTATCTGTACAGGAAGGATTCTATGATGGAGTGTCACCTATCATTTAGTTTACAATATTGTTGTCCATAGGTTAAGTAATTGTACATTCAAGACCCATAACATAGACTTGAGCACAAGCTTTTGACCATATGACCAAAAGACATAGGATAAGAGGTAGTCCACTCAGCCCATCAAGTCTGCTCCACAATTCAATGAGGTCATGGCTGTTCTAATAATTCTCAATTTTACTTTCCTGCCTTTTCCTAGAACCCTTGATTCCCTTAACCAATTAAAAGTCTTTCACAACCTCTAAAGCCCTCTCTGCCTCTAAAACCCAAATTCACAACCCCATGATAAGAAATTTTTGGGAACTCCAAGGTGGTCTGGGATATTTTCTGCTCACCTGAGAGGGCAGACAAGCAGGAGACTGGAAGAACGCAGCAAGCCACTCAACATCAGGTGGTGGAGAAGTCAATGTTTCAGATGTAATCCTTCTTCAGGACTGGAGTTAGGTGTAAGGGGAGCTGCAGATTAATGGGGGGTGGGGAAGGGTTATGGTTTAGGAGAGGGGCAGAGTGGTGTGGTAGGGATAGGTGAGCACAGGTAGAGTGTTCGACCTGGTTAGTTGATGGGGGAAATGAATCCGGTTCATAGCTGGAAGGAAGGGTCAATCAGAGGAATGGAAGGGAGGGGGTGGGGCTGAAAGGGAGTTGGAGGGTGAGAAGGGAGGCTATTTCAAATTGGAGAACTCAATGTTGTGGTTCTGTTCGCCGAGCTGGGAATTTGTGTTGCAGACGTTTCGTCCCCTGCGTAAGTGACATCCTCAGTGCTTGGGAGCCTCCTGTGAAGCGCTTCTGTGATGTTTCCTCTGGCATTTATAGTGGTTTGTATCTGCCGCTTCCGGTTGTCAGTTCCTGCTGTCCGCTGCAGTGGCCGGTATATTGGGTCCAGGTCGATGTGCTTATTGATTGAATTTGTGCATGAGTGCCATGCCTCTAGGAATTCCCTGGCTGTTCTCTGTTTGGCTTGTCCTATAATAGTAGTGTTGTCCTCGTCAAAAATAATGTTGCTTGTCATCTGAGTGTGTGGCTACTAAGGATAGCTGGTCATGTCGATTCGTGGCTAGTTGGTGTTCATGGATGCGGATCATTAGCTGTCTTCCTGTTTGTCCTACGTAGTGTTTTGTGCAGTCCTTGCATGGGATTTTGTACACTACATTGGTTTTGCTCATGCTGGGTATCGGGTCCTTCGTTCTGGTGAGTTGTTGTCTGAGAGTGGCTGTTGGTTTGTGTGCTGTTATGAGTCCTAGTGGTCGCAGTAGTCTGGCTGTCAGTTCAGAAATGTTTTTGATGAATGGTAGTCTGGCTAGTCCTTTGGGTTGTGGCATGTCCTCATTCCATTGTCTTTCCCTTAGGCATCTGTTGATGAAATTGCGGAGGTATCCGTTTTTGGCGAATACATTGTAGAGATGTTCTTCTTCCTCTTTTTGCTGTTCTGGTGTACTGCAGTGTGTTATGGCCCTTTTGAACAGTGTCTTGATGCAACTTCTTTTGTGTGTGTTGGGGTGGTTGCTTTCGTAGTTTAGGACTTTGTCTGTGTGTGTGGCTTCCTGTATACATTTGTGGTGAAATCTCCATTCGGTGTTCTCTGTACCATCACGTCTAGGAATGGGAGTTGGTTGTCCTTTTCTTCCTCTCTAGTGAATCGGATTCCTGTGAGTGTTGAGTCCTCGAGGCTGTAGGCTGCCCAGGAGGAAGATGAGGTGTTGTTCCTCCAATTTATGAAGTGATTCGTTGTGACAATGGGTGAGGCTGAGGATGGTCATGCCGGAAGGGGAGTGGGAGGGGGAATTAAAGTGGGCGGTGACTGGGAGGTCAGAGTGGCTCCTGCGGGCTCCAGGGCATCAATTGGAAATCTGATCAAAAGACCAACTTTTCAAACAGTTATTCAGTGACTGTGAAGTGTTAGATGTCCTGATGCTGTGAAGGATGTAAGTTCTTCCTTCTTTTACAAGTCAGCATCACTGTTTGCACCTATAATATGAACACTTAATGATGTTCTCCAAGAAACATCTAGGCCACCTTACACTACTGGTTTTTGTGTTGATATGAATTTACAGTTTTTGAACTGCATAATTTGTGCTTTTCATTTTTGCTTGAAATGTTCCTTAACTGTTGAGTTGCTATCTGTTGCTATTTTATGAATATTACATTTTAGTCAATCAGCTGCAAACAGGATTCTAAAATTTGCATAAAGGCAGGCACAATAATTGAACTTTAGTTAATAAAAAGTGCCAGATATATTCCATTTGCAGAAAGAATAATGGTTTCAAGCATTAAAATGAGAGACTACTCTTTGGCAATAAATTATTATAATACCCTGTGTGTCAATGGCTTGCAGTGATTGAATGGATGAAACTTGTTTATCAAATGGCAGTCTAAAATTTCAATTGGCATTTTGCGAATTGAATTCTATGATCCAGAAATAAACGCGAACAATGAAAATAGCAACTCTAGAGAGAACAGTTTGAAATACCTCCTTAGAACAGAAACATGAAAGATAGTTTTCTTCTGCAGATTTCATATGAGAATTGGTGGTCTTGCCTATTGTACCTTGGTTTGGTTAATGTGCTCTTTTATATCTTCACTTCTTTTAAGGAGTCGATAAATGAAAATTTGCTAAAAGTGAATGTTCCAAGATTCATGTAACCATCGTTGTGGTTGCCCTTGAAGGGATGAAACTCTGGATGTAAGACAGTTATAGCTTAATGTACAGCACTCTAGTCTCTGGGAGGGTTTAAATCAAGGCTAATGTTCCAGTACAGTGTAGCAATGAAGAACCACTACACTGTTAGAATTACCTATTGAATGAAATTTTAACAAGATCCTAAACAGTTTGCTTGTGTGAGTATAAGAGATGTTATGGCACTAATTTAGAGATGAGCAGAGGACCATTCCCTGGTGTTCTGAGCAATATTTATTCCCTAATCAACATGCTACAACAAAAACAAAGAATTTTGTCATTATTACTGTTATGTCTTCTTGTTCCCATCAATTAGAAATATTGCATGTGATGCAAGCTTCTTTGAATGTAAATCTTGCTGCTCTCCATTGTGTGTCAAAACGTGGGGTGCTGGAAAAGCACAACAGCAAAATGTGTGGCTGGAAAAGCACAGTTAGTCAGGCAGCATCCAAGGAGCAGGAAAATCGACGTTTCGAGCATAAGCCCTTCTTCAGGAATGTGGGGGGACTCAAGGGGGTTGAGAGATAAATGGGAAGGGGGGTGGGGCAGAATGTTTCAGAGTACAACTCTGGGACACACGGACTAAACAACCACTGCACTACGGTGGAACACTTCCACTCCCCCTCCCACTCCGCCCAGGATATGCAAGTCCTGGGTTTCCTCCACCACCAAATTCTAGCCACCTGATGCCCGGAGGAAGAACGCCTGATCGTCTGCCTCAGGACCCTGCAACCACTTGGGATCAATATCGATTTCACCAGTCTCCTCATCTCCCCTCTCTCACCTTATCCCAGATCCAACCCTCCAACTCAGCACTGCCCTCTTGAACTGCCCTACCTATCCATCTTCCTTTCCATCTGTCCACTCCACCCTCTGTTCTGATCTATCACCATGACCCCCCACCTTCATCTACCTACATCCTTCGTCACTATCCACAACTCCACCAATCTGCAAATTTACTAGCCCACCCTTCTAAACCCTCATCCAGGTCATTTATAAAAATGGCGAACAGCAGTGGACCCAACACCGACCCTTGTGGTACGCCGCTAGTAACTGGACACCAAGATGAACATGTTCCATCAACTACAACCCTCTGTTTTCTTTCAGCAAACCAATTACTGATCCAAACTGCTATGTCTCCCACAATCCCATTCCTCCGCATTTTGTATAATAGCCTACTGTGGGGAACCTTATCAAACGCTTTGCTGAAATCCATATACACCACATCAACCGGTTTACTCTCATCTACCTGTTTGGTCACTTTGTCAAAAAACTCAATAAGATTTGTTAGGCACGATCTACCCTTCACAAAACCATGCTGACTGTCCCTGATCAGATTATTCTTTTCTAGATGGTTATAAATCCTATTTCTTATAACCTTTTCCAATACTTTACCAACAACTGAAGTGAGACTCACTGGTCTGTAATTACCAGGGGTGTCTCTACTACCCTTTTTGAACAAGGGAACCACATTTGCTATCCTTCAGTCCTCAGGCACTATTCCTGTAGACAATGATAGTTTGAAGATCAATGCCAAAGGCTTGGCAATCTCTTCCCTTGCTTCCCAGTGGATCCTAGGATAGATCCCATCCGGCCCAGGGGATTTATCTATTTTCACACTCTGCAGTATTTCTAATACATCTTCCTTGTGAACCTCAATCTCTTCTAGTCTAGATGCAAGTATCTCTGTATCTTCCTTGCCAACATTTTCATTTTCTATTACATTCTTAATAATTGACTCCAGCACTTTCCCCACCACCAATGCCAGGCTAACCAGCCTATAATTCCCTGTTTTCTGCTTTCCTCCTTTTTTAAAGAGTGGAGTTACATTAGCTACCCCCTTCCCATGTATCTGTCAGTGTCCTCACTCCCCTACCCACCCCCACCTTTTCCTGATGAAGGGCTTATGTTTGAAATGTTGACTCTCCTGCTCCTTGGATGCTGCCTGACCAGCTGTGCTTTTCCAGCACCATCCTTCTTGTCTCTAATCTCCAGCATCTGTAGTCTTCACCATTGTGTGTGGTGGATTGATAGATTAAGACATTGCTCGGAAGATAAAAGCTTTAAAAGATTAATGTGTAACAATATCATTGTGCTAAATGAGTTCGATGCAAAAGAAACCTTGCAATTTAAGATTAAGCATCCATGAAGCACTGTGGACTGTCGGAATCATACTCGAACACTATCTGTAACCTCATGGCCTGGCTTTTCCCCTGCTCTACCATTACCATTACCTCAGTTCAATGAAGATTTCAGGCGATCATATCAGGAGCAGCACTTGGCATATGTAAAATGAGGTGTCAGCCTGATGAAGCTACAAAACAGAACTACCTATGTGCCAAACAGTATAAATGACAAGTGATAAACAGAGCTAAACATTTCTACAAACAAAAGATCAGATCTAAGCTCTGCAGTCATGCCACATCCAGCCATGATCGGTGATGGGCAATTAAACAACTCACTCAAGGAGGAGGCTCCCCAATCCTCAATAATGGGGAGGCCAGTATCACGCAAAAGACAAGGCTGAGGCATTGGCAACAATCTTCAGAAAGAAATGTCAGGTGGATGATCCATCCCAGCCTCCCCATCATCACAGATACCAATCTTCAGTCAATTTGATTTGTTCCACATGACAGTCAAGGCTGAGATAGACAGACTTTAAATCAGTAAGAAAGTCAAGGGTTATGGGGAAAAAAAACAGGAAAGGGGAGTTGAGGATGATCAGATCAGATTAATGACTGAAGAGACTCCAGGACTTGACAATAATCTATCAAGAGAACTGAATATGCATATTCCAGAATTCGCTGCATCCCTGGCTGAACTGTTCCAGTACAGCTATAATCCGGACATCTTCCTGACAGTGTGGAAAATTGTCCAGGTATGTCTCAAGTGAACCGGCAGTCTGTCTCCTGCAAACCAATGGAAGCCTCTGGAGAAAAGGGACTGAGAAAGAACCAGCAGGAGAATGATAAGGATCATCTCAACAACCCGTGAAAAGAAATGTCCTTCAGCATTCCTTTGCACATAACCAGTTTTCTCTGACGCTTTGGCTACCTGTATCTATGCATAAGGAAATGTTTATAAGGGAATTAGATTTCTGATTGTTAAATTGATAGATAGTTTATAATATTTACCTATAACTGGGGACTAATTACTTGTAATAAATAATTATTCTTCTTAAGTACAGGCTCATGCTTTTTATCTACCTGGATCTATAAATCAGGAAAAGTGGTGAATAATATGCACTAATTTGAAAATCTTTTGTCTTTGCAAGGAATCCTGAATTAGCATAGCTTGCTTACCAGTCTGCTCCCCCAGTGGGTCATGGTCCTTAGCTTGACTGAAATAGATTTTACATCCATTTCTTCCAATCAAAGATACCCATCCCTTATTAACAGTGCCACTCCACCTTATTTTCCTTTGTGCTTATTTTTCCTAAATGGCAAACATTCTTTAATATTCAGTTCCCAGTCTTGGTCACCCTGCAGCCACATCTTCAAAATGGTAATTAAATCATATCCTCTACTTCTGTTAGTATCATGAATTCATCTATCTGGTTGCAAATGTTGCATGTTTTCAGATAGAGTGCTTTTAATTCTGCCTGTGTAAATTCAGCCTTGTTATTTGGCATATGACTGCAGAGCAATAGTGCATGTGCCATCTAAGTCTATATATTCACATAACTATTAATTCATCACTTTTTATAAATAATATAATAATACAGCCATCCAACTGTTGTTTATAGGACTTTGCTGTGTGCAAAAATTGGCTGTAGCAACTATCTCCCCCCAACAATTCTTTAGTTCAAAACTGCTGCTGATGCAGCCTGCATCAAATAAGCAGATACATTCACCAAACACGAATGCCATTCAATGACTATTGCCAACAAGAGACAATCTACTAATCTCCCTTTGATATTCAATGCAATTACTATGGCTACTATTCCACTATCAATGTCTTGGTGTTGCCAATCAACTGAAACCCAATTGGACCAGCAATATGGATACTGTAGCTCCAAACGTAGGTTGGAGTCTGGCAATTCTGTGATGAATAACTCACCTTCTGACTCTCCAAAGACTGCCAACCATCTGTAATGCACAGATCAACAGTGTGATGGAATATTCTTCACTTACCTGGATGAGTGCAGCGTCATTAATATTTAAGAAATTTCATCCAAGCCAAAGCAGCCCACTGGATTGGTACCACATCCATAGTCAAACATTCAGTCCCTCCAGAGAGAGATTCGGCAACAGCTGAGTTGAGTCAGGAGGAAAGTCACCAGATGTCACAGAGATGTAAGTGGACAGACTTTATAGTCATGGAGTTACGTGGTCAGCAATTCACCTTAGGGGTAAATTATGACACCGGAGCTTCTGTTCCATCATTGAGTTAAAATCCTGTAACTCAATACTTAGCTTCACTCTCTGCATCTTCAAATAAGCTGCTCACCACCTTCCCACGACCTATTCTCATTGTGCAGAATCACACTAGGGTGTCTTCAAAGTGGAATGGAAATTGCAAATTTGTAGTTGTAAACCCTTTTAATTGTTGGGTCTTTAATATTGTAACATAGCATTATGCTTAAACGAGATGAAGGTTAACCTATAAAATGATATGACGCAAGCAGGAATATGGTGGCTCGGTGGCTAAGTGGTTAGCATTGCTGCCTCACTGCGCCCAGGACCTGCGTTCGATCCCAGCCTTGGGTGACTGTCTATGTGGAGTTTGCACATTCTCCCTGTGTCTGTGTGGATTTCCTCTGGGTGCTCCGGTTTCCTCCCACAGTCCAAAGATGTGCTGGTCAGGTGAATTGGTCATGCTAAATTGCACATAGTGTTAGGTGCATTGGGTGCAGAGGGAAATGGGTCTGGGTGGGTTACTCTTCGGAGAGTTGGTGTGGACTGGTTGGGCCTGTTTCCACACTGTAGGGAATCTAATCTAATCAATTGAATCTACTCTGCCATTTAATGGGATCATGGATAGGACAATCCTCAACCACTTTCCTGCCTGTTCCCAAAAAGCTTAATTCCTTTATTGATGAAAAATCTATCTATCTCTGTTTTGATGTACACTTAATGACACAGCCTCAACTTTCAGTAAGAATTCCATGACCTTCTGAGAGAAGAAATTCTTTCTCATCTCTGTCTTAAACAAAACAACCCTTTATTCTGAGATTATGCCTTGGAGTCTTAGACTCTCCCACAAGGGGAAACAACTTTTCCACTTCTACCCTGTCAAGTCCTCTATGTTTGTTTTATGTTTCAATAAAACCACCTCTCATACTTCTAAACTTCAATTAGCACAGGCCCAACTAACTCAACCTCTCCTCAAAATAATCCCTTCAACCAAGGATCAACCTTCTCTGGGCTGTCCATAATACCAGCATGTCTTTCATTAGATAAGGGAAATGAAACTGTTCATAGTATTCCAGTTCTGGTCTAATGATTGCCTTTTGGAGCTTTAGCAAAACCTCCTTACTTTTACACCTCATTCACTTTGAAATAAAGACTGACATTCCACTTGACTTTCCCGTTACCTGCTGAACTTCTTTGTGCATAAATATTCCCAAATTCCTGTTGTGTAGATTTCTACAGACTTTCTCCATTTAAATTATATTCAGCTCCTCTATTCCTCGTGGCAAAGTGCAAACCATTTTTCCACTTTACATTCCACCTGCCAAGCTATTTGCCCACATGCTGGGCTCTGTTCCAGATTGGGAACACAGAAGAGATGGTGCTGGGATGATGTTCGAATCCTTCCTGGAAACAGCTAGTCAGGAGGCTGCTTGTGTTTGGCCCAATCAGTGACAGCAAGTGAATTTTTTCAGAAGGAGGTACAATCAGCAGGTCCCCTCCAATGTTCAAACAGTAGCTATACAGGGACAGATGTGTGCTCAGGGACAGGTAAAAGATTGCGAGAGGCTCTCCAAATGGGTGGGGCACTCTGCAGGATTGGTAGAAATATTTCAAGCCAATATCCCTCCTGGCTACTGCAGCTGTTGAGAAAATCTGAGGGGAGGATGGGATGGCATTGCTACAGTGATGGAAGTGATGGTTCAATGACTCATCCCTCCAATATGCATACACACACGGCATACACACACACAGCACACGCGCACACGGAGACACAGAGTTGAAAAATGTGTTGCTGGAAAAGCGCAGCAGGTCAGGCAGCATCCAAGGAGCAGGAGAATCGACGTTTCGGCCATAAGCCCTGAAGAAGAGCCTATGCCCAAAATGTTGATTCTCCTGCTCCTTGGATGCTGCCTGATCTGCTGGACTTTTCCAGCAACACATTTTTCAGCTCTGATCTTCAGCATCTGCAGTTCTCACTTTCACCACACTGAGACACATGCATGCAAGGTAAATGAAACACGCATTGCACATGTTCTGCAGTTGACTTTGAGAGTCTGGTCTCATTGGAGATGACACCTCTCCCCATTTGACCCAATGATCTGCCTAATTTGCTATCTGCATCAGCAGGGGTTGGTGGACGAGCCGGGGAAGAGGTAGAGGATGTCGACAGAGGGCATTGCAGTGTACAAGACCATAAGACCATAAGACCATAAGACATAGGAGTGGAAGTAAGGCCATTCGGCCCATCGAGTCCACTCCGCCATTCAATAATGGCTGATGCGCATTTCAGCTCCACTTACCAGCGTTCTCCCCGTAGCCCTTAATTCCTCCAGACAACAAGAATCTATCAATCTCGGCCTTGAAGACATTTAGCATCCCGGCTTCCACTGCACTCCGTGGCAATGAATTCCACAGGCCCACCACTCTCTGGCTGAAGAAATGTCTCCGCATTTCTGTTCTGAAATGACCCCCTCTAATTCTAAGGCTGTGTCCACGGGTCCTAGTCTCCTCGTTTAACTGAAACAATTTCCTAGCATCCACCTTTTCCAAGCCATGTATTATTTTGTACGTCTCTATTAAGTCTCCCCTTAATCTTCTAAACTCCAACGAATATAATCCCAGTATCCTCAGCCGTTCCTCATATGTTAGACCTGTCATTCCAGGGATCATCCGTGTGAATCTCCGCTGGACACGTTCCAGTGCCAGTATGTCCTTCCTGAGGTGTGGGGACCAAAACTGGACACAGTACTCCAAATGGGGCCTAACCAGAGCTTTATAAAGTCTTAGTAGTACATCTCTGCTTTTATATTCCAACCCTCTTGAGATAAGAGACAACATTGCATTCGCTTTCTTAATCACGGACTCAACCTGCATGTTTACCTTTAGAGAATCCTCGACTAGCACTCCCAGATCCCTTTGTGCTTTGGCTTTATTAATTTTCTCACCATTTAGAAAGTAGTCTATGCTTTTATTCTTTTTGCCAAAGTGCAAGACCTCGCACTTGCTCACATTAAATTCCATCAGCCATTTCCTGGATCACTTTCCCAACCTGTCTAGATCCTTCTGTAGCCTCCCCACTTCCTCAGTACTACCTGCCTGTCCACCTAACTTCGTATCATCGGCAAACTTCGCTAGAATGCCCCCGGTTCCCTCATCCAAATCATTAATATATAATGCGAACAGCTGTGGCCCCAGCACCGAACCCTGCGGGACACCGCTCGTCACCGGCTGCCATTCTGAAAAAGAACCTTTTATCCCAACTCTCTGCCTTCTGTTAGACAGCCAATCCTCAATCCATCCCAGCAGCTCACCTCGAACACCATGGTCCCTCACCTTGCTCAGCAGCCTCCCGTGTGGCACCTTATCAAAGGCCTTTTGAAAGTCTAGATAGACCACATCCACTGGGTTTCCCTGGTCTAACCTACTTGTTACCTCTTCAAAAAATTCCAACAGGTTTGTCAGGCATGACCTCCCTTTACTAAATCCATGTTGACTTGTTCTAATCAGACTCTGCTCTTCCAAGAATTTAGAAACCTCATCCTTAATGATGGATTCTAGAATTTTACCAACAACCGAGGTTAAGCTGATTGGCCTATAATTTTCCATCTTTTGCCTTGATCCTTTCTTGAACAAGGGGGTTACAACAGCCATCTTCCAATCATCCGGGACCTTTCCTGACTCCAGTGACTCTTGAAAGATCTCAACCAATGCCTCTGCTATTTCCTCAGCCACCTCTCTCAGAACTCTAGGGTGTATCCCATCGGGGCCAGGAGATTTATCAATTTTAAGACTTTTTAACTTTTCTAGCACTATCTCTTTCGTAATGGCAACCATACTCAACTCAGCCCCGTGACACCCTTTAATTTTTGGGAGATTACTCATGTCTTCCACTGTGAAAACTGACGCAAAGTACTTGTTAAGTTCTCCTGCTATTTCCTTATCTCCCATCACTAGGCTTCC
Organism: Chiloscyllium plagiosum; assembly: GCF_037043375.1. Taxonomy (NCBI): domain Eukaryota; kingdom Metazoa; phylum Chordata; class Chondrichthyes; order Orectolobiformes; family Hemiscylliidae; genus Chiloscyllium; species Chiloscyllium plagiosum. Next base: position 118,110,032 of record NW_028270139.1, read on the forward strand.
TGCATCAGTTTGAAGTGGCCCAATGTCTACTTTTGCCTGTCGTTTGTTTCTTATGTACTGAAAGAAACTTTTACTATTATTTCTAATATTACTGGCTATCCTACCTTCATATTTGATCCTCTCATTTCTTATTACACTCTTTGTTATCCTATGTTTGCTTTTGTATCCTTCCCAATCTTCTGATTTCCCACTGTTCTTAGCCACTTTATAGGATCTCTCTTTTTCTTTAATACATTTCCTGACTTCCTTTGTCAGCCAAGGTTGTCCAATCCCTCCCCGGTTAATCTTTCTTTTCTTGGGAATGAACCTCTGTACAGTGTCCTCAATTATACCTACAAACTCCTGCCATTTTTGCTCTACTGTCTTCCCGGTTAGCCTCTGCTTCCAGTCTATTTTAGTCAGTTCCTCTCTCATGCCCTCATAATTACCTTTATTCAACTGTAACACCATTACATCCGATTTTGCCTTCTCCCTTTCAAACTCCAGACTGAACTCTACCATATTATGGTCACTACTTCCTAAGGGTTCCCTTACTTTAAGATCTTTTATAGAGTCTGGTTCATTGCAAAGCACTAGGTCCAGAATAGCCTGCTCTCTTGTGGGCTCCATGACAAGCTGTTCCAAAAAGCCATCCTGTAAGCATTCCATGAATTCCCTTTCTTTAGATCCACTAACAACATTATTTACCCAGTCCACCTGCATATTGAAGTCTCCCATGATCAATGTAACCTTGCCTTTCTGACATGCCTTCTCTATTTCCCGGTACATGTTGCACCCCTGGTCCTGACCACTGTTAGGAGGTCTATACACAACTCCAATTATGTTTTTTTTGCCTTCGTGGTTCCTCAATTCCACCCACACAGACTCCACATCATCCGACGCTATGTCATTCAATACCATAGATTTAATTTTGTTCTTAACTAACAAGGCAACCCCACCCCCTCTGCCCACCTCTCTGTCTTTTCGATAAGTTGAAAAACCATGGAGGTTTAACTGCCAGTCCTGATCCCCCTGTAACCAAGTCTCTGTGATGCCTACTACATCATAATCATTCACTATTATCTGTGCCATTAGTTCATCGGCTTTGTTATGAATGCTACGAGCATTCAGGTAAAGTGCCTTAATGCTAACTTCCTTATCATTAGAGATGTTGGAAGTCATATGTCCTAAGTTATCCTTGCTTTTTACTGCATTCTCAGTCTGCCTCAATTTTAAATCCGCCTGGAAACATGCTATCCTGCTGCTTATCTTGCCATTTACCTCCATACTCCCTGTCGCTTTCACTTTCCCTTCCCCCCAACTCAGAAGTTTAAAGTCCTACTGACCACCCTATTTATCCTCTTCGCTAGAACATTGGTACCTGATCGGTTCAGGTGGAGACCGTCCCAACGGTACAGATCCCCCCTGTTCTAAAACTGATGCCAATGCCCCATGAAGTGGAATCCCTCTTTCCCACACCAATCCCTTAGCCACGTGTTTACTTGCCTAATTTTCTTGTCCCTATGCCAATTGGCACGTGGCTCGGGCAGTAATCCGGAGATTATGACCCTTGAGGACCTGTGCTTCAATTTCCTGCCTAGTGCTTCGTAATGCCCAAACAGGTCCTCCACCCTAGTCTTGCCTATGTTGTTGGTACCAACGTGGACCACAACAACTGGATCCTCCCCCTCCCGCTCCAATATCCTTTCAAGCCGGTCGGAGATGTCTCGCACCCTGGCACCGGGCAGGCAACACACTATGTGAGACTCCCGATCCGGCTTGCAAAGGATACTATCTGTCCCCCTTATTATAGAATCCCCTATAACCACTACTTGTCTATTAGCTCCCCCCTCTTGAATGGCCTTCTGCACCATGGTGCCTTGGTCAGTTGGCTCATCCTGTCCAGAGCCCTTTTCCTCATCCAAACAGGGAGCAAGAATCTCGTACCTGTTGGACAAGGTCAAGGGCTGAGGCTCCTCCACTCCTGAACTCCGGTTCCCCCTACCTGCCTCACTTACAGTCACACTCTTTTGTGCCTGATCACTAGCTGAATGTGAATTACTTAATCTCCCAGGTGTGACTGCCTCCTGAAACAAAGCGTCCAGGTAACTCTCCCCCTCCCGGATGTGCCGCAGTGTTTGAAGCTCAGATTCCAGATCATCAACTCTGATCCGGAGTTCTTCCAGCAACCAACACTTGCTGCAGATGTGGTCACTGCCGTTCACAATGGGATCAGCCAGCTCCCACATCATACAGCAACAGCACATCACCTGCTCAGCCATCTCTGCTTAGTTAGTTAATTACTTACTTTGTACAAGTATGAGTTAGAATACCTTCTGATACCTCTCTGCTATAGTTTTTTTTACCCTAAATAAGGACTTGATGTATACACACACAAAAAAAACAAAGTAAATTTTTAACTAGTCCCTGGTAAAGAAATAAAAATCCTTACCTTAAAAGAAAAAGCAGAGTAGTTAAGAAGGTTAGAGGAGGAGGGTGGGTGGGAGATACTACAGGTGTAGAATCTCGGGTTTAGCCGCCTTCCTGACTTATATACTCACTTTTCCTTCCCGGCTGCCCCTCTGCTTGCCGTCACTTCCTCTGCTGCTCCCGCTCTTTCTGTGGAGAGAGAGTAAAAAAAAACACACCGCTGCCCGCTACAGGTAAGCAATTTTAAAACAAACTGTCTTACCTTTGCTGTAGTCTCCCGGGTTCGCTTTTACTTCGACGCTGCTCCCACTGCTGTACTCACCTGCCTCTGGCAAAATCACGTGGGATCAACCTGATTTTGTTCCTGATCTCATCTCGCACCCAATCTCCATGGGATTGGGAAAATTCAGTCCAGCATGTCTCATGGATGCTTCTTCAACCTGATTTGTGAAGAGGCCCAGGGCTTTGAGTGCTGCTCCCAGATACCACATGTTGCTGGTGGAGGTCAGGGGTTGGGGGGGGGGGGGAGGTGGTGGCGTTGGGGGAGATTGGGATCTGATTGCAGAAGTTGGATTACAGGAAGTTTGCAATCAAAGGGCTGCAAAGCCGTTGTTGACAGCTCACAGTGAAATGAACTGCAAACTCTTTTCCTTTGGAACTGACTATAAAATCCAGTCCATTAGTGATGCAACTCTAGTAGAACCATTTCCTGAATAAATTCTGGCTCCATGCTTCATCCTTTGTGGTGTAATTTCATGAAATATTTTTATTGAATTCATCTACTTTATTCATATCTCTCAAAGCATTTCATAAATGTCATGCCAAGAAACTCATTAGGAAATGGAACTAAGAAAATCAAAGTAACTACGTGTCAATTAGTATAGAATCAGAACTTGCTACAAACAGCCAACAAGCCTGGCAGCATCTGTGGAAGAGAAAAAAAAGAGAGTCAATGTTTCAAGTCTGTGACCTCAAATCACAACTGGGAAAAGTTAGAAATAGATTTGAAGCAGGTGAACAGGGAAAAGATGGAAAAAAAGGAAAATATGTGGTGGGTACAAGGGCAGGAGAGGTTCATTAGCAAAATATTTCATGCTAAAGGCTAAAGGTAATGATGATGAGGCAAGTGAAACAAAATACAAGATGTGTCGAATGGAAGTATGTATGTCATATAGCATGCGAATGCAATGTAAATGAAACATGAGAGTAAGTAAGGAAATAAATCCAGCAAAAAAGACACAAAATGAGTCAGAGGTTATGATTTAAATCTGAATTCAGTTTTGAATAAAGTGTCCTTCTCTTGACCTTCTGTGGAACACAACAGTAGACCAAGGATAGAAAGGTCAGAGAGTGAACAGGTTGGAGAATTAAAATACACAGTATTGAGAAACTTGGGGTCACACTTGAAGATTGAATGGCGGTGGTTCACAAAACTGTCTGCATCTGGCATTCCCAGTGCAGAGGGCACAGGGTCAAGTGACACCAGCCTGATCATCGACTCATGAAATATTTTTTGTGGGAGTGAAATCCATGCCAGTGCTTGGGAACTGCCAGGACTGACACGGTCTCGATAGTTGCTGACCGTGGTCCTGAATTCAGGCGGTGATTGCTATCCCGGTTTATCGATTTTGGAAAGTTTACATGAGGAAGAGTAATTTTGAAAAGAAGACTGTTCCTGCCAACATTGCTCCCAAAATTAGCATAGCGTGTATGAAAAAGTAAGGTGATGAGGGCTAAATGTCAGGGGTTCAGATTGACTATTGCTTGAGTACAAACAGCACATAGTACAGTATAACCACAAGACCCAAGGGTCAGCTTACACTGAAGCCAACAGTCAAAAGCATAAGTAACGAAGATCCACAAATCATGAAGTAATGTTTTGTAAAGATGATATTTTATTTCCTACAAATCATTAAGCGCTATTGGTAATCAAATATAGTGCCTTATTGTGGTGACTCTCAATTAAAATACTGCACTGCTTATCAAAAGCCTTCAATAAATGTGTGCAGGCATATATATCAATATTGTGAAGGTTCATGGAAGCTAATTTTTTATGCATAGTGATATACACAATTTTGGTTGCATTAAAATATTGTGGAATGAACATTTCAGAAGCAACAACAAATCAGAAAATGGAAAGGAGGAAGGAACTCATGAAAATCACAAGCCGCAGAGAAATGGTACTAAGTAAATCTATGGAGCTGTGGGGTGACAAGTGCATTGCTTATCAAGTGCACCTCCTGATTAACTTATAGGGTCATAGAGTCATATAGCACAGAAACAGACCTTTCAGTCCAATCGCTTCTTGCTGACCATAATCCCAAACAAAACTAGTCCCACCTTCCTGCACTTCAAAAATACCCCTCCAAATATTTTTTATTGTAACTTTTGCAACACACCCGCATCCAGCACTTGCTCCGGACGTTCATTCCATACACAAACCACTGTCTGTGTAAAAAAATTGCCCCACATGTCTTTTCTCTTCTCACCTTAAAAATATGTCCCTTAGTCTTGAAAGCCCCCCTAAGGGGGAAAAGCACCTGCCATTCATCTTATCTCTACTATTCATTATTTTATAATCCACTACAAGGTCACTACTCAATCTTCTACGCTTCAGTGAAAAAAGTCCCAGCCTATTGAGGCTCCTCTTCTAACTCAAACTGAGTCAAGAGTGTGGTATTGATAAAGCACAGCAGGTCAAGCAGCATCTGAGGAGCAGGAGAATCGACGTTTCAGGCATAATCCCTTCATCAGGAATGAGGCTTGAGCTGGGGGTTAGACAGATAAATGGGGGTGGGAGGGTGGAGTGGGGCTTGGGGGACAGTAACTGAGAGTGCGATAGGTAGATGAAGGTGGGGGTAATTCAAACCCTCTATTCCTAGTATCAAGATCCTGGTAAATCTTTTCTGTACCCTCTCCAGCTTAATAATATTCTTCCTATAACATGGAGACCAGAATTGTACACAGTACTCCAGAAGAGAACTCACCAATATTCTGTACAACCTTAACATAACATCCCAACTCCTATACTCAAAGTTCTGAGCAATGAAGGAAAGGGTGCTAAACGTCTTCTTAACCACCCTGTCTATATGTAATACAAACCTCAAAGGATTATGTACCTGAACCCTTAGGTCTCTATGTTCTACAACACTGCCCAAGGCCCTACTTTAAATTGTATTATTCTTGCTTTTGCTTGTTTTTCCAAAATGCAATACCTTGCATGGATTTAAATTAAACTCCATCTGGCACTCTTCAGCCCATTGACCCAATTGAACAAGATCTCTTTGCAATATTAGACTTCATCTAGGGTGTTAAATAACTGGCCACTGAGATAGATTATGTAGAATTAATCTTTTAAGTTTGACTTACATTCAGCCTCAGTTCAACACTGTAACAGGGTGAAAATATTTGTGTGCAAATACGGTGGTGTATTGAAATGGCAGGCAATTGGAATGTCAAGGACGTTCTTATGGACAAAGTAGAGATTTTCCATAACATAGTCACCAGTCTACATTTGGTCTCACAATTGGGGAGGAGTTTGCATTGTGATCAACGAATACGGTAGACTAGATTGAAAGAAGCACAAGAAAAATGCTGTTTCGCCTGAAAGGTGTGTTTAGGACAAGACAGGGAGGAGGTGAAAGAGTAAGTGTTACATCGCCAGTCCTTTTTGGACCCCCACACACATCTCTTTCTCTGAAACATCAATGATATAATCAGTGTTGCTTCCTGCTCTCCACGCACACATATCTACCAAGTGACGCATTCAGAAATGGAGAGAGATCTAAAATAGGAAACTACAGGTCAGATATCTTAGGATTTCTCCTAGGAAATATGTTAGAAGCTTTTATTAAAGTTATAACAGGCCACTTATATAAATTCAAGATAATCATGTCAAGTCAGCATGACTTTGTGAAAGGAAAATTATGTTTGACCAATCTATTGGAGTTCTTTGAGGAGGTAACATACATTATGGACAAAGGTAAATTGGTGGAGACACTATACTCTGGTTTCCAGAAGGCATTTGCCAAGATATCATATCAACGGATATTGTGAAAACTTAAAGTCCATGGTGTAGGGTTAACATATTGGTATGGATAGAAGGAAACAGAGGGTAGACATTGCGTTTGAAAAAGATTTACTCTTAAGTTGTGTGTCACAGAAATTGGTGCACAAACCTCAACTGTTTACAATTTATAAAAAAAGGCCTAGATATGGGATCAAAGATGTAGTTGTGAAATTTGCTGACAACACTACATAGCTGAGAAATTAAATTGTGATAAGGAGGCTTCAAGAATATAGAGACAGGTTAGAGGAGAGGGCAAAGCTGTGAAATGGAGTAAAACTTGGGAAAACATGAAATTGTCCATTTTGTCTGGAGGAAGTTCTTGGTTAGTATTTAAATTCAAGTCACAATATTTACCTGTTTATTTGAGACTTTACCAATAAGGGAATAAGAGACAGTCTGGTGCAGTAACTTTGGAAACTTTACTTAATAAGTTGTACTTTTCAAAGCAGGAACAATAACTTCACAAACATGCTACAACTCTTGCTTTCCAGTTCATCTTAGTACAGAGGGTTGATATTTGGTCTCTGGTCTTTTTCCAGCAACTCTGGTGTCTTCTCCTTATGTTTGGACAGCAGAGTAACTTCAACTTCAAACATGGTGCATGCCTTATTAAGTGAAAGCTGCTTATTAGCATTTTCCAAGGCAGTGTGACAAATTATAGCATTATACTCTGATTGGCCTAGGTGAAGTGAGGCACATATCTATGTGGTCTAATGGGGTATGTGATCAATCTCTAATTGGCTGTTAAGGGTGATTGATGTTGACAGATATCATCTCCCATAATTTCCTGATTGGTTCTTTAATGTGACAATTATACAAGAACTCATTCTCTTCATTATAGTTTTATGACCCTTGTTAAGGCAAGAGGATAGTTTATGTTATCTTCCTTGATCATTTGATGGGGATAGGGAGATATTTATTGTAAGGAGCCCATGATTGATACTTGAATTCATCACTTACATTTTCATTTAATCGATATAAGTTCCTTATTAAATTAAACATTTGACCCTTTACTTTTAGGAACTGTTTGGTCATGTTTTTGACCCTGTATTTGAGTATGCCAGTACAAGGTTCTTAGTTTTTAAGATAAAGGATATAACGAAATAACACTCATAACTTCAGAACAATATGAAACTAATATAAAAGATGCCTAAGTACTAAGATAAACAAATTATTATTCAGAGCATGCTTAAAGAATAAGTGAGTTATTTTATTAGAATCAGTCAATATGTAGTCTTAGGTAATAAAATTCCAAAGCTTTCACAGATGTGAATTTAAAGCTAATACAAATATTACATTTAGTCAAATCTAATTGTACCTCTGCTATGACACTACAAGTTGAAACAAAGCCAATGTATAGCACAAGTATTATTACTTTCTTCATCCTGTAACTCCCTCTTTGCCTTACTCTTTTGCCAATTTAGGGATTTACCAATCTGGGAGAATCTTAATTTGTGCAATTCAACCTTTAGGGCTCCATTTCCTTCAGATTAGTTCTGGGAAATGGAAATAAGCTTAACAGAAACTTCTGACATTGGTTGGTTGTGTAGTTTTGAAAGATGCTAGTGTGTTATCTTCATCTTGAACAAAAGCCCATTGTGCATTTCTTTGCTACATTTTGCTAAGCAGTGTCACATGATGTTAAATTGATAAAATCTATAGCAGTTACAGTTAAGCAGAATAATAGGTTACATAAATGAATACATTTTTGTTTTAATTTGTGCACAGGATGTGGGATGCTGAGGCCTGGGCCAGCATTTATGACCCATCCCTAGTTGCATTTCAGAAGGTAATGGTGAGCTGCAGCTTTGAACCACTGTAGTTCATTTGATTTAGGTACACTCGCAATGTCATTAGTGAAGGAGTTCCAGGATCTTGACCCAGGGACTCAAATTTGAAACGTGCTGTCACCTACTCTGACTGTTTTCTCAAATCCCCACAATGTGGAAACAGGCCATTCAACTCAACGAGTCCACACCAACCCTTCAAGGAGAATCCCACCCAGATCCATCCCCCAACCCTATCTCTGTAACCCTGCATTTCCCATGGCTAACACAGCTAGCCTGAACACTATGGGTAGTTTGACATGGCCAATCCATCTTCATAACCTTCATCTCCCACCTACAGTTTTCACATGTTCAAATACCTGAGCTTAGTGTTCTCTATTCCTCTATTTATCTTGGCTTATATTTTATTCTTTGTGGCATGGTGTCCATCTTATGACTGTATCCTTCACCAAAGAAAATAAGTTTAGAACTCAACATACCGACAATGCTTTCATTTCTTCACTTTCATTTAAGTGTTCTGATTTTTTTCCAATATAGATCTCAGCATTACATTAACAGTTATTCTCTAAGGTTTGGCATGTTTTAAAATGAATGAATTTAGCTGGAAGCAAGATCAGTTTTGCCACTTACAATGCTGTGAGCAAAAATAAGAGTGACTGATAAAAGCTTGAGTACTGCAGTACTGACCGACAGTTTGCAGCTCAAAGAGCTAAGATCATATGATAATGAGTTGCTGAGGACAAATCTTGCCAGCAAATGTTCAGCACTCAGCCTTAGAGAACTGCCTATATTATGAAGCTCTGACAGTAAGCTATAACATGTTCTGAAACTTTCACTAAGCAGCTGATGACACACTAATTATTGCTCAAGGTCCCTGTGTGTATATTTTTTTCATACAAATGCAATAAACAGAGCAGGTGCAGCTGTTATAGTTTCTTTTCATTAGGTGATAATTTTGTGAAAGAAAATTATGAAGGAAAATTTGAGGGAGTCTGATTAATTGGAACCCCAAGAGAGGAACTAAGTTTTGATTGCTGGCAAATTGAAGTCATTATTGTTACATAACTTTTGGTTAGCTGCTTTCATTCACCATCTGCTTCAGAGATATTCACGAACAAAGCTATCTTGCTGTGTATATTTGTTTTGTTGTCATCTGACAAAAAAATCATTAAGAGTTATTTCTTTACCAAAGGCTTCAGATATCAAGTCATCCAATCCAACAAGAATAATGCACATGAAGAAGTGTTGAAACAGTGCAGAATTGAATTACATTATATTTGATCATGTGAGTCTGTTTACTATTGATGCTCACTGTGCTGGAATGGCCAAGCCTCGGTATGCACAGAGAGAAAAGTAAGCAAAGCTGATTAAAAGCTGTTAAAAGGAGCTCAAAGAATGGATTAGATATGTTAAAGCACGTTATATGAAAATAAATTGTTATGCACACAGAAAGTAGAATACCATCTCTGCATACATTTTTACACATGAAAATATAACAGTCTCGTTCTACTTTGTTAGTTGCTGGAAATATGGCGTGGGACAAACTCTGGCCCTAGAGAAATGGAAATCTAAGTTCAATGTCAGTGCTGTGTTTTCAGGACAGCATCTGGATACAGTTACCATTTTAATCATGGGTTTGATATTGAACACAGTCTCCATTCCTCCAGCAAAGCTGGCAGCAGCTGTGCATGGCCCAGGCAAAATATCTGTTTAGAACTCTTACAGTGGCTGATAAAATTGACAAAGGTAGCTAGATAGCCAGATCATATAATATATTCAAAACAGATTCTTGTAACAATATGTTCTAAAGTAAACCAGAGAGCAGGCTATACTATTTCAATGACAGTAAGGCTGTACAAATATTTGCCAAGTAAAAGAGTAAGTGTAGTCAGTACTGGCCCTCTAGAGAGTACCTAAGTAATGAAAAGTCACCAAGAGTAGCTTGTAACTGACTACCAAGCTAGCCAGACCCTGAAGGACATAGTCGCCATAGACTGGACAAGGGGACATGATGGCCTCGTAATATTATCGCTGGACACTTAATCCAGAGACCCAGGTAATGTTCTAGGGACCCAGGTCTGAATCCTTCCATGGCAGATGGTGGAATTTGAATTCAATAAAAATCTGGAATCCATTGTTGATTGATAGAAAAATGCATCTGGTTCACTGATGTCCTTTAGAAAAGGAAGCTGCCATCCTTACCTGGTCTGGATAAAATGTGACTCCAGACCCACAGCAATATGGTTGACTATTAACTGCCCTCTGGGCAATTAGGGATGGGCAATAAATGCTAGCCTAGCCAGCGATGGCCTCATCCCAGGAATAAATAAATAAAAAGTATTTGCTGCCAACCTCATGTGCCCTTGAGAAGCTCCTGGTGAGATGGCTTCTTGAACTACTGCTGTCCATGTGCAGTAGGTAGAGCCACAATGTCATCCATACTTCAACCTTAAAACTTAAAAGGAACGATGATATGTTTCAAAGCCAGGATGGCATGGAAGTGATATTGTTACCATGTATCAGCAGCTTTTGTCTTTTGAGATGATAATGCTTATGGATTTGGAAGCGCTGTCTAGCAAGCCTTGGTGAATTTCTGCGGTGCATCTTGTCAATGGTACACTCTGATGCTATTCCCAGTGATGGAGGGAGTGAATGTTTGTGGATGGGGTGCCAATCAAGCGGGCCGCTTTGTTCTGGATGGTGCCAAGCTTCTTGAGTGTTGTTGGAGCTGCACCCATCCAGGCAAGCAGGAAGTAATCCGTCACACTTCTGACTTGTGTCTTGTAGATGGTTTTATGGTGTCATGAGCTGAATTATTCATTGCAGGATTTATAGCCACTGACCCATTTTTGTAGCTGCTGTATTTATATGATGAAACCGGTTTGATTTCTGGTCAATGGCAATAGAGAGTGGAAACTTCAGCAATGGTAATGCCATGGAATATCAGGATAGATGTATTCTCTCTTGCTGGATATCACTTGGCATTTGTGCAGCATGAATGTTACTTGCTATTTGTCAGTCCAAAGCTGGATTATCTGTATTTGGACATTGGCTTCTTCAGAATGTCAGTCATGAATGCTGCTGAATATGGTGTAATCGTTGGCAAACATTTCCACTTTGACCAATGATGGAGGGAAAGTCACTGATGAAGTAGTTGAAGATGGTTGGGTCTGGGACACTAAACTGAAGAACTGAAACCTAGATGACTAACATCCTATAGGAACGTCTGCAGAGGAGTTGAGATGACTGACTTGAAATGACCTCAACCATCTTCCTACTTGCCAGGTATGATTTCAACCAGTGGAGACCTTGTTCCCGATACCATTGATTCCAATTTTACTAGGGCTCCTTGATGCCACGCTCAGTTGAATTGAGGTCAGGAACTCAGAGACTCTGGCAGAACCCAAACTGGGTGTCACTGTTTAGGTTATGCTGAGCAGGTGCTGCTTGATGACACTATCTATCACTTTACTGATGATTGAGACAGATTGATAGGGCGATTTGTCCTGCTTTTTGTGTACAGGACATACCTGGGCAGTTTTGCACATTGTTGGGTGAATCCCAGTAATGTAACTCTACTGGAAGAGCTTGACTAGGAAAGTGGCAAGTAATGAAACACGTATCTTCAGTACTTTTGCCACAATGTTGTGGGGCCTCAGACTTTGTAGTATCCAATGTCTTCAACCATTTCTTGATATCATGTGGAGTGAATCGAATTGGTTGAAGATTGGTATCTGTGATGCTGGGGACCAGTGGAGGAGGCTGAGATGGTTTATCCACTTAGGACTTTTGGCTGAAGATTACTGTGAAACCTTCAGCCTTATCTCTCACACTGAATGTACTAGGCTCTTGCATCGTTGAGGATGGGAATATTTGTGGAGCCTCCTCTTCCAGTGAGTTATTTAATTGTTCATCACCATTTATGGACTGCAGAGCTTCTGTCTGATCTGTTGGTTATGGGATTGCCTAGCTCTGTCTGTCACTTGCTGCTTAGGTTGTTTTGTGTGCAAGTGTTTGGTGGCTTTACCAGGTTGACGCCTCATCTTCAGGTATACTTGGTACTGATCCTGGCATGCCCTCCTGCACTTTCCATTGAACCAGGGTTGATCCCCTGGCTTGAGGGTAATGGTTGAGTGAGGGATATGGAAAGTTACTGATTCTGCTGGAGTGCAGGTCTGCTGCTGTTGATGGGCCCGCTGTACATCATGGATGCCCAATCTTGGGTTGCTATATCTGTTTGAAGTCTGTCTCAGTTAGCCTTTGATAGTGCTATACAACAGGATGGAGGTTATTCTCAATGCGAAGATGGGACTTCATCTCCACAAGGACTGTGCGATGGTCAATCTTATCAATACTGCCATGGACAGATTGGTAAGGATGAGATCAAGTATGTTTTTCCCTCTTGTTGGTTCCCTTGCCATCTAATGCAACCCAATCTGGCAGCAAAGACCTTTAGGACCCGACCAGCTGCCAAGCCACTGTTGTGGTGAATATTGAAATCCCCCACTTAAAGTACATTTTATGCTCTTGCCATCCTCAGTGCTTCCTCTAAGTGTTGTTCAACCCGGAGGAGTATTGCTTCATCAGCTGAGAGAGGATGATACTTAGTAATCAGCAGGAGATTTCCTTCCCCACATTTAAACTGAGTCAATGTTCAGGACTCCCAGACCAGCTCCCTCCCATCTGTGTACCATTGTGCCACCATGTCTGCTGGGTCTGTCCTGCTACTGGGAAAGGACATATCCAGAGATGGTGATAGTGGTGAATCAGACATTGTCTGTAAGGTATGATTCTGTGGGTATGACTATGTCAGGTTGTTGCTTGGCTGGTCTGTGAGAAGCTCTCCCAATTTTGGTAATAACCCCCAGATATTAATAAGGTGGACTTTGCAGGATCGACAGGGCTGTTTCTGCCATTGTTTTTCCGGTGTGTAGGTCAATGCCAGGTGATCCGTTCGGCTTCATTTCTTTGAGATTTTGTAGTGATTGGTACATCTGAATGGCTTGTTAGGCCATTTCAGAGCCAATTGAGAGTCAACCACATTGAAAACAGATCTAGCAGCTCAAAACTGGGCTTTCCCAACATGATAATATGGCCCACCAAAAACAACAACAAGTTGTATTCAACCAGAATCTATAACCCCGTGATCCAGAATGCTGTTTCCTTCAGTCTGCTGTTCCCAAAAGCCAGTAAATCAATCCTAATTCAATTAGACACTCATGCAGGACTAGCTCCAGGTATGAAATGATGTGCCAACCTGATGAAATTACAACACAGGAGTAACTCCTTCCTAAATGTGGAAGCAGGAGAGGGACATAGGAATTAGGAACCAGGAGAGGCCATTTGGCTCCTTGAGCTTTCACCTCTATTCAATAAACTCATGGCTAATCTGGTAATGGCCTCAGCTCAACTTTCCTGTTTACGCAATATAGCTCTTTCTGCAGGTGCATAAGAAGATTGCTCATTAGCATCTTCCCCAGGGCAATTAGAGATGAGAAATAAATGCTGGCCAAGTCATTGATACCAAAATCACCAAAATCCCCTAATTCAGCTTTCAATAATTTGAATTCACACCCTCCAATACTTTCTAAGGAAGAAAAATCCTACCTGTGACCTTCAGAGAAAAACATATTTCTCATTTCTGTTTGAAAGTGAGACATCTTACTCGTTAACAATGTGCCTTAGTTTCAGTGTTCCTGCAAGAAGAAACATCCTCCAGGTATACACCTTATCCATTCTGCTCAGGAGAATAACATTAGATAGACAGAGCTAAATAATCTCAAGGCCAAGAATCAGATCACCATCCTGTGATGCCGTATGTTGACTTGGCGAAAGCGAGGACTGCAGGTGCTGGAGATTAGAGTCAAGAGTGTGTTGCTGGAAAAGCATAGGAAGTCAGGCAGCATCCGAGGAGCAGGAGAAGCAACGTTTCGGGCATTTGCCCTTATTAAATGATAGTGGACAACTAAATAACTATCAGGAGTAGGAGGATCTATGAATCTCCCTATGCTCAATAATGGCAGAAAAACATACATAAGTCATAAAAATCAGGTTGAATTGTTCTCAACAATGTTCAGAAATGTCCAATGGTTGATCCATCTCAGTCTCTTCCTGAGATCCCACCAAATACCAGTTTTTCAGCCAATTAAATTCATTCCATGTGATGTCAAGATAACAGTAAACATGCTGAATACAGTCAAGGTCATGACAAAACATCCCAGCTGGAGTACTGAAGGCATATACTACATGGTAGCTTAGTGGTTAGCACTGCTGCCTCACAGTGCCAGGGACTCAGGATCAATTCCAGCCTCAGGTGATTGTCTGTGTGGAATTTGCACATTCTCCCTATGTCTGCATGGATATTCTCCAGCTGCTCTGGTTTCCTCCCACAGTCCAAAGACTGTGCATTAGTCAGGGGTAAATGTAGAATAATATGTTGGGGGAATGGGTCTGCATGGGTTACTATTTGGAAGGTCCGTATGGACTTGTTGGATTAGTGGTGCTGGAAAAGCACAGCAGTTCAGGCAGCATCCGCGGAGCAGTAAAATCTGCAGAGTGCCTGAAGCCTGTATTCCTGATGAAGGGCATTTGCCCGAAATGTTGATTTTACTGCTCCTCGGATGCTGCCTGAACTGCTGTGCTTTTCCAGCACCACTAATCCAGAATCTGGTTTCCAGCATCTGCAGTCATTGTTTTTACCTATGGACTTGTTGGATCAAACGGCCTGTTTCCACACTGCAGGGATTCTATAATTGTGGACTATTTGTGTCTTTTGCTAAATCTTTCCAGTACAGCTACAACAATTCCATTACCTAACATGCTGGAAAATTGCCCAGCTATATCTTGTTCTTGAAAAATAGGAGTAATTCAATCCAGACAATTACTAACCTGTCAGCCAAAGTGATCAAATGGTTGTCGACAGTGCTATCAAGCTACACTTGCTCCACAATAATCTGCTCAATGATATTCAGGAGGAAGTGAGGACTGCAGATGGTAGAGATCAGAATTGAGAATGTGGTGCTGGAAAAGCACAGCAGGTCAGGCAGCATCAGAGGAGCAGGAGAATCGACATTTCAGGCATAAGCCCTTCATCAGGAATGAGGCTTGTGGGTCAGGACTGAGAGATAAATAGGAGGGGGTGGGGTTTGGGGAAAGGTAGCTCAGAAAGCGATAGGTGGATGAAGGAAGAGAGAGAAGGTAATAGGTCAGAGGGGGAAGTGATGGACAAATCCGGAGGGTGGTGCTGAGTTGGAGGCTTGGGACTGGAATAATTTGGGGGGGGTGGAATGAGGAAGCTTTTGAAATCCACATTTATCCCGTGTGGTTTCAGGGTCCCAAGATGGAATATGAGGCGTTCCTCCTCCAGGCGTCGGGTGGTAACTGTTTGGCGGTGGAGGAGGCCCAGCACCTGCATGTCTTTGACAGAGTGGGAGGGGGAGTTGAAGTGTTCAGCCACGGGATGGTGAGGTTGTCCCTGAAATGATCTGCAAGAAGGCGTCCTGACTCCCCAATGTTCAGTTTCTGAAAAGACCAATCAATTAGCAAACTCAAAGGAGGTCAATTCCAGAGATGGCATCACAGTACTTGTCCTTGCTATCGAGATAGTATTTGACCAAATGAATCATCAAGGAGACCTTATAAAATGTGAGTAAGAGGGGAGTTTTCCTGTTGATTGCACAGACCTGTACAACTCATCAGAAACAAACAGTCCACGTCTGAATGCAGCAAGAGCTGGGCAACATTTTAGATGAGGGCAAAGAAGTGCAAATACATTCATGGCATTCAAGCCTCAGAAGTTGTGAGTGTGAACACACACCCTCAATTCACCCAAAATTTAGAACATATGGGTGCTCTGAGGGGTGTAGAGGCTTGAGCACTTGATGGATGCATCCAACCTAATCAGAACAGTTCATCTGAATTCCAGAATACAATTCAAGACCTGTATTATTTTCCAGAGTTCGATAGATTCGGGGTCGGTTCCAGAGGATTGGAGGGTGGCTAATGTTATACCACTTTTTAAGAAAGGTGGGAGAGAGAAAGCAGGAAATTATAGACCAGTTAGTCTGAGCTCAGTGGTGGGAAAGATGCTGGTGTCTATTACAAAGGATGAAATTATGGCACATCTGGATAGTAGTAACAGGATAGGACAGAGTCAGCATGGATTTATGAAGGGGAAATCATGCTTGACTAATCTTCTGGAATTTTTGGGGATGTAACTCTGAAGATGGACGAGGGAGATCCAGTAGATGTAGTGTACCTGGACTTTCAGAAAACTTTTGATAAAGTCCCACACAGGAGGTTAGTGAGTAAAATTAGGGCGCATGGTACTGGGGGCAAAGTACTAGATTGGAATGAAAATTGGCTGGCTGATAGGAAACAAAGGGTAGTGATAAACGACTCCATTTCGGAATGGCAGGCAGTGACCAGTGGGGTACCGCAGGGATCCGTGCTGGGACCGCAGCTTTTTACAATATATGTTAATGATATAGAAGATGGTATCAGGAATAACATTAGCAAATTTGCTAATGATACAAAGCTGGGTGGCAGGGTAAAAGGTGATGAGGATGTTAAGAGATTACAGGGTGACCTGGACAAGTTAGGTGAGTGGGCAGATGCATGGCAGATGCAGTTTAATGTGGATAAATGTATGGTTATCCACTTTGGTGGCAAGAACAGGAAGGCAGATTACTACCTCAATGGAATCAATTTAAGTAAAGGGTCAGTACAGAGAGATCTGGGTGTTCTTGTACACCAGTCAATGAAGGCAAGCATGCAGGTACAGCAGGTAGTGAAGAAGGCTAATAGCATGCTGGCCTTCATAACAAGTTGACTTGAGTATAGAAGCAAAGAGGTGCTTCTGCAGCTGTACAGGGCCCTGGTGAGACCACATGTGGAGTACTGTGTGCAGTTCTGGTCTCCAAATTTGAGGAAAGACATTCTGGCTATTGAGGGAGTGCAGCGTAGGTTCACGAGGTCAATTACTGGAATGGCGGGATTACCTTACACTGAAAGACTGAAGCGACTGGGCTTGTATACCCTTGAGTTTAGAACCACCCAAATATATTACTTCACTTACCCAGCAGTCCCGTGTTCACTCCTGCTCAGCAGCGCTCCACCTATTCACGAGGTAAGTTTTTAAATCAGTGATTCACCTGCCCGTCAGCCCCCTTGTCGACATTCCCGCTCTTCTTGCCGCTGAAACAATAAAAAAGCTCAGACTTGTTTCTGTAGAACATAGGAGACTGAGGGTGGGGGACATGATAGAGGTGTATAAGATCTTGAGAAGCATGGATAGGGTGAATGCGCTCAGTGTTTTTCCAAGGGTTTGGGAATCAAGGGCATCAGTTTAAGTTTGGGGGAAGAATAAAAGGGAAGCTGAGGGGCAACATTTTTACACAGAGGGTGGTATGCATCTGAAATAAGCTGCCAGAAAAAGTGGTTAAGGTGGATACGTTAACAACATTTAAAAGGCATTTGGATAAATAGATGGATTGGAAAGGATTAGGAGGATATGGGCCAAGTGCAGAGAAATGGCGTTAGTGTGGACAGACATTTTGATCAGCATGGACCAGTTAGGGCCAATTGGCCTGTCTCCATGCTGTAGGACTCTAAGACTGAGAGGGGATCTGATTGAGACATATAAGATTATGAAAGGATTGGACACTCCAGCAGCAGGAAACATGTTTCCGCTGATGGGTGAGTGCCGAACCAGAGGATACAGCTTAAAAATACGGGGTAGACCATTTAGGACAGAGATGAGGAAAAACTTCTTCACCCAGAGAGTGGTGGCTGTGTGGAATGCTCTGCCCCAGAGGACAGTGGAGGCCCAGTCTCTGGATTCATTTAAGAAAGAGTTGGACAGAGTTCTCAAAGATAGTGGAATCAAGGGTTATGGAGATAAGGCAGGAAGAGGATACTGATT
Organism: Chiloscyllium plagiosum; assembly: GCF_037043375.1. Taxonomy (NCBI): domain Eukaryota; kingdom Metazoa; phylum Chordata; class Chondrichthyes; order Orectolobiformes; family Hemiscylliidae; genus Chiloscyllium; species Chiloscyllium plagiosum. The sequence goes on from NW_028270139.1 coordinate 118,128,219, forward strand.
AGGAATGATCAGCCATGATCATATTGAATGGTGGTGCAGGCTCGAAGGGCTGAATGGCCTACTCCTGCACCTATTGTCTATTGTCTATTAAACTGCCAAATTTAGCAGATTGAGTGACTGGATTGTACAGGCAAAGAAAAGCATTTATCCATTGATACATTGCCCTAATGAGAGCAAGATGAAAAGCTTCCACAAAAGATGCTTTCTTTCAGTAGTACAAAAGCTTTTTCTTTTTATAGTCATGTGCCTGTATAATAAAGCAGGTAAGAGGTAATGGAAGCTTTGACAGCTAGTTTCGAGTGCCTTTATGGCTTCTCATGCTGGGCTGTTAGCTGACTGTCATGAGGAACTTTTCCACAGAATTCTGTCATAGCCATAAAATCAGAGATGCTTACAGCACAGAAAAAGGCTCTTCAGCTCTGCAAGTCTGTGCCAGTCATAAACAACCACTTAACTATTCTAATCCCATTGTTAAATCCCATGTCATTCCCATTTCTTTAATTACTTTCCAAGTTTGTTGATCTTTATCCCTATTTTTGGAATATTTTTCCTCTGTTGTTCTGTGTATGTATATATACATATATGAAATATTTTCTAGTACTGAAGCAGAACATCATGAATTAGAAATGCTCTGTGCTTTCAGTCAATCATTGCTGATCACCATCGATGCAAAATTTCTTTTCATAATGAATTAGTGGAGTGTTGAACCTTAAAAGCAAGAAAGGGTCAGTCTTTTCTCTTAGGCAAAAGTGAGGACTGCAGATGTTGGAGATTAGAGTCGAGAGTGTGGTGCTGGAAAAGCACAGCAGGTCAGACAGCATCCGAGGAGCAGGAAAATCGATATTTCAGGCAAAAGCCCTTCATCAACTCAATCTTTTGCCTTAGTGTCAGCATCAACAGAGCCACAGGAACATTTAGAACAATACAACCAGTTTTGGATCTTTGTGTCAGAAGGGGAAAGATCAGGTGTAATTATGCTGCTGACTACTATTTAGTGTTTTTTAAGACAGCTCTGAAACAGGTTTACATGTGATACCTCGTTTGATCAATAACCTGACTGTTTTGCTTACAACTTTGGAAAGGGTGAAGTATTCGACCATACCTGTATCCTTAAAACCATTTTCAAACAGAGAATTAAACATCATATACCACATGGGATACCATTATATTGCTGCTGGCTCTTTGCAAAAATGATCAAATTAATCCAACTCCTTTGCTCCTTCCCCACACCTTTGCAGTTTTTTTCTTTATAAGTGTATTGGCAGAGACAAAAATGGACCTAAAAAGTGAAAATGTACAGCAGCCTCCAGCGATGATCACCATGACTCTGTCTGGGTGGGACAAGCAAACTGCTGAACCATTTCAGAGACTTGTAAATTAATTGCTCCAAACTAGTACATTCAGACAAAAAGGGCAGTACTTTTTCATGTTTTTCCAAGTATAGGTGTGAGTCTTTCGGGGAAAACTAACAAGCCACCCACACGAATGAAATAACTCATCAGAACACCTCGGTGCAAGTATTTTGCCCTGTCACAGATCACAGCATTGCCATCCTGGGACAGTTAATTAAAAGCCAGCATTTTCTGGGCACCAGTAAACGACTGCTCCTCGAAGGACCAGAAGGCAAGTTGTTTTATACACTATTTGCAGCATGGTAAAAACAATGACTGCAGATGCTGGAAACCAGATTCTAGATTAGAGTGGTGCTGGAAAAGCAGAGCAGTTCAGGCAGCATCCAAGGAACAGCAAAATCGATGTTTTGGGCAAAAGCCCTTCATCAGGAATACAGGCAGAGAGCCTGAAGGGTGGAGAGACAAATGAGAAGAGGGTGGGGGTGGGGAGAAAGTAGCATAGAGTACAATAGGTGAGTGGGGGAGGGGATGAAGGTGATAGGTCGGGGGGGTGGAGGATGGAGTGGATAGGTGGAAAAGAAGATAGGCAGTTAGGACAAGTCATGGGGACAGTGCTGAGCTGGAAGTTTGGAACTAGGGTGAGGTGGGGGAAGGGGAAATGAGGAAACTGTTGAAGTCCACATTGATGCCCTGGGGTTGAAGTATTCCGAGGTGGAAGATGAGGCGTTCTTCCTCCAGGGGTCTGGTGGTGAGGGAGCGGTGGTGAAGGAGGCCCAGGACCTCCATGTCCTCGGCAGAGTGGGAGGGGGAGTTGAAATGTTGGGCCACAGGGCAGTGTGGTTGATTGGTGAGGATGTCCCAGAGATATTCCCTAAAGCGCTCTGCTAGGAGGCGTCCCCTCTCCCCAATGTAGAGGAGACCGCATCGGGAGCAACGGATACAATAAATGATATTGGTGGATGTGCAGGTAAAACTCTGATGGGTGTGGAAGTTTCCTTTAGGGCCTAGTATGGAGGTGAGGGAGGAGGTGTGGGCGCAGGTTTTGCAATTCCTGCGGTGGCAGGGGAAGGTGCCAGGATGGGAGGGTGGGTTGTAGGGGAGCGTGGACCTGACCAGGTAGTCACGGAGGGAACGGTCTTTGTGGAAGGTGGAAAGGGGTGGGGAGGGAAATATATCCCTGGTGGTGGGGTCTGTTTGGAGGTGGCGGAAATGTCGGCGGATGATTTGGTTTATGTGAAGGTTGGTAGGGTGGAAGGTGAGGACCAAGGACAGAACGCCCCTGGTGCTACTTTCTCCCCACCCCGACCCTCCTCTCATTTATCTCTCCATCCTTCAGGCTCTCTGCCTGTATTCCTGATGAAGGGCTTTTGCCCGAAACGTCGATTTTGCTGTTCCTCGGAAGCTGCCTGAACTGCTGTGCTTTTCCAGCACCACTCTAATCCAGATATTTGCAGGATAGGGCATGTGGGATGGGGGGGGGCCTGTGGCAGGGGTATATTATGATTTTCAGAGGCAATTGTGTGCCTTTCCCCCAGATTTGGTCAGTAAGAGACCACCTCTCCAATCTGGCAGGCAGTTCACCCTGCTTTCCCATTCAAGAAACTCACGATCTTCCTTGCTGCTGGTGAAACAGGGGATTGGGAGGTGGAGAATTCAGGCCCTCAACTGGCCACAAAAGACGTGAAAGATCCCCATGGCCACATAAGTGCCAAGGTAGCAAGGGGTGTGTGAGTTTCTCTCTGAGGCAAATGTGCCCTGTTAATTCTCCTTCCTGTCACCCCACCTGGGGAGAGCTAAGTAAATCCAGGCCAAAGTTATTTTCCTCGACTGTTTCATCAGAAGATTGATTCCTCTTATTTAGAAAACCTTCCATTCAGATTAGATTTAGATTTATACTTATAGAGTCACAGAGTCATAGAGATGTACAGCACAGAAACACACCCTTCGGTCCAGCCCGTCCACACCTACCTGATATCCCAACTCAATCTAGTCCCACCTTCCAGCACCCGGCCCATATCCCTCCAAACCCTTCCTATTCATATACCCATCCAAATACCTTTTAAATGATGCAATTGTACCAGCCTCCACCACTTCCTCTGGCAGCTTATTCCATACACATGAAAAAGTTGCCCCCTTAGGTCACTTTGATATTTTTCCCCTCTCACCCTAAACCTATGCCCTCGAGTTCTGGACTCCCCAACCCCAGGGAAAAGACCTTGTCTATTTATCCAATCCTCTCATAATTTTGTAAACCTCTATAATGTCATCCCTCAGCCTCCGACGCTCCAGGGAAAACAGCATCAGCCTGTTCAGCCTCTCCCTATAGCTCAACTCCTCCAACCCTGGCAACATCCTTCCAAATCTTTTCTGGACCCTTTCAAGTTTCACAACATCTTTCCAATAGGAAGGAGACCAGAATTCCAATTGTGATCTCACCAATGACCTGTACAACCACAACATGACCTCCCAACTCAATACTCTGGCCAATAAAGGAAAGCATACCAAACGCCTTCTTCACTATCCTATCTATTGTGACTCCACTTTCAAGGAGCTATGAACCTGCACTCCAAGGCTCTTTGTTCAGCAACACTCCCTAGGACATTACCATTAAGTGTATAAGTCCTGCTAAGATTTGCTTTCCCAAAATGCAGCACCTCGCATTTATTTGAATTAAACTCCATCTGCCACTTCTCAGCCCATTGGCCCATCTGGTCCAGATCCTGTTGTAATCTGAGATAACCTGCTTTGCTGTCCACCACACCTCCAACTTTGGTGTCATCTGCAAACTTACTAACTGTACCTCATAAGATCGCATCCAAATCATTTATATAAATGTCGAAAGAAGTGGACCCAGCACCGATCCTTGTGGCACTCCACTGGTCATAGGACTCCAGTCTGAAAAACAACCCTCCACCACCACCGCCTGTCTTCTACCTTTGAGCCAATTCTGTATCCAAATGGCTAGTTCTCCCTGTATTCTGTGAAATCTAACCTTGCTAACCAGTCTCCCATGGGGAACCTTGTCGAATGCTTTACTGAAGTCCACATAGATCACATCTACTGTTCTGCCCTCATCAATCTTCTTTGTTACTTTCTCAAAAAACTCAATCAAGTTTGTGAGACAAAGCCATGTTGACTCTCCCTAATCAGTCCTTGCCTTTCCAAATATATGTACATCCTGTCCCTCAGGATTCCCTCCAACAACTTGTCCACCACCGACATCAGGCATCAGTTCCCTGGCTTGTCCTTACCACCCTTCTTAACAGTGGCACCACGTTAGCCAACCTCCAATCTTCTGGCACCTCACCTGTGACTATCGATGATACAAATATCTCAGCAAGAGGCCCAGCAATCATATCTCTAGCTTCCCACAGAGTTCCCGGGTACACCTGATCAGGTCCTGGGGACCTATCCACTTTTATGCGTTTCAAGACATCCAGCACTTCCTCCTCTGTAATATGGACATTTTTCAAGGTGTTACCATCTATTTCCCAACATTCTATATCTTCCATATACTTTTCCACAGTAAATACTGATGCAAAATACTCCTTTAGTATCTCCCCCATTTTCTGTGGCTCCACATAAAGGCCACCTTGCTGATCCTTGAGTGGGGAGAAAGTGAGGTCTGCAGATGCTGGAGATCAGAGCTGAAAATGTGTTGCTGGAAAAGCGCAGCAGGTCAGGCAGCATCCAGGGAACAGGAGAATTGACGTTTCGGGCATAAGCCCTTCTTCAGGCATAAGCCCATTCCTGAAGAAGGGCTTATGCCCGAAACGTCGATTCTCCTGTTCCCTGGATGCTGCCTGACCTGCTGCGCTTTTCCAGCAACACATTTTCAGCTCTGATCCTTGAGTGGCCCTATTCTCTCCCTAGTTACCTTTTGTCCTTAATGTATTTATAAAAACCCTTTGGATTCTCCTTAATTCTATTTGCTAAAGTTATCTCATGTCCCCTTTTTGCCCTCCTGATTTCCCTCTTAAGTATACTCCTACTTCCTTTATACTCTTCTAAGAATTCACTCGATCTATCCTGTCTATACCTGACATATGCTTCCTTCTTTTTCTTAACCAAAGCCTCAATTTCTTTAGTCATCCAGCATTCCCTACACTTACCAGCCTTTCCTTTCACCCTGACAGGAATATACTTTCTCTGGATTCTCGTTATCTCATTTCCGAAGGCTTCCCATTTTCTAGCCGTCCCTTTACCTGTGAACATCTGCCTCCAATCAGCTTTTGGAAGTTCTTGCCTAATACCGTCAAAATTGGCCTTTCTCCAATTTAGAACTTCAACTTTTAGATCTGGTCTATCCTTTTTCATCACTGTTTTAATCTAATAGAATTATGGTCCCTGGCCCCAAAGTGCTCCCCCACTGACACCTCAGTCACCTGCTCTGCCTTATTTCCCAAGAGTAGGTCAAGTTTTGCACCTTCTCTCCTAGGTACATCCACGTACTCAATCAGAAAGTGTTCTTGTACACACTTAAGAAATTCCTCTCCATCTAAACCTTTAACACTATGGCTGTCCCAGCTGATGTTTGGAAAGTTAAAATCCCCTACCATATCCACCATGTTATTCTTACAGATAGCTGAGATCTCCTTACAAGTTTGTTTCTCAATTTCCCTCTGACTATTAGGGAGTCTATGAAACAATCCCAATCAGGTGATCATCGCTTTCTTATTTCTCAGTTCCACCCAAATAACTTCCCTGGATGTATTTCCGGGAATATCTTCCCTCAGCACAGCTGTAATGCTCTCCCTTATCAAAACGCCACTCCCCCTCCTCTCTTGCCTCCCTTTCTATCCTTCCTGCAGCATTTGTATCCTGGAACATTAAGCTGCCAGTCCTGCCCATCGCTGAGCCATGTTTCTGTAATTGCTATGATATCCCAGTCCCATGTTCCTAACCATGCCCTGAGTTCATCTGCCTTCCCTGTTAGCCCCATTGCATTGTAATAAATGCAGTTTAATTTATTAGTCCTAACTTGTCCCTGCCTGCCCTGACTGTTTGACTCGCTTTTGTTTTCAGCTGTACCCGTCTCAGATTGATCTCTTTCCTCACTATCTCCCTGCAGCCCCCTCCCCCCATCTTACTAGTTTAAATCCTCCCAAGCAGCTCTAGCAAATCTCCCTGCCAGTATATTAGTCCTCTTCCAAGTTATGTGCAATCCGTCCTTCTTGTACAGTTCACACCTACCCAGAGATTCCAATGATCCAAAAATGTGAATCCTTCTCCCACACACCAGCTCCTCAGCCATGCATTCATCTGCTCTATCCTCCTATTCCTGCCTTCACTAGCTCATAGCACCGGGAGTAATCCGTTACTACTCTTGCGTATCTCCTTTTTTAAATTCTTGCCTATTGTCACATGTACATAAAAAATACAGTGAAAAGTGATTTTAGAGTCATAGAGAGTCACAGAGTCCTACAGCACAGAGACAGAGCCATTGGCCCAAACTGGTCCATGCTGACCCCCTACGCTAACACCATTTCCCTGCATTGGCCCATATCCTTCTAAGTCGAGAGTGCGGTGCTGAAAAAGCACAACAGGTCAGGCAGCATCCAAGGAGCAGGAGAATCAATGGTTTGGGCATAAGCCCTTCATCAGGAATGATGAAGGGTTTATGCCTGAAACATTGATTCTCCTGCCCCTCGGATGCTGCCTGACCTGCTGTGCTTTTCTAGCACCACACTCTCGACTCTGATCTCCAGCAACTCCAGTCTTCACTTTCTCCATATCCTGCTAAACCTTTCTTATCTATGTATTTATCCAAATGCATTTTAAATGTTATGAATGTAACTGCCTCAACAACCTCTGCCAGCAGCTCATTCCATATGCGCACCACCCTCTGTGTAAAGAAAAGGGTACCCCTTAAGTTCTCTTTTATTCTTTCCCCTCTAACCTTAAACTGATGCCCTTGAGTCATTGATTCCCCAACTCTGGGAGAAAGAAGAGTGCATTCACCCTATCCATGTCTCTCATGATCTTATACATTTCTATAAGATGCCCACTCGGTCTCCTATGCTCTGAAGAAAAAAGTCCTAGATTGTCTAGCCTCTCCCTATAACTCAGGCTATTGAGTCCAGGCAACATCCTTGCAAATTTCTTCTGCACTTTTTCCAGTTTAACAACATCTTTCCTATAGCAAGGTGACCAAAACGGAACACAATACACAAGAGTGCAGCCTCATCAATGTCCTGTACAACTGCAACATGACTTTCTAACTTCTATACTCAATGCTCTGAATGATGAAGCCTTCTTCACTGCCCTGCCTCTTGTGACTCCACTTTCAGACAACCATGCACCTGAACTCCAAGGTGAGTGTGAGTGACTCCTTAAGGCCCTTCCATTCACCATAAAGCTCATATCTTGATTTGACTTTCCAAAATGCAACACCTCACACTTATCTATATTAGATTCCATTTGCCATTTCTCATCCCACTTCCCCAGCTGATCAAGGTCCTGCTGCAATTTCTGATAACATAGAACATAGAACAGTACAGCACAGTACAGGCTCTTCAGACCACGATGTTGTGCTGAGCATTTATTTTATTCTAAGATCAACCTAGCCTACACACTCCTGAATGTACTGCCATCCATGTGCTTGTCCAGCAATCGCTTAAATGTCCCTCATTTACCAGACTCTACTACCACCACTGGCAGTGCATTCCACGCACCCACCACTCTCTGCGTAAAGAACCTACCTCTGGCATCTCCCCTATACCTCCCTCCAATCACCTTAAAATTATGATCCCTTGTGACAACCATTTCTGCCCTGGGGAAAAGTGTTTAACTATCTACTCTGTCTATGCCTCTCATTATCTTGTACACCTCAATCAAATCATCTCTCTTCCTTCTTCTCTCCAGAGTGAAAAGCCCTAGTTCACTCAACCTGTCTTCATAAGACAAGCCCCCCAATCTAGGCAACATCCTAGTAAATCTCCTCTACACCCTCTCCAAAGCATCTACATCCTTCGTACAATGATGTGAACAGAATTGAACACAATATTCCAAGTATGGTCTAACCATGGTTTTATAGAGCTTCAGCAAAACATCGTGGCTCTTCAACTCAAACCCCCTGTTAATGAAAGCCAAAACACCATATGTCTTCTTAATAATCCTATCCACTTGGGTGGCAACTTTGAGGGATCCATGTACGTAGACCTCAAGATCCCACTGTTCCTCCACATTGTCAAGAATCCTGTTTTTAACCCTGTATTCAGCATTCAAATTTGAGTTTTCAAAATGAATCAGTTCGCATTTATCCAGGTTGAATTTCATCTGCCACCTCTCAGCCCAGCTCTGCATCCTGTCAGTGTCTTGTTGTAGCCCGCAACAGCCCTCAACACTATCTACAATATCATCGACCTTTGTGTCATCGGCAACCTTATTAACCCACCCTTCTGTTCCTTTGTCCAAGTCATTTATAAAACTTACAAAGAGCAGAGGCCCAAGAACAGATCCTTGCAGGAGACCACTGGTCACCGACCTCCAGGCAGAATACTTTCCAACCACTACTACTCGTTGTCTTCTTTCGGCTAGCCAATTCTGTATCCAGTTAGCCAGATTTCCCTGTAGTCTATACTTCCCAACGTTCTGAATGAGGCTATTGTGGGGAACCTTATCAAATGCCTTACTGAAATCCATAGACACCACATCAATCGTTTGTCCTTCATCAGCTTGTCTCATCATAGCCTCAAAGAACTCAATAAGGCTTGTGAGGCATGATCTGCCCCTCATAAAGCCATGCTGACTATCTTTAAACAAACTATGTTTTTCCAAAAAGTCATAAATCCTATCTCTCAGAATCCTTTCCAGTACCTTGTTTACCATTGACAGAAGACTGACTGTTCTGTGATTTCCAGGGATTTCCCTATTCCCTTTCTTGAACAGAGGAACAACATTCGCTTCCCTTCAATCTGGCACTACTCCTGTGGAGAGTGAGGATGCAAAGATCATCGCCAGAGTCGCAGCAATCTTGTTCCGTGCTTCTCGTAGTAACCTTCGATATATCTGTTCCGGCCTTGGGGACTTATCTATCTTGATGCTTTCTGGAATTTCTAGCGCACGCACTTCCTTAATTTTAATCTGTTCAAGCCTCTTAACCTGGTCCAAGGTGTTCTCACAATCAAGAAGGTCCCTCTCTCTAGTGAATACTGAAGAAAAAAACTCATTTAGGGTCTCCCCTACCTCTTCACTGTCTATGATACCACCAATTTTAGTGTTATCTTCAAACTTACTAATTATGCCTTGTACATTCTCACTCAAATCATTGATATAGATAACAAACAGCAATGGGTCCAGCACTGACCCCTGAGGCACTCCACTTGTCACAGGCCTCCAATCCGACAAGCATCCTTCCACTATTACCCTCTGCTTCCTACCATCAAGCTAATTGTATACCAAATTTGGCCAGTCCCCTGGATTCCATGTGATCTAACCTTCCAGAGGAGTCTACCATGTGGAACATTATCAAAGGCCTTACTAAAATCCATAAAATCCATCTGTCACCTTGCCCTTGTCAACCTTCCTGGTCACTTCATCAAAGGACTCTAACAAATTTGTGAGGAATGATCTCCCACTCACAAAGGTGTGTTAACTGCTCCTAATCAAACTCTATCTTTCCAAATGCATATATACCTTGTCTCTCAGAATCTTCTTAAGTAACCTTCCCTACAAAGATGTTAAGCTTACTGGTCTATAGTTCCCAGGTTTTTCTTTACAGTCCTTCTTGAGTAATGACACAACATTCGCTACCCTCCAGTCTTCAGTGTCCTCACCCCTGGCTAACGATGATACAAAAATGTCAGCCAGGGCCCCCGCAATTTCTTTTCTAGTCTCTAGCAGTGTACTTGAATATATTTGGTCAGGACCAGGAAATGTATCCACCTCATACATTTTAATACAACATCTCCTTTACTGTGATAAAGATTGTCCCCAGTATATGCCCAGTAACTTCCCCAAGTTCCCAAGTCTTCAGGTCTTTCTCCACAGTAAACACACAGAAGAAATATTCATTGAGAACCTCACCCATCTCTTGCAGTTCTACACATACATGTCCTTGAGGAATCCTATTCTCTATCTAGTTATTCTTTTTCATTTAATGTACTTAAAGAACTTCCTTGGATTCACTCTAATCTTCTCAGCCAAGGGTATCTCGTGCCCCCTTTTTGCCCTCCTGATTTCTTTCTTCAGTAAACTCCTATAATCCCTATATACCTCCAGGGATTCCCTTAATCCCAGTGCATGTACTTGAGCCATGCCTCCTTTTTTCTGGTCAACGCCTCAATATTTCTTGTCATCCACATTCCCTGTTCCTGTCAACCTTGTCCTTCACCCTCACAGGAGCATTTCGACTTTGAACTCTAGCTATCTCACTGATATAGGCCTCCCACTTGCCAGAGGACCCTTTGCCTGCAAACAATGTACTTCAATTAACCCATGCAAGCTCCTGTCTAAATCCATGAAATTTGCTTTGCCCTAATTTAAAACTTGAAGCTGTGGACCAGTTTTGTCTCTCTCCATAACTATGTTAAGATGAATAAAACTATGGTCACTGGTCCCAAAGTGCTCCCCCACTGTCACCTCGGTCACCTCTCCTGCCCTATTTCCCAAGAGTAGATTTTTATACACAATTTATCCAGAAATGATCGCTATGCACCATCATGAAACACTGAATATAATCAAAGTGTTTACTGCATTAGAATTCATCCATCATACTCTCTCTCTCTCTCTCTCTGCTTCTTGTTCCTCCTCTGCTGCTCTTCCAGTCACTGTTTGACATTGGCTAGAGTCTCTGAAACTGGCTCTCAGTTATGGGCCATGTCTGAGCTGGAACCTTGGGCCTGTGGATGTGTGGGTTCCATACCTCCTGTTCCCCATCCAATGCTCCTCCAGATGCTGCTGCCAGTCATTTGGGGTCCTCCGCTGTTCCTTTCGCTGATGCTTCCACTCCTTCAGGCGCCCGAGCCTAGGCAGGAACCTGGAACTTCGGCTCCGCTGTGAGTCTGGGCCAGGGAAGTCAGCCTGAGACCTGCCCCTTGCTTGCTGGGTGACCCTGGGCTGGAGTGGAGCCATGTCTGGCTTGTCCTGGTACTGCTGCCTGAGGCCTTCTCCTTCACCTACCACTTCCTTGGCTTTAAACAAATGAAAAAAGATAAACAGCAAAAGCAAAAAGAAGAAATAAAAAAACAGAAAAAAGAAAAGAGAGATGGAAAGCAGACAGGAGTAGACAAATCCTGGGCTCAGCCTTGCTACTCCACTGCCATCTTGAACCAATTGAGTAAAATGTCAGATATTGTCATATGTTGTGCATACACCTTTATGGACATGTATTGTTAAGTACTGTTAATCACTACCCAGTTGATCAGAATATGATGTGTTAGCCCCATAACTTTTAACAACAGACAGCAGGATGGAGATCAGATGTTATATGTTACATTGGTATTGATCATTATCTTTAAATGATCTTTTCTTCAAATAAACATCACTCATTGATGTTTCACTGATCCTGTTATAATTATATCAAAAAGATGACGGTTACACTTCTTCACCTAAAAGGTAGTGGAAGCCTATAATCACACCTCAAAGAGCTTCCTGAGCTTGTTAGTTACAAATTTCAAAACTGAGTTGAATCAGTTTTCATTAGGCAAGGATATTAAAGGGGGTAAAAACAATGACTGCAGATGCTGGAAACCAGATTCTGGATTAGTGATGCTGGAAGAGCACAGCAGTTCAGGCAGCATCCTCGGATGCTGCCTGAACTGCTGTGCTCTTCCAGCACCACTAATCCAAAAAAAGGATATTAAAGGTTATAGAACTGAGACAGGTAAGTGATATTAAACTGCATATCAGCCATGGTTGCATTTACTAGCAGAATCCTTTGGAGAGGCTGAATGTTTGATTTTTGTTTCTACATTCCTACATTTCATGAAGAATGGGCAAAAGTAGAAATTGATGGATATGGATCCATAGAGCACAATTGCTTGGTCGTCTTGGAAATGAACAAATGATTTCTAATGGGCAATTTCCTCATTGTGTCTAGAGCTAGAATCTTATGGAGGCCATAGAATCGTAGAGTTAAAACAGCACAAAAATTGATCCTCCTGTCCAACTTGTCCACACCGACCAGATATTCTAAACTGATCTAGTCCCATTTGCTAGTATTTGGCCCATATTCCTCTAAAACCTTACTGTGCATGTACCCATCCAGATGTTGTAATTGTACCTACCTCCACCACCTCCTTTGGCAACTTGTTCTATGCACGCACCACCCTCTGCATGAAAAAGCTACAGCTCAGGTCTTTTTAAATCTTTCACCTCACACCTTAAACTCAAAACTAGGGTCCTTTCCCTGGGGTAGGGTAGTTAAAAACTAAGAGGCATACTTGTGCAAGCGGGCATCAGAGCCGCCCTGCTTTTGCCACGGGACTATGCCTACATCAGGAAACTATAAGAATTCATTTTGTGTTTTAAACAGCAGTGTTTTAAACCCACAGATCTCAGCAGCTGCCGGTCCGCCCACGTGACCGGGAGATAGGAGACAGAGGACAGATCAAATCCACACTAGACCAACACTACCCATGACTCATAGACCAAAACTCCGGAATCAATTAATATGGAAACCCATCTCCTAATCACATCAAGAGACTGACTGAAGCACACCCATACCCATCGATACGGAACCGCCCTGACACAAAGGACAGGCATCCACCAGACATGAAATGAAAAGACCAATACACACCAACACCCCAAGGGAACAAAGGGGGGTGCTAGCCCCTGCCCTCACAGAGAGAGACAAGCAGATAATACCCGGACCCGTTTTACATAAACCAATTAGCACCCTATTGTGCGTGCCCTGCAACTCTCCTGGGACGGCAGGAAACATACTATTTGCACCTACTCCAGTGATGATGGGGAACTATCATCCCATTCATCCTCAAATTCCACACATCCTGACAACTAAAAGTATATAATATGTAGCTGCGCGCGGGAACAGGAGAGCAGCCGAGATTCGGACCTCGGTTGGTCTCCGCCGGCGTTACTGTAGCAATAAACGTTATCGATTGTTGAACCGCACTCTGGGCTCGGACTGATATCATTTCATCCGCGCTAACAATTGGGGGCTTCTTCCTGGTTAACGACGGCTGCTGGATTCCTGCGACGGCACTGGGTGAGTATCTAAACTCTTTTACTTCTCGCATAGAAGTCTCCCAGTGCCCCGCAAGGGACTTCACTGCCGGCCGTTATCTGAACCTGTGAACAGAGTGAGTCCGGCAGTCATGTAACGGTAGAGTACTCTTTAAAAGTGTGTGTGTGAGTGATCCTTCGCGGGTGGGCGATTGGGGTCGCGGAACACTAGTAAAAGTGTGCATGATTATTATTATTGTCGTTTATTGTCAATGTGCTACTGTGACTGACGGACTATCCTTGGACTGACGACTTTAGGTACGAGACCCCGACAGATTGACCCCCCCCCCCCCACCCCCTTTAAAAACCGACCAAACAAGCTTCCTGGTTGACCTCTGCAGTGGGAGTTAGGGAACCCCATTGTACGTTGAGCCCGGTTTTAGCGCCTTCCTTGCGTACGCGGTAGAGGCTGGGAGGTCTACGCGCGCTACAAGAAGGGAAGTCCTCCAAACCAGCCCGAGACGCGGGGCCTTTGGGCCAACCGGCGGTTATACGCTCTGCCCATTGACCTCACGGTCCCGAGGTATTGGCCTCTGTAGGATCAGGCGCGGTTAGGTCTGACTTCACGTCCCCCCCCTTGCACTCGGGCCCCTGGTTCACGCCCAGTGTTTGTGGGGTACACACGGCCGCTGAACGTCAGGCGGTGAGAGAGAGACTCATGGAAACCCGGGGTTACATGCTCAGGAATCGACACGCGCCCCGTCTGTAACTATCCCCCCTCTGCCCAGGTTGACCCGCGGGGCTAGGGTTCGACTTACAGGGAGTGGGCTCCCCGACTGGGAGATTAATAAGCCAGTGCCAGCAACATCCCTTAGCACGCCTGCTAGCTTTACTTTAAATTAGCTTCTGTTAAGTTACACCCACTGCGCCCCTACCATGGGTGGGAGCGCGGCCGAAGACCTAGATTGGGGGCCAGAGGGTTCCCTTACCTGTTTTATAGCCGACAAGAATAAGAAACTTATTAAGGCTATGCTTCATTTCAATCCTGATGAGTGCAAGCCAAAAAGCTTCAACCTCATGTCTCTTTTTAGACATGTTTTAAGTTCAGTACTACCAAACAATTATTTTTACAAGATGGTTACATTTTGGGGCTGTCAGTAAATTAGGGTAACATAAAGACAGGTTTGAATTTCACCGATAGCAAACTGGATTGTTAAGATTAAAGGTGTCCCTGAGTTGTTTTCGTGGGAAGGTATTCACACTTGTAGACAATGGTAGATTGTGTTAAAAGTGAATAGACTGTTAGTCTCCAAGTCTCAGGTATTGAGAATGCCAGACTATAATTTTTTTTTTGCTTTAAATTAGTTACCTGAGTCCAATAGTTGGAAACTTAAAGGTTAGCTAATGAACATTTCTATCTGGCTGGATACAAGAAGACTCATATGATTCATGCTGCCATGGAGATTGACCTTGACAGAGGAGGGGTCTACAAAAAGCCATTTGTAGGACTGGGTTATTGGCTTTCCAAAAGATATCCCAGAAGTTCACAAGTTAATCTGCCAGAATCGAAGAGGAAGCCAAATAGCAAAGTTAACAAGAACAAATTTCTATGTTTACCTTGCGGGAATGCAGATGGAACCTCATGCTCAAATTGGAAAGGCCAAATTTTTAAGGATTTAAAATGAGGCTGCAAGATTTGCTTAACTTGAGCTGGGGAGATAATGTCCAGGAAACTGCTGGAAAGGAAGACTATTAGCAAAAATATGACAGAACAATTAGAATTTGAGCATGAATTCCACATTGATTAGACCCAAATACAATGAAGGTGATGAAGGGTGATTTAATTGGATTGTTTAAGATAACTAAAAGAGTTGAAAGGGCAGACAGAGAGAAACGATTTCCTCTGGCAGGAGAATCAAGAGCAAGACTGTGTAAAACCATTCTCCCAATTCCTTCGACCCCTGTAAAAACGCCATCCCATTCTCCCAATTCCTTCGACCCCTGTAAAAACGCCATCCCATTCTCCCAATTCCTTCGACTCCGCTGCATCTGCTCCCAGGAGGACCAGTTCCAAAAACGCACATCCCAGATGGCCTCCTTCTTCAAGGACTGCAATTTCCCCCCCGACGTGGTCGACGATGCCCTCCACCGCATCTCTTCCACTTCCTGCTCCTCCGCCCTTGAACCCCGCCCCTCCAACTGCCACCAGGACAGAACCCCACTGGTCCTCACCTACCACCCCACTAACCTCCATGTATAGCGCATCATCCGCCGTCATTTCCGCCACCTCCAAACGGACCCCACCACCAAGGATATATTTCCCTCCCCTCCCCTATCAGCATTCCGTAAAGACCACTCCCTCCGTGACTCCCTCGTCAGATCCACACCACCTACCAACCCAACCTCCACTCCCGGCACCTTCCCCTGCAACCGCAGGAGGTGCAAGACTTGCGCCCACACCTCCCCCCTCACCTCCCTCCAAGGCCCCAAAGGAAACTTCCATATCCGCCACAGATTCACCTGTACCTCCACACATATCATCTATTGCATCCTCTGCACCCGATGTGGCCTCCTCTATATTGGGGAGACAGGCCGCCTACTTGCGGAGCGTTTCAGAGAACACCTCTGGGACACCCGGACCAACCAACCCAACCACCCTGTAGCTCAACATTTCAATTCCCCCTCCCACTCCACCAAGGATATGCAGGTCTTTGGACTCCTCCATCGTCAGACCACAGCGAAACGACGGTTGGAGGAAGAACGCCTCATCTTCCGGCTAGGAACCCTCCAACCACAAGGGATGAACTCGGATTTCACCAGTTTCCTCATTTCCCCTCCCCCAGCCTGTCTCAGTCAAATCCATCAAATTCAGCACCGCCTTCCTAACCTTCTTCCCGACCTCTCCGCCCCCACCCCAGTCTGACCTATCACCCTCACCTTGACCTCTTTCCACCTATCACATTTCCGACGCCCCTCCCCCAAGTCCTTCCTCCCTATCTTTTATCTTAGCCTGCTGGACCAACTTTCCTCATTCCTGAAGAAGGGCTAATGCCCGAAACGTCGATTCTCCTGTTCCTTAGATGCTGCCTGACCTGCTGCGCTTTTCCAGCAACACATTTCCATCTGTGTAAAATTAAAGTCAGACAACAAAAGGATAATGTCAGGAATCATTTCTTCACACAAAGAGTAGAGGAAACCCTAACCTTTCACTTTGTAAAAAGCCTTGGACCCTGCAGGTCAATTCAAAATGTTTAGACTCAGACCAGGGCACGCACTTCACCGGACGCGCAATGAAACTGGCCTGCCGCCTCCTAGGCATCAGACAGCGCTTCCACGTCGCATTCCATCCCCAGAGCTCCGGGATGGTCGAGCGCATGAACCGGACCCTCAAAGCGGCGATTCAGGGCAGGGCTGGGTGGACGTTCTGCCCCGCATACTGATGTGCTTAAGGGCCACCCCAGGCCGCTCCACTGGCCTCACTCCCTTCGAGCTCATGACGTGGAGGGCATTCAACTACCAGAGAACGTCATGGTCGGGGGGGAAGACATGGCCCCCCCTGAGGGACAGGGTGATGCGCTATATCAGGCAGCTGGACACGCAGCTGCGGGCCCTTAGACAAACCGCGCGTGACCAGCAGGACATTAGGGACCAGGCAAAACTGCAGTCGCATCTGCCCGCCCAACCCCTTCCCGGCGTTGGGGACAAAGTCCTGGTCAGGGCCGCCCCCGACCGGCCCGGCTTCGCCACCCAGTGGCTGGGACCGCACGAAATCATTCTCACCAGCGACACGTGCGCCTGTGTCGACATGAAGGGAAAGGGCAGGTGGAAACACTGGTCCCAGCTTAAACCCTAATCTTTTGCCCCGACCGGGCAGTCTCCCCCCCCCCGCCTTTTGACTTGACTCTAACTGCCCCCTTTCTCCTTACAGTGCAACGGGTGGACCGGTTCCAGGGAGACCTGCTCCTACACACACTAACCTTACACCCTTGGTAAGGGTGCCTCTCTCCCTCTCTTCCCACAGATCATGCTTCACCGGTGCACCGCTCTCCTCCCTGCTCTCCTCTTCCCGCTACGACTGGCGCCTTCCTTCCCCGAAATATATGACAACTTCTACCGCCACGGTGTTGCCTTCAACGCGTCCGACGCCAACTGTATTCCTGCAAGGGACAAGCCCGATGTGATCGACGCGTTCTACAACGCCTGGCTGGAAGTTCTCCCGGGTGTACAGACACTCTGTTTATTCTGCACTTCGGAGCGCGACCCGCGGCCGACCTGCCTCCGGCGTGCTGAGACGATGGACTTGGGGGGTTGCATGTTCGGGACAATGTGTGCCATGCCAGAGGACCTCTCCTCTGCCCCGGCCTTTGGTGCCTTTACTGTATGGGATCTGTCTGTTTGCGGATATTACGAGGCTACTAATGCCGCGGTAGTCTCTTTGTATTTGTGCTTTCCACCACACCGCCCCCGACCACGACTCCCGAGATATTGCCATGTCCCTCTCTGGGACCGGGGCCCACGGGGGGACTGGTATTGTGGGATGAGGGAGAGACCCTTTATGACAACGTCTGACACGAGGTCGTGCCCGTGCTGGTCAATATATTGGGCATCCGGGTACCGGACTATTGCACAGCACAGGTACGCAACCTATACGCCATGATGGGGAAGGAGATTATAGAGAGGGCCATAGACGCCATGGGGGCAACCCACTACCGAAATGATATACATAACACGCACACACAACGACACAGACGGGACATAGTCAACGATGCTCTCACAGGACTCAACACGGGCACATCCGTAGTAAACTCCCTAGACATCCAGGGCCTTAACGAAAAGGTCGAGCAACTAAAAGGGGTAATGAGGGACCTGCTGCAGAGGTCTCTCACAGATCAGGCAGACCAGGCACGCCTGGGGGAAGAGGGAGCATACACCCAGCTCGACGGCATTGCAGTCCTGGATACACACGCCCACACCATTAACTGCCTTATAGACCGGGAAAGGGAAAACACGGCCCATATCCACGAGGGACAGCTGTGCCATGCGTATGGCCTGTGGATGGTAGCCCAGATCCAGCATAATCTTGACCAGGTCCAAAGGGGGGAGGTGCCCGACTGGATCGACAGTGCCAAACTGGCCTCACTCGCGGGGTGCTCCGGGCCGCTCGACAGCCGGACTCTGAAGGATATGACCAGAGTATACCCAGTGATGCCCGACTTTGAGGTCAGTGAGGCGACAGGAGTCAGGATTGTCCTCCTGATCCCCGTGGTCACCCCAGAGTCGGGGCCATTTCCCCTGTTTCACATTGAGAACATCGGAGTCATACGGGAAAACGCTTCCCTCAAATATCGATTAGCTCACCACACAGCCATATCTCGAAACGGCGCTGTGTATGGGGTGCCGCTTACAGGCTGCAAGCAGCGGGGGGCAATTACCATCTGCCCTCACCCCTTATGAAGGAGTGAAACAGCGGACTGCGGGTTCAACCGGACACAGGGCTGCACCCTTGAAATCGAACCCACGGGCCCCCACTTCACTAGGGCGGGGTATGGTGGGGGGACGATATTGTGTCTCCACTCTTGAAACCTCATTTTGGTATAATGGACTGCAGTGCCCGATTCCCCAGCACGAGTTCTGCTTCACCCCCAGGCGCACAGTCACGGTTGGGCAAGCTCACATCTCAGAGGTCCGACGACGGAACCCCGAGTCCATACAAACTACTGATAAATTCAGGGACACCCTCAGGGAATATCAGGAGCCTGAACAAGCCCCCATCCCACATTTGAGGTCTTACGGGAGCTTAGGACCCAGGTAGGATACTCAGTGAAATTGTATCACCAGTTGCAGTCGCATGTAAAGGACCTAGAGGAGGACACAGAGACAGCTCTGCAGTCCCAGGGCTGGGCACAGAGGGTGTGGGATTGGGGCCTGAACGTAAACATCCATCCCTGGATCCGAATCATCTCACACACCATTGTAGGCATACAGTTTCTGCTGGCTCTGGCCTGGCTCCTGCTGGCGTGTCATTCATGCCGCCAGCACAAAAAACGAAAGACCAGGAAGACCATGCTCCATGCCATCGACTCCTGGCGGGCGATCAGGCACCGTGAGCTCACAGGGCTCGAGTTAATGTGACCTTCTCCCGGGACTATCCAAACGCCCCATGACTGCAGCATGACGGCCGGCGGAATGTACCGGGCGAGGAGCCGACTTTCAAGGTAACGGCATCGAGGGTGTGGACGTGTCCAACCTCTTGCCGAAAGGGGGGACTGCAAGCGGGCATCAGAGCCGCTCTGCTGTTGCCACGTGACTATGCCTACATCAGGAAACTATAAGAATTCATTTTGTGTTTTAAACAGCAGTCGCAGCTTTAAACCCACAGAACTCAGCAGCTGCCGGTCCGCCCACGTGACCGGGAGATAGGAGACAGAGGACAGATCAAATCCACACTAGACCAACACTACCCATGACTCATAGACCAAAACTCCGGAATTAATTAATATGGAAACCCATCTCCTAATCACATCAAGAGACTGACTGAAACACACCCATACCCGTCGATACGGAACCACCCTGACACAAAGGACAGGCATCCACCAGACATGAAATGAAAAGACCAATACACACCAACACCCCAAGGGAACAAAGGGGGGGTGCTCACAGAGCACCCCTGCCCTCACAGAGAGAGACAAGCAGATAATACCCGGACCCGTTTTACATAAACCAATTAGCACCCTATTGTGCGTGCCCTGCAACTCTCCTGGGACGGCAGGAAACATACTATTTGCACCTACTCCAGTGATGATGGGGAACTATCATCCCATTCATCCTCAAATTCCACACATCCTGACAAGTAAAAGTATATAATATGTATCAGCGTGCGGGAACAGGAGAGCAGTCGAGATTCGGACCTCGGTTGGTCTCCGCCGGCGTTATTGTAGCAATAAACGTTACAGATTGTTGAACCGCTCGGACTGATATCATTTCATCCACGCTAACACTTGTAAGGCGAAAGGAGAAAGATTTAAAAAGGACATGAGGGGTAATCGTTTTACACAGAGAGTGGTATGTGTATGGAATGAACTGCCAGAGAAAGAAGTGGATGCAGGTATAGTTACAACATTTAAAAGACACTTCAGTAAGTTTATGAATAGAAAGGTTTAGAGGGATGTGTGCCAAATGCAGGCAAATGGGACTAATTTATTTTGGGAATATTGTTTGGTGTGGACTGGTTGGACCAAACAATCTTCTCTGACTATATGACTCTATGCTCTCTAGTTTTGGACTCCCGTACCCCGCGGAAAAGACCTTGGCTATTCACCTTAGCCATGCCCTCATATTTTATAAACCTCTATAAGGTCACCCATCAGTCTTTAATGCTCCACAGAAAATAACCCCAGTCTTTTCAGCCTTTCCCTATGGCTCAAACCCTCCAGTCCCAGCAACATCCTTGTAAGTATTCTCTGAACCCTATTAAGTTGTTCCCTCAATTTTTTTTAAATTTACTCATGGGACATGAGAATCGCTGACTGGCCTGCATTTATTGTTTGTCCCTAGCTACCCTTGAACTGAGTGGCTTGCTAGGCCATTTCAGAGGCAGTTGTGCTGTGGCCTGAAGCCACATGTACGCTAGACCACCTGGGAATGGTGGAGTTCCTTCCCTGAAGGACATAAGTGAGCCAGATGGGTTTTTCCTGACAATTGGCAAAGGTTTCATGGGCACCAATCAATTATTAATTCCAGACTTCTTAAAAAATTGAATTCTAATTCCACCATCTGCTAAAACAGGGCTCGAACCTGAGGACATTAGCTGAGTTCCTGCATTAATAGTCTGGTGATCATACCACTTGGCCATCAATTCCTCTTCTGAGTCAATTCAAAGAGAAACTAATCAGAGAACATTTGGCCCAGGAACAAACTGTTGTCCAACTTGTCCAGTGATAACTATCCAAAATATTATTTGGGCTTCCTAAACTCATGGGGAGCCAGCAGGCACTAAACTTGTATTGACATTACTGATGTTGTCAGAAGAGAATAGTTTCACATTGTCAACTGGAAGAAATCTGCGACTATACAGGAGCAGAAATGTTCTCCATTCCTTAAATCACTTCAGATCCTTCAGATGTCAGAGCTGAGCAAAATTTGTGAATTGAAACAAATGTTGACAACAAGAATGAACAGTTCAATCACACTCAAGTTCACTAAGGAATTATTAACTGAATATATGTGAACACCAAAGCTGCAGAACAAATTGTTTTTGAGGAATTGAATTCCTTGACAGAGGATGGGATGACACAAGGCCAAGAGGAGCATTTCAATTTTTCATCTTTCAAAGCAGAATTATCAGTACTAATGACAAGAGATCATGCTAAGTTCACAGCAATCCTTGAGTACAGTGGTTGGGGATAGGAATATGTCTGGCACACTAGTACAAGAAACATAAAGGGTGAAGTAAAATCCAAACTAATCAATCAGGTGAAGTAAAGAGCCTACATACTTCAGCACAGAACTGTCATACACAAGTACATAGAATCTAAGAAACAGCAAAAAAAAATCAACTAATATGTAAGCAGTTGATGATCCCTTTGAATAAAAATTGTGATGTTTCAGAATTTTTCCTGAATCTGATTTTCACCATCTGAATAAGCAGGACTCTGGAGAAGGCCTTAAACTAAATAGGAGGTGGGGGATGGGAGTGTTTGGAGAGGAGAAATGTAGATTTATAAAGCAAGAGGCTTTGGTAGAACTACAGAGCAGTTATTTGGATAATCATATCCAGAGTTGGATAGGAAGGGACAGAGTGTATAAACATATAAAAACAATAACATATAAACATAGAAAAGTTGTGTTAAAGGGGAAGAATAGTAAAAAAGTAGTATTAATGGCTCTTTAATTGAATAGTATTCAGAACAAAATAGATAAATTAATCACACAAATACAGTTTAATGGATATGATCTTATAGCCATTACAGAGACCTGGTGACAAGGAGATCAAAGATGAGAAATAAGTACTCAGAGATATCAGAGAGGCAGGAAGGGAAGGGTGTCAGGGTAGCATTGTTGGCAAAGAATGGGAGAAGCACAATAACAAGAAATTATCTTGAATAGGAAGATGTGGAATCCATATGAGTGGAGGTAAGAAATAAAAAGGGGTCAGAGGAATCTATAGGTCTTCTAGCCACAGCTATACAGTGAGACAGAAAAACCAGGAGATCATGGAGATCATGTAACAAAGCAGTGGATGTAATACATTTGAAATTGTCAGAATTGTACTACCTTTTGATAAGGTCATACAAATTAGCTTCTTAATAAGATAAAAAAAACATGATATTGGGGAATTACACAAGTGTGGATAGGGAATTGATTGATTGACAAGACAGATAGTTGGGATAAGGAGAACATTTTCAGGATGGTAACTATAACCAGTTATGAGCCACAAGGATCAGTGCTGGGCTACAAGTATTTACAATATATATTAATGATTTGGATGTGGAAAATGTAAGTACTGGTTTACAGGTGACAGAAAAGTAGGTGGGAAGGCAAGTGGCGGAGATGCCACAAAAAGTCTGCAGAGCATTACAATCAAGTGATTGGGAGAAAAAAGTGGCAATATTATATAATGTGGAGAAATGTGAGGTAATGCACTTTGGCAGGTAGAATAGGGGAATTGAATATTATTTAAATGGAGGAAAACATCAGAAAGCTATGGAGCACAGGGATTTCGGTGTCCTCATCCAAGAATTACAAAAAGTTAGCAGCTAAATTCAACAGGTAATAGGGAAGGCAAATTTAATTTTTGACTTTACTTCAAAGGGAACGGAGTGTTAAAGTAGTTTTTGCTACAAATGTACAAGACCACAACTGGAATATTGTGAACAGTTTTAGACCATTTATCTAAGGAATGATATACTGGCATTGTAGATATCCAGAGAAGGTTCACGATACTGATAACTGATATGCAAGGATTGCCTGATGAGGAGAGGTTGAGTCAATTAGGTGGATTCTGGGTAATCCAAGATGGAGGATGGGAAAAATTTCTGGCTGTAAGAGCTGCTCCTTTTCTTTGAGGTATTTTATGTGTTGGAGGTGATTTCCTCGAATTCCAGGAGCAGCAATTACTGATTTATATGCTGTTGCATTGTTTTGGAACTTTGGAAAAAAAAAGTCAAAACAACAGCAGTTTTAAAAGGGAGAAGAGCAGACAAAGGAAGCACATGATGAGGACAGTGCAGGTGAGAGAGAGAGAGGAGAATAAACCTGCACAGTTACCGCCTTTGCTGTTTGAATTCGTGTATCGCTGGACATCGGAGTGCATCTGGGAAAATTAAGAAACAGTGAATTTCACAACTAATCTTGGAGGAACTGTTGGGTGAAGGTCACAGCACAGAATCAGATAAGTTAATTGTTGTTTTAAGTCTGTCCAAGAGAAAGGCTGTATGAGTGAGTACAGTGGGTTCTTTCTTGATTCAATGTTTTTTGGCGATAAGTCTCTTGATTAAACTGAAAATATAAGCCATAGCTATTAATTTAACCTGGGGCAGTGTTTGTAGAGGAATAAGACGGTGTTATTTTCTGGGTCTGTAGATTGTGAAGGAGCAAAAATGGCCTTTGCAGTGATATGTACTTCTTGTCAGATGTGGGAGTTTAAAGACAGTTTAAGGGTTACTGCGGATTATATCTGCCAAAAATGCTGTTGGATGCAAATCTTATCAGATCAAATGGATCAGTTGGAGAGACAGATAGAAGCGATGAGGAATTTGCAACAGCAACAGTATGTGATGGATGGCAGTAATAGGAAGGGGGGAAGTCTCAGATACAATCACAAAGATGGGTTAACTCCAGGAAGGGCAAGAGAGGTAGGCAGCTAGAGCAGGAATCTTTTGTGGGTATTCCCATTTCAAACAGGTAAGCTGTTTTGGAAAATGTAGGGGGTGATGGATTCTCTAGGGAACATAGCATGAACAGCCAAGTTTCTGGTATTGAGACTGGCTCTAATGCAATGAGGGGTACGTCGGCTTCCAAGAGATCAATTGTGTTAGGGGATTCTGTAGTCCAAGGTACAGACAGATGTTTCTGTGGCCAGCAGAGAAAAAGCAGAATGGTGTGTTGTTTCCCTGGTGCCAGGATCAAGGATGTCACAGAGAGGGTGCAGAATGTTCTCACGGGAGAGAGGGGCCAGCAGGAGGTCATTGTCCACATTGGAACCAATGACAGAGGAAGGGAAAAGGTTGAGATTCTGAAGGGATATTACAGAGAGTTAGGTAGAAATTTAAAAAGGAGGTCCTCAAAGGTAGTAATATCTGGATTACTCCCAGTGCTACGAGCTAGTGAGAGCAGGAATAGGAGGATAGAGCAGATGAATGCATGGCTGAGGAGCTGGTGTATGAGAGAAGGATTCTCATATTTGGATCATTGGAATCTCTTTTGGGGTAGAAGTGACCTGTACGAGAAGGATGGATTGCACCTAAATTGGAAGGGGACTAATATACTGGCAGGGAAATTTGCTAGAACTGCTTGGGAGGACTTAATTAGTAAGGTGGGGGGGGACCCAGGGAGATAGTGAGGAAAGAGATCAATTTGAGACGGGTACAGCTGAGAACAGAAGTGAGTCAAACAGTCAGGGCAGGCAGGAACAAGGTAGGATTAATAAATTAAACTGCATTTATTTCAATGCAAGGGGGCTAACAGGGAAGACAGATGAGCTCAGGGCATGGTTAGGAACATGGGACTGGGATATTATAGCAATTACGGAAACATGGCTCAGGGATGGGCAGGACTGGCAGCTTAATGCTCCAGGATACAAATGCTACAGGAAGGATAAAAGGGAGGCAAGAGAGGAGGGGGAGTGGCATTTTTGATAAGGGATAGCATTACAGCTGTGCTGAGGGAGGATATTCCCGGAAATACATCCAGGGAAGTTATTTGGGTGGAACTGAGAAATAAGAAAGGCATGATCATCTTATTGGGATTGTATTATAGACCCCCCAGTAGTCAGAGGGAAACTGAGAAACAAACTTGTAAGGAGATCTCAGCTATCTGTAAGAATAATATGGTGGTTATGGTAGAGGATTTTAACTTCACAAACATCGACTAGGATTGCCATAGTGTTAAAGGTTTAGATGGAGAGGAATTTCTTAAGTGTGTACAAGACAATTTTCTGATTCAGAATGTGGATGTAACTACTAGAGAAGGTGCAAAACTTGACCTACTCTTGGGAAATAAGGCAGGGCAGGTGACTGAGGTGTCAGTGGGGGAGCAGTTTGGGGCCAGCAACCATAATTCTATTCGTTTTAAAATAGTGATGGAAAAGGATAGACCAGATCTAAAAGTTGAAGTTCTAAATTGAAAAAAAGCTAATTTTAATGGTACTAGGCAAGAACTTTCGAAAGGAGAAAGTGAGGTCTGCAGATGCTGGAGATCAGAGCTGAAAATGTATTGCTGGAAAAGCGCAGCAGGTCAGGCAGCATCCAGGGAACAGGAGAATCGACGTTTCGGGCATAAGCCCTTCTTCAGGAATGAGGAAAGTTTGTCCAGCAGGCTAAGATAAAAGGTAGGGAGGAGGGACTTGGGGGAGGGGCGTCGGAAATGTGATAGGTGGAAAGAGGTCAAGGTGAGGGTGATAGGTCAGACTGGGGTGGGGGTGGAGAGGTCGGGAAGAAGATTGCAGGTTAGGAAGGCGGTGCTGAATTCGATGGATTTGACTGAGACAGGGTGGGGGGAGGGGAAATGAGGAAACTGGTGAAATCCGAGTTCATCCCTTGTGGTTGGAGGGTTCCTAGGCGGAAGATGAGGCGTTCTTCCTCCAACCGTCGTTTTGTTGTGGTCTGACGATGGAGGAGTCCAAAGACCTGCATATCCTTGGTGGAGTGGGAGGGGGAATTGAAATGTTGAGCCACAGGGTGGTTGGGTTGGTTGGTCCGGGTGTCCTAGAGGTGTTCTCTGAAACGCTCCGCAAGTAGCCGGCCTGTCTCCCCAATATAGAGGAGGCCACATCGGGTGCAGAGGATGCAATAGATAATGTGTGTGGAGGTGCAGGTGAATCTGTGGCGGATATGGAAGTTTCCTTTGGGACCTTGGAGGGAGGTGAGGGGGGAGGTGTGGGCGCAAGTCTTGCACCTCCTGCGGTTGCAGGGGAAGGTGCCGGGAGTGGAGGTTTGGTTGGTGGGGGGTGTGGATCTGACGAGGGAGTCACGGAGGGAGTGGTCTTTACGGAATGCTGATAGGGGAGGGGAGGGAAATATATCCTTGGTGGTGGGGTCCGTTTGGAGGTGGCGGAAATGACGGCGGATGATGCGCTGTACATGGAGATTGGTGGGGTGGTAGGTGAGGACCAGTGGGGTTCTGTCCTGGTGGTGGTTGGAGGGGCGGGGTTCAAGGGCGGAGGAGCGGGAAGTGGAAGAGATGCGGTGGAGGGCATCGTCGACCACGTCAGGGGGGAAATTGCGGTCCTTGAAGAAGGAGGCCATCTGGGTTGTGCAGTTTTGGAACTGGTCCTCCTGGGAGCAGATGCGGCGGAGTCGAAGGAATTGGGAGAATGGGATGGCGTTTTTACAGGGGGCAGGATAGGAGGAGGTGTAGTCCAGGTAGCTGTGGGAGTCGGTCGGTTTGTAGTAGATGTCCGTGTTGATTCGGTCGCCTGAGATAGAAATAGAAAGGTCGAGGAAGGGGAGGGAGGAATCTGAGACTGTCCAGGTGAATTTGAGGTCGGGGTGGAAGGTGTTGGTGAAGTGGATGAACTGTTCAACTTCCTCGTGGGAGCACGAGGCGGCGCCGATACAGTCATCGATGTAGTGGAGGAAAAGGTGGGGGGTGGGGCCAGTGTAGTTGCGGAAGATGGATTGTTCCACATATCCTACGAAGAGGCAGGCATAGCTGGGGCCCATGCGGGTGCCCATGGCTACTCCTTTCGTTTGGAGGAAGTGGGAGGATTGGAAAGAGAAGTTGTTCAGGGTGAGGACCAGTTCAGTCAGTCGAAGGAGGGTGTCAGTGGAAGGGTACTGGTCGGTACGGCGGGAAAGAAAGAAGCGGAGGGCTTTGAGTCCTTCGTGATGGGGGATGGAGGTGTACAGGGAGTGGATGTCCATGGTGAAGATAAGGCGTTGGGGACCGGGGAAGCGAAAATCATGGAGCAGGTGGAGGGCATGGGTGGTGTCCCGAACGTAGGTGGGGAGTTCTTGGACTAAGGGGGACAGGACGGTGTCAAGGTATGCGGAGATGAGTTCGGTGGGGCAGGAGCAGGCGGAGACAATGGGTCGGCCGGGGCAGTCAGGTTTGTGGATTTTGGGCAGGAGGTAGAAGCAGGCGTTGCGGGGTTGTGGGACTATGAGGTTGGAGGCGGTGGATGGGAGATCCCCCGAGGTGATGAGGTTATGGATGGTCTGGGAGTTGATGGTTTGGTGGTGGGGGTGGGTTCATGGTCAAGGGGACGGTAGGAGGAGGTATCTGCGAGCTGGCATTTGGCCTCAGCGGTGTAGAGGTCGGTGCGCCAAACTACGACCGCGCCTCCCTTGTCTGCTGGTTTGATAGTGAGGTTGGGGTTGCAACGGAGGGAGTGGAGGGCTGCGCGTTCCGAGGGTGAGAGGTTGGAGTGGGTGAGAGGGGTGGGGGAGTTCAGGTGGCGGTTAATATCGCGGCGGCAGTTGGCTATGAAGAGGTCGAGGGCAAGTAGGAGGCCAGCATGGGGTGTGTTGGAGGCAGGAGAGGGGTCGTCAGAGGGTGGGCGAGAGTCTTGGTTAAAGAAGTAGGCGCGGAGGCGAAGGCGGCGGAAGAATTGTTCGATGTCATGCCGCGTGTTGAACTCATTAATCCGAGAGCGTAGGGGAATGAAGGTGAGGCCTCTGCTGAGGACTGATCTTTCATCCTCAGAGAGGGGTAGGTCTGGAGGGATAGTGAAAACACGGCAGGGCTGGGAGCTAGGACCTGGTGTGGGGCTGGAGCTGGGTGTGGGGGCGGGGTTAGGTCTGGGGGCGGGGACGGGGATCGGCGTGGGGGCGGGGTTGGGCGTGGTGATGGCGATAGGCGAAGGGGCGGGGTTAGACGTGGTGACGGAAATAGGCAGGGGGGGCGGGGTTAGGTGTGGAGATCGGCGTGAGGGCGGAGACACATGCGGCGTTGTGGGTGTGTAGGTACTTTCGAAAGCTGATTGGAGGCAGATGTTTGCAGGTAAAGAGACGGCTGGAAAATGGTAAGCTTTCAGAAACGAGATAACAAGAATCCAGAGAAAGTATATTCCTGTCAGGGTGAAAGGGAAGGCTGGTAGGTATAGGGAATGCTGGATGACTAAAGAAATTGAGGGTTTGGTTAAGAAAAAGAAAGAAGGAAGCATATGTCAGGTATAGACAGGATAGATGGAGTGAATCCTGAGAAGAGTATAAAGGAAGTAGGAGTATACTGAAGAGGGAAATCAGGAGGGCAAAATGGGGACATGAGATAGCTTTGGCAAATAGAATTAAGGAAAATCCAAAGGGTTTTTGCAAATATATTAAGGACAAAAGGTTAACTAGGGAGAGAATAGGGCCCTTCAAAGATGAGCAAGGCGGCCTTTGTGTGGAGCCATAGAAAATGGGGGAGATAGTAAATGAATATTGTGCATCAGTATTTACTGTGGAAAAGGATATGGAAGATATAGAAAGTAGGGAAATAGATGGTGACATCTTGCAAAATGTCCAGATTACAGAGGAGGAAGTGCTGGATGTCTTGAAATGCATAAAGGTGGATAAATCCCCAGGACCTGATCAGGTGTACCTGAGAACTCTGTGGGAAGCTAGAGAAATGATTGCTGGGCCTCTTGCTGAGATATTTGCATCATCGATAGTCACAGAGGAGGTGCTGGAAGACTGGAGGTTGGCAAACGTGGTGCCTCTGTTTAAGAAGGGCATTAAAGATAAGCCAGGGAACTATCGACCAGTGAGCCTGATGTCGATGGTGGACAAGTTGTTGGAGGGAATCCTGAGGGATAGGATGTTCATGTATTTGGAAAGGCAAGGACTGATTCGGGATAGTCAACATGGCTTTGTGCATGGGAAATCATGTCTCACAAACTTAATTGAGTTTATTCAAGAAGTAACAAAGAAGATTGATGAGGGCAGAGCAGTAGTTGTGACCTATATGGACTTCAGTAAGGCGTTCGACAAGGTTCCCCATGGGAGACTGATTAGCAAGGTTAGATCTCATGGAATGCAGGGAGAACTAGCCATTTGAATACAGAACTGGCTCAAAGGTAGAAGACAGAGGGTGGTGGTGGAGGGTTTTTTTCAGGCTGGAGGCCTGTGACCATTGGAGTGCCACAAGGATCGATGCTAGGCCCTCTACTTTTTGTCATTTACATAAATTATTTGGATGCAAGCATAAGAGGTACAGTTAGTAAGTTTGCAGATGACACCAAAATTGGAGGTTTAATGGACAGCGAAGAGGGGTACCTCAGATTACAACAGGATCTTGACCAGATGGGCTAATGGGCTAAGAAGTGGCAGATGGAGTTTAATTCAGATAAATGCGAGGTGCTGCATTTTGGGAAAGCAAATCTTAGCAGGACTTATACACTTAATGGTAAGGTCCTAGGGAGTGTTGCTGAACAAAGACAATTTGGAGTGCAGGTTCATAGCTCCTTGAAAGTGGAATCGCAGGTAGATAGGATAGTGAAGAAGGCGTTTGATATGCTTTCCTTTATCGGTCAGAATATTGAGTACAGGAGTTGGGAGGTCATGTTGCGGCTGTAGAGGACATTGGTTAGGTCACTGTTGGAATATTGCGTGCACTGCTGGTCTCCTTCCTATCGGAAAGATGTTGTGAAATTTGAAAGGGTTCAGAAAAGATTTACTAGGATGTTGCCAGGGTTGGAGGATTTGAGCTATAGGGAGAGGCTGAACAGGCTGAGGCTGTTTTCCCTGGAGCGTCGGAGGCTGAGGGATGACCTTATAGAGGTTTACAAAATTATGAGGGGCACGGATAGGATAAATAGACAAAGTCTTTTCCCTGGGGTTGAGGAGTCCAGAACGAGAGGGCATAGGTTTAGGGTGAGAGGGGAAAGCTATAAAAGAGACCTAAGGAGCAACTTTTTCATGCAGAGGGTGGTATATATGGAATGAGCTGCTAGAGGAAGTGTGGAAGCTGGTACAATTGCAACATTTAGGAGGCATTTGGATGGGTGTATGAATAGGAAGGGTTTGGAGTGATATGGGCCAGGTGCTGACAGGTGGGACTAGATTGGGTTGGGATATCTGGTTGGCATGGACAGGTTGAACTGAAGGGTCTGTTTCCATGCTATACATCTCTGTGATTCTATGACTCTAATTGGGCCTGGACCTGTTGGAATATAAAGGAACGAGAGGCAACTTTTATTGAAACACATAACATTCAAGGGAACTTGACATGGTAAATGTAGAAAGGTCATTTCCATTTGGGGGAGAGTCAAGGGCCAGAGGACATAATCTCAGAATAAGTGGTTGCACATTTAAGGCAGAGATGAGGAGGAATTTATTCTCTTAGAGAGTTGTGAATCTGTGGAATTCTTTACCATGGAATATTCTTTACCATATTGAGTATAATGCTGATATAGAAAGAGTTTTACCTAGTAAGGGGATTAGAGAGAGGGCGCTAAAGTAGATTTGAAGATTATCAGAACAGCTATACTCTCTTGTAATGGTGGAGCAGACTTAATAGGCTGAATGGTCTACTTTTGTTCCCACATCATGTGGTCTTGTGACCTGCTATAGTGGGATTTGAATCTATGATTCTGATTGAGATGATGATCTGCCTCCTTCTGCTCGAAATTCACTTCACAATCACCAGCATGAGGTGAAACTCTACATACACACCCATTTCCTGAGAGCAGGCTAGAAGACTAGGAGGCTATAAAATTGATTGCCATGGCAGTGGTGCTGTTTTTTACCGCCTACCCATTTTGCTTGTGCTTCACCTCAAGTTGGGAAAGCTTCAGATAGCTTATTAATGACAACTTAAAGGAGTCCTCCATGAACTGATGATCTTTTAGTGATGATAAGAAGCTTTCACATTATGTGCTAAGGTAGGGTGGCATCCTTCCACTATCAGCAGCTTGTGCTAAAAGAGAAATGGCCCTCTGCCTTTTTCTACTAACCTGAGATGCCTAATCCTTCCACTGCTCCCATCCTCTCAAAACCAATTTCAAATTCCCATCCCACAGTCCCTCTCGACTGACCCAGGCTGAAGTCTCCAACGTAGTTTCTCATCTGATTCTCGGAGGTGAAATTGCCAAAGTGTCTTGCCCTGAGCCATTTAAAAGCTGGCTTTAATGCATGACCACAGCCTCTCTAAAGTGTCTGTCTCAAACGTGTTTACGTGTGGCATTAACACTTCAACAAATGTTTGCAGTGCTGAAAAACATTGGCTCAAAATATCCCAATTTTGTGTACATATACTGAATGTGAAGATATTCCTTTCTTTCTCTGCTATTTTTAAATGATTAATGCCTCCTCTAAAACACCAGGCGGAAAAAGCTTATTTTTAAAGTAGCTAATATAAAGACATCTCACCCAGCAAGAGTAAACGTTAATGCAACAATACATTCAGCTGCTTAGCAGCGTCTATTGAAATTTCATTATTGGGGCTCTAGTTGCTTGAAAATTTTTCTAAGACAATGTCAATTACCATTTAAATGTTACAAAATGTCTGTGGTCCATCTTTGTAGCAATCCAGTCTGATATTTGTAAATGTTCTGGGATTTATTGACTCTCCTTAAAAACATTTTTTTCCCGTAATTCAAACTGAGCTTGGAGCAGGATTTGGTTGTGAAACTGCATACCACAGTCTGACCTCAGCAACATGAAATCAGCCAACTATCCACTTTAGGTGGATTCCTGATGTTATCCTTGCGCTAAGTGGGACTGTACTGCCTTCTGGTGGATGTTACACTCACAGAGGGTCATAATGTCAGTCTCAAGGAGTGTGAACAGTTTAACTCACCCACTGAGAGGGCAAGATTAATATCAGTCCTGGAAAGTTAACACAAGAATTTCAGCTGCAATTGTATTCTCTATCTTTCAATTGATATTATACAATAGTCTATTCATAAACTCAATTGAAAAAGCATTAGTTCAGTTTCTAAGGCTCACTTGTGCTCGAGATTTTTAAAATGCCTGAAGTTTTGAAAGGACAGACTGAACCTTTGAGAGCCTCATTATCCTTATTCAAATAATGGTGAGTGTGCAAGTGATAAACTAACACTGTTGTTGAAGATTAATAAATAATGTATGAATTGTAAGACTGAGGTACTGCTATCTTCCACTTTCACAAAATACTGAAGGCCACACCCTATGCATGCTCTTATGAATAGCTCCGATCATATTGTTTACCACTTCACTTTAAGATTAAGCAAAACATTAAACATAAGAATTTTGATTTTCGAATTACATTACGACAAATTCAAAACCTTGATGGGAGATGGATGAGATCGCAAAATATGCTCTGAAAAGGCTAAAACTTGTTAATGAGGCTCCCTTTGAGCTCTGCTCAGTGTGAGATGAAGGTTTGCATAATTAGTTTCTAAGCAACTTGAACTATTCAAATATTAGCAACAGAGGATTTAATCATGTCAGACTAAGTCCTAATGTGTTTTCCAATTTCCCACAGTTTATATGGATTAAAAGTGGCAATGGTAAATCACTTAAAAGCACTTTAGCTCACATAATACTGTCAGCACAAAGAGTGTTAGAAGCTCACTAATGCCAAGAGACTTGGATAGAATTCGAGCAGTTAATCACATGGAACAATGAAACAATGTGTATTTTATATTACACAAAGCTGTAAATAGCTGTAGAGCTGAATGGAGTACTTATCCATGCTCCTACACAGCTTTTGCACTTGTTTACCCTAGAAATGCTGGTAAGGTCATGAATTTAGTGTGTAGTCACAGCTAAGATGATGATTTAGAAATCCTTCGTTGGTATCACTGCATGGGTTTCAATCCTGCTGACTACAGTCCCTGCCTTTCATTTCTCTTTTCAGAATATAGAGTCACCAATTTAAGACTGAGATAAGGAGGAAGCTCTTCTTTCAGAGGGTTGCAAATGTTTGGAACTCTTTGCCACAGAGAACTATGGTGGCAGAGACCTTGTCTATGTTCATGGCTGACAAATTCTTGATCAATAGAGGATTACCGGGAAAAGGCAGGCAAGTGGACATATCAGATCAGCCATGATCCTGTTGAATGGTGGAGCAGGCTTGAAAGGCCAAGCAGCCTACTCATATTCCAATTTGTTATGGTCTTTTGGTCTTAATGTCTCCTTTGTCTTGTTCCTATCCAGAAACATATCCAATCTGAGAAAATTTACTTTGATTTTACACTTTTATTTCAAACTGCAGTAACAAATGAGAGACTGTATGCCCACATTACTACCCATCCTATTTCTCACTGTGATTTCTGATGATTGTTGGACACATCTATCCTTAATGTTTGATCATTTTATTTCAGATTTCCTGCATCTGCTGTGTTCTATTTTTGTTTGGTTTCAATAACGTTTGCATGCCACAGACAGTTACATACAATGTTGTTAGTGCAATAAATGAATTGTAACCTTGGAAGCGAAGGAACATTTTTAAATGATGTCTGAACAGTCATCTTTTGATCGTTCATGGTAAGGAACACAAGCATTGTAAAACAGTGGAAGGATGGGTCCATGATAAGTACCAGACATCCTTTATCTAGTGAGTTCTTGGAATGTGTGGCTTGCTTCTCTCAATTTCCAGATGGGGTAAGATAAATTAACCTGGTTCCTAAACTATATTGTTGTATTTAAGATAGACGAGTTCACACTGACTACACCGGCACCCTGCTCCTTTGCTGCTGTACTGTTGTCCTTAGGGCTATTCTGTACCCAGTGTCATTCTTCCTTAATCTTCCTTCCTTTTGCATCATCTGCACGACTACATTCAAGAACCCACACTCTTCAGTAAATACATATGGTAAAATTCATATAAGGGTTCTCTTGATCATCCATCATAATTTTATTGGATGTTCAGCAGGGATCCTGAAGAATTAGTGAAAGCTAATCATTTCTGCGATTCTTCCAGTCGAAAGCTGCAGGTCTTTTGAAGGAATGATGGTTCACTTATTGAAATTAACTTCTTTGAGTGTCTCTTGACTCACCAAATGCATAGTCTGGTGAGCATAGTGATGATGGGTAAGTGAAACATAGGCCTGGACAAGCTCTGGGTGACTTCATTTTAGGTTAAATAGATTATATTGGAATGAAAACAAAATCAAAAAGCCTATGAATGGCAATAATATAAATAAAAATTGAAATTCAGGAATACACAGGAATGAATCAGCATCAAAAAGAGAAAGATATGTTAATGTTTTGAATCTTTTCATTGAATAACATTTACTTTTGAATTAACTCAGATCTTGATTCTCGTCCAGAATGCCATTCATTCTAACATGCAAAACCTTTGCAATACTTAGAGTCGTGCAGTGTGGAAACAAACACATTGGTCCAAATAGTCCATGCTGACCATAATCCCAAACTAAACTCCTCTCAACTGTCTGTTCTTGGTCGACATCCTTCCAAACATTTCCTATTCATAAAATATCTTTTAAATCTTTTAACTGCAGCCACATCCACCACTTCCTCTGGAATTTTATTCCACACGTGAACCACTCTCTGTATAAAAAAAATTGGTCTCATATCTTTTCAAAATCTTTTTCCGCTCACCTTAAAAATATGCTACCTAGTCTTGAAATTCCCCACATTAAGGAAAATATATCTGCCATTCACCTTATCTATACCCCTCATTATTTTATAAACCTCCATAAGGTCATTTCTCAACCTCCTATGCTCCTTTGAAAGAAATCCCAGCCTATCCAGCCTCTCCTTATAACTCAAACCCTCCATTCCCGGCAACATCATGGTAGATCTGCTCTGAACCCTCTCCAATTTAATAATATTCTTCCTATGACAGGGAGACCAGAACTGGATACAGTACTCCAGGACAGGCCTCACCAATGTCCTGTACAATCTCAACATAATGTCCTAAAACTAACTATATTCAAAGCTCTGAGCATTGAAGACAAGCATACTCGGTGCCTTCTTTAACCACCTTACCTTGCAAATAATGCAAACTTGGCATCTGGAAAACACAGATTTCCATTGGAGGGCCAAACGGTCACTTTCCTTTGTTTTCTTCTTTCTAACGTGTTTCCAATTCACTTCTTGTTATCCCACTATCAGTCCACTGTCACAAAGATGACAGAAAACATCATAAATGAATCCAGCACAATTGAAGCTGTGTCCATCAAGAGTAAAAGAGGACTAGCTCCACTGAATTTCACATGACAAACTACTCATTTTAATTTTCATATATCCACACATCATAAACATCTCAGGCAATAACAAATATCACATCAAAAGCATCTAATGAAGAATACTTTCTGCATACAGCTCCAGTCATAGAGTCATAGTCATAGAGATGTACAGCATGGAAACAGACCCTTCGGTTCAACCCGTCCATGCCGACCAGATATCCCACCTGCCAGCACCCGGCTCATATCCCTCCAAACCCTTCCTATTCATATACCCATCCAAATGCCTCCTAAATGTTGCAATTGTACCAGCCTCCACCACATCCTCTGGTAGCTCATTCCATACACGTACCACCCTCTGCATGAAAACGTTGCCCCTTAGGTCTCTTTTATATCTTTGCCCTCTCACCCTAAACCTATGCCCTCTAATTCTGGACTCCCCAACCCCAGGGAAAAGACTTTGTCTATTTACCCTATCCATGCCCCTCATAATTTTGTAAATCTCTATAAGGTCACCCCTCAGCCTCCGACGCTCCAGGGAAAACAGCCCCAGCCTGTTCAGCCTCTCCCTTTGGCTCAAAACCTCCAACCCTGGCAACATCCTTGTAAATCTTTTCTGAACCCTTCCAAGTTTCACAACACCTTTCTGATAGGAAGGAGACCAGAATTGCACGCAATATTCCAAAAGTGGCCTAACCAATGTTCTGTACAACCGCAACATGACCTCCCAACTCCTGCACTCAATACTCTGACCAATAAAGGAAAGCATACCAAACGCTGCCTTCACTATCCTATCTAATTGCGATTCCACTTTCAAGGAGCTATGAACCTGCACTCCAAATTCTCTTTGTTCAGCAACACTCCCGAGGACCTTACCATTAAGTGTATAAGTCCTGCTAAGATTTGCTTTCTCAAAATGCAGCACCTCGCATTTATCTGAATTAAACTCCATCTGCCATTTCTCAGCCCATTGGCCCATCTGGTCAAGATCCTGTTGTAATCTGAGGTACCCCTCTTCGCTGTCCACTACACCTCCAATTTTGGTGTCATCTGCAAACTTACTAACTGTACCTCTTATGTTCACATCCAAATCATCTATTTGGAAACAGAACTATCTATTTGGAAACAGAATTGGCTTGAAGGTGGATGACAGAGGGTGGTGACGGAGGGTTGCTTTTCAAACTGGAGGCCTGTGATCAGTGGTGTGCCACAAGGATCGGTACAATGTCCACTGCTTTTCATTAATTATATTAATGATTTGGATGTGATAATAGGAGATATAGTAAATAAGTTTGCAGATGAAGCCAAAATTGGAGATGTAGTGGACAGCAAAGAAGGTTAGCTCAGAGTACAACATGATCTTGATCGGATGGGCCAATGGGCTGAGTTGTGTTAGGTGGAGTTTAATATAGATAGATGTGAGGTGATGCATTCTGGAAAGGCAAATCATAGCAGGACTTACACACTTAATGGTAAAATCCTCTGAAGTGTGGCTGAACAAAGAGACCTTGGAGTGCTTGTTCTTCATTCATTAGATTAGATTACATTACATTAGATTACATTACATTACAGTGTGGAAACAGGCCCTTCGGCCCAACAAGTCCACTGTTCTTCAACTGTCCCACCCTTTAATATATCTGTCCAATCCACTTGGGCCAACTCCTTCCCCAGGCCTGTATAATTACCTTTGCCCAACATTAAAACTCTTGTATGTGATTCTGTCTTCACTCTTGTACTCTGAATTTGAAACTCTAGCATGTTATGGTCACTCCTTCCAAGAGGATCCTTAACTACAAGACATTTATTAATCTTTTCTGGTTATGCATTCTAAATCTAAAGTTGTCAATTCACTGTTTAGTCCTATGACATGTTGCTCTAAAAACAATCCCTCATACACACTATGAACCTTTGCTCAAGGCTACCCTTGCCAAGTTGATTAATCCAATCAATATGCATGTTCAAATCACCCATGATTACTGTTATGTCCTTCTCATAAGCCCAAATTATTTCCTGGTTTATGCTATGCCCTACTTTGGAAGTACTGTTCAGGGCCCTGAAAATTACTCCCAACAAGGAGTTTCTTCTCTTGCTTTTTATTTCCAAACAGATTGATTCAACATTTTGGTCCCGAGTGCCAAAATCTTAATTCAGCTTTGATGTCATCCTTAACCAATAAATCAACTCCAAATCCTGCTCCTTCTTGTCTTTCCTTTTAGAATAATGAGGACCCATGGATATTTAACTCCCAGTCCTGATCTTCCCATAACCATGTTTCAGACAGCCCCACCGGATCACACCCATTTGGCTTTATTTAGGCCATTAACTTTATTCCTAATTTTGCGTGCATTTAGGTACAAGGCCTTTAAAAAATGTTTTACTGGCTCACTGTTCTCTTTCAATACACTTCCACATTGTCCATCCCTATTTATTAATTCCTGATAACATTGAGCCTCATCTTTATCATTTACTCCAACTTCCAACTTACCTTTTGATCGTTTAAGATTCCTTCCTTCACCATGGTCGTCAGACTGGTCCTGCCTGTTTATTCCATTAACGTCCACCTTCTGCTTACATTCTGACCTGTTGTTTTGGTTCCCACCCCACTGCCTTATTACTTTAAATCCACCCCAGTTCCATGACAAAACCCCCCACCAGGATTTTAGTGCCCCTCAGTTAAGATGCAACCTGCACTTTTTGTGCAGGTACTACATGCGTGGAAGAGATCCCAATGATCTAAAGACCTAAATCACGCCTCTGTCCCATCCTCATTTCCTGAACCAGCTCTTTAACCATGTGTTAAGCAGTTCTATCTTCATAGTCCTTGTTACACTACCACATGGCATGGAGAGTAATCCTGATATTAGAACCCTGTCGGTCTTGCTTTTCAACTGATAGCCTCAGTCCCTGAACTCTCCTTGCAGAGACATATCACTCTTCTTGCCTATATCATGGGTAGCAATGTGTACCATAACCTTGAGCTGCCCACCCTTCCCCTTCAGTATGTCCTGAGTACGGGCGGAGATACCCTCGACATGGCACCAGGGAGACAACGCACCATCCTGGAGTTTTGTTTGCATCCAAATAATTGCCTGCCTGTATGTCTAACTATTTCTTGGAGAGAATCTAACCATTTTGTCTCCATTCTCTGGCACACACTGACTAATTTATGGATTTTTCGGTCTCTCTGTGTATCCCTGGATCCATATCTCTGTGCAACAGCATTATTTTTTTTCTAGCTTTCTTTGAAACAGTATTTGGTCCTGACGCCAAAAAGGGAAGAGTGTTGCCATTGAAACCGGATGCTGTGATCCATCTGCACATGCACAGTTGTGCTGCCAAAATCCATCTGCTCTTGCACAGCAGTTATCCCCCTGACATACAACACTGGTGTAAACTTGTCCTTTGTTTTTAACATAAACAGATAGGAGTGAAAAGAATACAGCTTGAACAGCTATAATTCACATAGCCTCCCATCCCATTAACCCTAATAATGCTAGTTATAGTGGTGGAGTGGCAGCTCATTCCATACACGTACCACCCTCTGTATGAAAATGTTGCCCCTTAGGTCTCTTTCATCTTTCCCCTCTCACCCTAAAGCTATGTCTTCTAATTCTGGTCTCCCCCATCAGAAAATACTTTATCTATTTATTCTACCATGCCCCTAATGTTTTATAAACCTCTATAAGTTCATCCCTCAGCCTCTGATGCTCCAGGGAAAACAGCCCTAGGCTATTCAGCCTCTCCCTATAGCTCAAATACTCCAACCTTCGCAACATTCTTGTAAATCTTTTCAGAACCCTTTCAAGTTTCACAACATTTTTCTGATAGGAAGGAGACCAGAATTGCACACGATATTCCAACAGTGGCCTGACCAATGTCTTGTACAGCTACAACATGATCTCCCAACTCCTGTACTCAATACTCTGACCAATAAAGGAAAGCATACTAAACACCTTCGTCACTATCCTATCTACCTGTGACTCTGCTTTCAAGGAGCTATGAGCCTGCACTCCAAAGTTGCTTTGTTCAGCAACACTCCCCAGGACCTGACCATTAAGTGTATAAGTTCTGCTAAGATTTGCTTTTCCAAAATGCTGCACCTCACATGTATCTAATTTAAACTCCATCTGCCACTTCTCAGCCCATTGGCCCATCTGGTCAAGATCCTCTTGTAATCTGAGGTAACCTTCTTCGCTATCTACAACACCTCCAATTTTGGTGTCATCTGCAAAGTTACTAATTTCCCTCTTATGCTCACATCCAAATCAGTTATAGAAATGAAAAAAATAGTGGACCCAGCCACCGATCCTTGTGACAATTCACTGGTCACAGGCCTCCAGTCTGAAAAACAACCCTCCACCACCACCCTCTGTCTTCTACCTTTGAGCCAGTTCTGTATCCAAATGGCTAGTTCTCCCTGTATTCCATGAGATGTAACCTTGCTAACCAGTCTCCCATGGGGAACCTTGTCAAACACCTTACTGAAGTCCATATAGATCACGTCTATCATTCTGTCCTCATAATTCCTCTTTG
This sequence comes from Chiloscyllium plagiosum, assembly GCF_037043375.1. NCBI lineage: Eukaryota > Metazoa > Chordata > Chondrichthyes > Orectolobiformes > Hemiscylliidae > Chiloscyllium > Chiloscyllium plagiosum. The sequence continues at coordinate 118,168,503 of NW_028270139.1, forward strand.
TCACTTCTTCAAAAAACTCAAACAAGTTTGTGAGACATGATTTCCCATACACAATGCCATGTTGACTATCCCTAATCAGTCCTTGCCTTTCCAAATCATGTACAACCTGTCCCTCAGGATACCCTCCAACAAATTGCCCACCACTGAGGTCAGGCTCACTGGTCTATAGTTCCTGGCTTGTCTTTGCCGTGCTTCATAAACACTGGCACCACATTAGCCAGCCTTCAGTCTTCTGACACCTCACATGTGACAATTGATGATACAAATATCTCAGCAAGGAGCCCAACAATCACTTCCCTAGCTTCCCACAGAGTTCTAGGATGTACCTGATCAGGTCTTGTGGATTTATCCATTTTTGTGTTTCAAGACATCTAGCACTTCCTCCTCTGTTGGGTGAGTGCTGAACCAGAGGACACATGCGGTAGACAATTTAGGACAGAAATGAGGAGAAACTTCTTCACCCAGAGAGTGGTGGCTGTGTGGAATGCTCTGCCCCAGAGGGCAGTGGAGGCCCAGTCTCTGGATTCATTTAAGAAAGAGTTGGATAGAGCTCTCAAGGATAGTGAAATCAAGGGTTATGGAGATAAGGCAGGAACAGGATACTGATTAAGGATGATCAGCCATGATCCTATTGAATGGTGGTGCAGTCTCGAAGGGCAGAATGGCCTACTCCTGCACCTATTGTCTATTGTCTGTAATCTGGACATTTTTCAAGCTATCACCATATATTTCCCTAAATTCTATACCTTCCATGTCCTTTTCCACAGTAAACACTGATGCAAAATACTAGTTTAGTTTTTCCCCCATCTCCTGCGCTCCACACAAAGGCAGACTTGCTGATCCTTGAGTGGCCCTATTTTCTCCATAGTTACCTTTTTGTCTTTAATGTATTTGTAAAAACCTTTTGGATTCTCTTTAACTCTATTTGTCAAAGGTATCTCATGTCCCCTTTTTGCCCTTCTGATTTCCCTCTTAAGTATACTCCTGCTGCCTTTATAGTGTTCGAAGGATTCATTTGATCTATATTGCCTATGCCTGATATATGCTTCCTTCCTTTTGTTAACCAAACCCTCAATTTCTTAAGTCATCCAGCACTCCTTACACCTACCAGCCTTTCCTTTCACCCGGACTGAAATTTACTGTCTCTGGACTCTCATTATCTTATTTCTGAAAGCTTCCCATTTTTCCAGCTGTTTGTGGGCTACCATGATGCCAAGTGGTCTGAGTAGTCTGGCAGTCATTTCCGAGATGTATTTGATGTAGGGGAGAGTGGCTAGGGTTTCTAGATGTGTTTTGTCTGCTTATTAAACCCCATCTACCACCCCCTGAGGAAAAGAACAGGAAGTGACTTCGCCACATGAAATGATATCACCACAGGAAATGATATCGCCACCCCAAAGAAACCTAAAATATAAATAGAAAGCAGGAATTATCAGTGGTGCTTCACCTGAGGCCCACTGAAGATGTTACCTACTAGGAACGTCTGGAAATGAACCCTCCAGCTCAGTGAACAAACCTACATCCAGAACCTCAACCTGAGCTATAAATCTTCTCAAAACTTGCTGAAACTGGAATTCTTATACAGAGGAACCTCAATTATCCAAACAAGATGGGCAGGCACTATTTCGCTCGGATAATTGATTATTCAGTTAACTGATTCACTGCCTCTCCTCTGGGGCTTGGAGTTTTCTGTTAGGTCCACTCCCCATTCAGGAGACAAGGGAGCAGTACACCGCGCATGAGCCTCCGCCCCTCCAATCACGTCCAACACCACCCGCCTCCTTCCACTTCGCAATCCCATCCAACACCACTCACCCCCCCACCACCCCCCAACCCTGTCCAACATCGGTCCCTGTGCACCCCTGCTCCCTCTCTGGGTCAGCCGGACTGGACAGCAACAACAAGATTGCTGCTGCTGCTGCCTTTTGGGAGGTGAGTCTCCAAATAGCACACACACAATGCTTTACTGCAACCTTTTGACACGTTCCATGTTTGCCCTGTACAGGACAATGTTGGACAGATTATCTGTGGAAGGGGGGTTTAGGGTACACTCCTGTGTAGAACTCCAGGGAAAGTGTGTGGAGAGAGAGAGGGCAGGAGGTCAACCAGTTGGAGACAGTGCCTGGGCTCCCATTGATGTCCAGGACTGTTCTCAGCAGCACTTTAGGACGCGGAGTTTACTTTTAATCACTGTAAGCAAAAGATGTGATCAATGTTGGAAACATGTCTCTGATGTAATGTTTCTATCGGACCTTGATATCTCCTTCAAATAATCCAATATTCGGATAATTGATATTTGGATAATCGAGTTTCCTCTGTGCGAGCTTTCGGAGCGCTGCTCCTTCAACAGGACGCTGTGGAGCAGGATCATAAGACACAGAATATATAGCAGAAGATCACAGTGTCATGCATGGAACTGGTATGATTATATTGAACAAACTTAGATTGCTGTTAAGTCTTTCATCTTTTAGAATGGGTGGCAGGTTTTGTTTCATTAATATGTAAATCCCAGAACTTCTTTCAATTCACATTTGCGAGATGGCTTAAGGTTTTATTAAAGAAAAGGTTTGAAGTCACACAACACCGGTTATATTGCAACAGGTTTATTTGGAAGTACTAGCTTTCCAAGCACTGCTCCTTCATCAGGTACCTGTGGAGCAGGATCATAAGACACAGAATTTATAGCAAAAGATCTCAGTGTCATGCAACTGAAACAATATTTTGACAAACCTAGATTCCTGTTAAGTCTTTGATTTTTTAGAATGGGTTGCAGGTTATGATTCAGTGATATGTAAATCGCAGAATTTCTTTTCCAGTCACATTCTCGAGATAGCTTAAGGTTTTATAAAAAAAAGGTGACATCTCAGCTCAAACAATGTATTAAGGCTGTGAGTTTAGAGTTTGTCTGTATCCCAATCTTGAGTCAGGCTCGTTCTATTTCTAAAGTAGGAATTTGTTAAATGTTACATGGATTGACTGCTTGCATTGACAGTCTGTAGATTGTGTGTTTTTTGAACAAAATTGAATGTATCTGCAATTACAGTTCTACAAATGCAAATTTTTGTGTGTGTGTGTGTGTGTGTGTGTGTGTAAAATGTAGTGGGGTCACCTGTAGTGTGACATGAACCCTCCTAGTTGAGGCCATCCCCATGGGTACCAAACGTGGCTATCAGCCTCTGCTCAGCCACTCTGCATTGTTGTCTATCCCGAATTCCACCTTGGAGGATAGTCACCCAAAGTTCCGAGGCCGAATATCCCTGACTGTTGAAGTGTTCCCCAACTGGGAGGGAACTTTTCTGCCTGGCAATTGTTGCACGGTGTCCATTCATCTGTTGTCATAGTGTCTGATTGGTCAAGCCAATGTACCAGCCTCAGGGTATCCTTGCCTGCAGCGTATGAGATAGACAACTTTGGCCGAGTCACATGAGTACCTGCCACCTATGTGTAATGGTAGTATCCATGTTGACACTCTGATATGTCTTGCAGTGGTTGCCATGACAGGGTTGTAAAGTGTTGTGGTCGATGTTGACCTGAAGGCTGGACAGTTTGCTGTGAACAATGATCTATTTAAGGTTTGGCAGTTGAATAAAGGCAAGAAGTGGAGGCATAGGGAAGGTGCTCATCCTCGTCGATAATGTGTTGCAGGCTGCGAAGAGCATAGTGTTGTTTCTCCTATGAATGGTACCCTATAAATGAACCAGAACCTGCAATCCATTCTGTAAAACAAAAGACTTATCAGCAATCTAGATTTGTTCTATATACCGTATCAGTTGCATGCATGATACTGTGATCCTTTGCTATAAATTCTGTGTCTTATGATTCTGCTTAGAAAATGTTTAGGATACTCAGCAGGTCTGCAGATGCTACACATTTTGTTGAATCTGTGCAACAGCAGAATTTTTCCCATGCTCTGCAATCTGCAGTTGTTGACAATACATAGCTTTAATGAAATATACACTTCAGAATTCAGGAGCATGCTCCTGTCACACTTTACATTTTTCATTTGCCATTTTTACGGGCTACTCTCATCATCTTTTCATTCTGGTCACTGTTAAATTTTACTGTTTCACACCTTCCTCTTTCCAAACTGTTTCAGTTCCAGAGTAGCTTTAATGATTCTTGTTACCTGTGCTTAGTCCTATTTTAATGACTCTAAATCAATGGTAAACCTTAAAGCTAATGTTTCTTTCTCTCCAAATTTAATATTCTACAAGTCACAGAAAATCATAGCATCATTTATGTCGTGGAAATAGGCCATTGGGCCCATTACTTTCATGTTGTCTCTGTGGGCCAACACAGTTAGTCCATCTGCCCCACTTTATCCCTGTAGCCCTACAATTTTCATTCCTTCAAATGCCTAACAAATTTCCTTCTGAAATCATTCATTATTTCAGTTTTTACTGTTTTCTACAAATTAGTTACAAGTCAATGCCCTCATTGTGTGAAAAAGGTCTTCCTCATGTGTTCCCTGTGTCTTCTGCCCAAAACCTTATATGTGTCTCCCTTTATCCTTGTACCATCCACAAGTGGAAACTATTTTTCTTTTGTTTACCTTTTCCAAACTTGTCATAACTTCCCTAATTTTTATTCTTATATTCACAGCTTGTTTTTAATTCCTGAACTGTCCAGTAGTTTTTAATGCTGGATTCTTAAGTTGTCCCTTCTCTTTCATACCTTCATGGCATCACATATATAGACTTTGTCTTTTCATAAAACATTAATTGCAACTAAAAGTATTCCCCATTCCATTTTCATATGACATTTGATGTTGGAGAAAAAGGGACTTGCCCCTTGTCATCTGGATATTGTCAAGTGGATATTTGAAACCGATGAACTGAATTTGCATCTGTCTCATTATTCTGCAGCAAGAAGTTCAACATAGCTGCAATGTGAAGTTCATTAAAGTTTGATTCAAGTCTTTATTTGCTGTTCATGTATTAGCTTAGACTGCTCAATTTTATTTCTGCTTGCAGGGATATATGTTTCTTTGCCTTCTCTTTCCTCTACTCCTTAAATTTGAAATTAGACTTCTGATATAACCTATTATTGCTTCCCACAATATCTATCCCATGTTATAAATAATCAAAATCAAGATATGACATTGGGAGCTCTGAAGCAGGAATTTGATTAATTTTGGGCTATTCCATTTCAATGTGGCTGCACTCACTAGTTTGGCCATGGTTAGGAATAGTGACATCATAAATGTGCTGGGAGCATAAGATCAGCATAGTAGGGTTGTAGGATAGATTAATAGATTCACAACAAAAAGATTCCATGGATAAGCATGGATATATTGATGATACTATTCCAATAATCAGCTGGCTAAGGAAAAATGATGAATAAATCTGACACTAAGCTTCCAATGACAAATACACTGTTTGCAAATTTTAAAAAAAATCCTTTGATGTGTTCTATTTATCTCTGTAAATGACAGTTTTATCTCAGAGGTAACCTTTTTGCTTTGGAGTTTGATAATTGAGTGTCCAAATCCTACTCCAGTATCCTGAATGCATAATCCAGGCTGACGTTTTCTGTACAGTACTGATGAAGGTGCTCTCTTACAGATGAAAAGTTAGTTTGAATTACTGCCTAGATAAAAACAATGACTGCAGATGCTGGAAACCAGATTCTGGATTAGTGCTGCTGGAAGAGCACAGCAGTTCAGGCAGCATCCAAGGAGCTCCGAAATCTCCTTGGATGCTGCCTGAACTGCTGTGCTCTTCCAGCACCACGAATACTTGAATTACTGCCTGCCTACTCAGAATGATATAAGGATTCCATGACATTTTTATGAATAAAAGTGAGAGACTTGTCCTCACTATTTATTCCTTAATGAATATTATTGAAATATTTTCTTTTTGATATCATTCATGCATTTACTTTCATTGCGACAGTGATCATAATTCAACATTGGCTACACTGTGAAGTGCTTTGAGGCATCATGAAGATGTGAAATGTACTGAGCAATTACAAGCCCTTTCTTTCTTTAGAATAAAGTGTGTATATATTTCAGTGAAGTCTTAAAAAACATTCTCTTCTACAGGTTGGTTCTAGAAACTTAAATTTACAGAGACTTTTAAAAAGTAAGATTTGGAGTTTTGTTTGAACCAGGATAAGAAACCAAAATAGTGAAAAACAGAAGTGTTCTGAGGTAGCTTCATCATTAACACTCTGACCCCAGGATACAGATATGTTTGGTTGGTGGCTGACCGACCGACAGAAATTTTCTTTGTTGCAATTTGTTGTCAACATTTAACGCTCTTGACAATGCTGTTGAGGCATCACAAAGACTGATGAAATCATTCTGTCCAAGATCATCTTTGTCTACATTGAAATATCTACTATTGCTATTTAAAGTTTTATTCATGCCTTGTTATTTCCAGTGTCTTACTCATCAGTCTCGTTCCACAACCACCTGATGAAGGAGCAGCACTCCGAAAGCTAGTATCTCCAAATACACCTGTTGAACTATAACCTGGTGTTGTGTGATTTTTAAGTTTTCACAATCTGACAAAATCTGCCACTTCCTCCTATGCCCCAGTGAATCCTATCAGTAATTATCATCACTTCACAGATCACCATATAATGCAGACTTTTGTGTTTTTTTTTTCAAAATAAGACTACAAGAGTTTCTATATAGGGGTATAGATAACAGTTGAGTAGTTGTCACAGTTTACTGTCCTTGTTAATGGAATCCAACACCCAGTTACCTGATTAAGTGCCAAGGTTAATCTTTTTCCTTTCAGTTCAATGTCTGTGGCCAGAAAATTCATCTCCCTAGTGCTATTTGTTTTAAAGCTAAATATGTGGGTATGCTAGCAGAATGCTGTATGGCTGGATTTATGAATTTCTTAGAGTAAATCATGACTGGCTAAGTACCTGGAATGTTTTGATGAGGTGACAGAAATGATTGAACAGCTATTAATATAGTTTAAATGAACCTCCAGAAAGCATTTGATAATAGGCTGCGCAACAGCCTTCCTGAAAAAGGGCTTATGCCCGAAACGTCGATTCTCCTGCTCCTTGGATGCTGCCTGACCTGCTGCACTTTTCCAGCAACACATTTTTCAGCTCTGATCTCCAGCATCTGCAGTCCCCACTTTCTCCTGCACAACAGCCTTGTAAGCAAAATTAGGTTCACTGGATAAAAGGGACACGAGCAACATGGATGCAAAATTGATCCATTCCAAAGCTGGTTTCCATACCTCCCCCATTTGGAGGCCCAACTTATTCAACATCATCTCGAAATGTCCTCCCTGCTCCCTGACATGATATCTACTGATGCCAGCTCTGGTCCTCCATGCTGCACTTTGGAGGCTATGGTGGTAGTCACTGTCAATAAATCCCTTCCCATAGCCCACCATGACTTCTGATGCTGTTTCACCTATTCCTCCATTCATCTTATTTCTACTCCCTTATCCATCATGTCCCCCACCTCTGATGCTTCTGATTCTTCTAACCAGCCTTGACTCCCTCACTCCTTTTGGTAGCTATCCCCCTGCTTCCCCTGTAAGACCTTCTTGGGCACCCCTCAATAATCAACAAATGCATCCTCAGGACTGTGTTTGCTCCAGCCCTCTGACCAGCTTTGATGAATAGACCTTGACATGAATGACTGCTGTTTTTTGCAGCTCACTGACAGATGATACGTTTCTGATAGCTATACAGGTCCGACCATTGAGGGTGTCAGTGTAACAGGACAGACAGCCTTTTGCTCTGTTTGGAACACGAATGCACTAGCTGGCATGGCAAGGCGAGGCAGGAATACTGTGAATATGTAGTAGGCGAGAAATGAGCAAGTGCGAAGACAGCAAGTGAGGAACCTTGAGATGCAACATGGTCCAAATTGTGAGCTGGGTGCCTGTCCTGATGAAGGGTTATGCCCGAAACGTCAACTCTCTTGCTCCTCAGATGCTGCTGTGTTTTTTCCAGCGCCATACTTTAATCGATCCTGGCCCTGAACACAGAGTGTCCTTGCAGCAGCCTCTCGATGCCAGTTGTTGGTGCGCCCTGCAGTGCAGGTCTGTAAGTATCACTTGGATGATTATGGATTGGATAAATGTCAGATGCCCATATCTGTGGGTGAGAAGTGCATGCAGCTGATATGCATGGAAGATGCTCTGAAATGCTGTTTTATCCTGTGCAACAGGGAAGCTGTTCACAGCCAATGGTGAACTGAAGTCCCAATTGACCTACATGTTGAGAACTGTTTTGCACCTTCGATAAGGTGGGAAGCTGAATATTGATGAGACAAGTTCTGCTGTTGATAAAATCTTTGAACAAGTTATAATCCACGTTAATTGGCAGCTTGCTTCCTGGAACCAAGTGAGAAATTCACCTCTCTGCCTGGCAGACGCACAAAGGATGCAGCAAGTTGCTCCTGACTTTGAGATAAACCTTACAGAGTTCTTGCCCAATTCTGCTGCAAATCTTGCCATAGCCCATGTCTTTCAGGTCCCTTAATGATTTCAACCTGTAAGTGTGTCCTTGTGAGGTGTTCTAATCAGGTTCAGGTAGGAATTATTGCTAGAGATAGTTCAGAATACGTGAGCCTGCAGGGTGCATTTGTGAACATTACAACTGGATAAAGAATGTGCAAAGAGCTTCAGCAGTTGTTAAACACGTGATAAACGGGAAGTCATGGCTGAAATAAGTGTTGCTATCTTACACAACGTGATGTGTAATGCAGTGAAAAACTAGTATTAAAACCAATATTAGAATTGAATGTCGATTTGCAGACAGAAAATATCTAAAATAAGAAGTTAGAATGTGAAACAGATCTCTCCCTAAGTTTAGCTCAAATCAGACAATGCCAGGTGCAACATCTCTGAACAAACAGCAGCTAACAAGACTGAGGACCTGGGCCTTTACTGGTATAATGTAATTGAGAGTGTTTTATTCTCTGCTGTGTATCTCCGAAATAGTGAGTCTGCATGTGTAGTCACATCATTCAGAGCACAGACAGACACAAAGCAGCTGCTGAAGGGGCTCGCACAGTTAAAGAAGAAGTCATAACCTTGTCAAGATCCCCTTCTCCCAGTGAAGTTAAAATCCTCATTGGAAATCTAAATGCATTCTCAATGAAATTCAATCACTGTTACCATGAGAGTATGGTTTATATTTAGTCAAAAAGTTGCTAAAGTGATGTTGTTCACAAGTATGAAAGGCTCAAGATGGTTTTGAAAAGGAAGTTAAAAAGTTGGGGAAAATGGTCTGAAGTCTGAAAATGCTGTGTGGCCTGTGTTGATTTACAGTTAAAAGATTGACATGTTTTGATATGAGTTGTGAAAAGCTGTAGTTTGTTTTCCAACACTTAAAGAAAAGCCTAAGGTTTCAACAGAAACCTAGTTTGAACTCAAAACTGTAAACAGAAAATCAACTCTTTCCATGAGTATGTTAAGATTGCCTTCAGTCATCAGCGGGGTGGGTATCCTCTGTGCTTTTTGTTCACAGACTTTTGCAAGCTTAAAATAATTTGCAGCAACTTCAATAATTTGATGAGACCTTGGAGAAGCAACAAGAAATGAAAATGTTTTGCTGATAGCTTTCTTCTAATTTACCACACAACCTCTGTATTCCGAATGTGTATTTTGAGCTCTACTAAATGGTAAGTTTCCAAATTTAAAGATATGGCTGAATATTATTAACCTGTTGGGCTGGTAACCAGCCACAGATGAAGTTTGCTTTTAAAGATTTCAAGAGCCAGCTAAATACAGATACTATAGCACAGATCCAGAAGTCTTGCAAATTCAATCATTTACCTTTGGACTAAAGGCTTCATTTTTTTCAGAGACTTGGCTTTGAACAATCAGTCACTATTTCAACTCTTCAGCCAACTTAATTCACTCCATGTCATCTGAAAAAAATGGTTCAAGACACTGGATACTGCAAAGGCTATGGTGCCCTGACAACATTCTGACAGTAGTACTGAAGACGTGTGCTCCAGAACTTGCTGCTCCCCAGCCAAGCTATTCCAGTACAGTTGCAACACTGGCACTTACCTGACAATATGGAAAATTTCTCCGGTAATTTGTGCACAAAAACAGAACAAAACTAACCTGGCTAATCTTTCTACTCTCAATCGTCAGTAAAGTAATGAAAGATACCGTCGACAGTGCTATCAAGCACAACTGTTTGGCGCTGATCTGATCATTTTGTGTTCCTTCAGGGCCACTCAGCTCCTGACCTCATTGCAGTCTTGGCTCAAATATGACAAAAGAGCTGAATTCCAGAGGTTAGATGTGTGACAATGAGGCTGTTGATATCAAGGCTGCATTCAACTGAGTGCCACATTAAGGAACCCTAACAAAATTGGAAACAATGGGAATCAGAGGGCAAACTGGTTGTATTCATTCCTGTCACTTAATAAGATGGTTGTGGTTGTTGGAGGTCAGTCATCTCAGCTCCAGGACATCGCTGCAGGCGTTCCTCAGGATAGTGTCCTAGGCCCAAACATCTTTAGCTGCTTCATCAATGACCTTCCCACCATCGGAAGTGGGGATGTTCACCAAAGACTCCACAGTATTCAGCACCATCCCGATTCTGATGAAGAGTCACCGACTCAAAACTTGAACTTTTTGTTTTGCCCGATAGATGCTGTTAGATTCACTGAGTTTTACAAGGCCGTTATTTTGTGCTTGTTTTAGATCTCCAGCATCGTTAGGTCTTTGTCTTATTTTAATTAGGGGAACAGCTCGTGATTTAGAAATAGCTACTTAATTAAGAATAATTGTGGGATTTTACAAAGGATACTTCCCACTCAAAGGGAGGTTGTAAGAAATTAGAGATTGATAAAATGATACTTTTGGAATAGAAATATTTATTAAGGATTAATAGGCATAGCATTAGGGCCATTCAGCAGAGAAACTATTTTCATTCTCTCTCTGATAATACACATAAACAGACCCTGGAAGTGTCTGGTCACATAGGTCATCTTTCCCTGTTGACACTCCAAGGTGTTAGGGTTGCTCCTTTTCTATGTATGTGTTTAGAAAGAGCCAGGAGAAGTTCCTGGCATTACATAAGCTGGCCTTGAACCAGGAAGTGGGCAAAATGGGAGGGGACCATTCTGACACCTGGGCACTTGCCCTGTATTCATGGATGGAGGAGATATTAACAAGTGATTGACAAGATAACCTCCCAGTCCCAGAATTAGGGTGTATCAACAAGTTCTCAAAGACAGGGGATAATCCTCTTTCTCCAGGTGTCATTACTTACCCTCTTTGACAGAAAGATGTATCAGGAAAGATGGAAGAAGACCAAGGGAGAGTCCTGTATTGTCTGGTTAGAGAGCAGGATATGCCTCCACAAACTACTGAGAAGAACATATTTTGTATCAACTGTCCATTTGTCTTCTGGTATCAATGAATCATCCTCAACTATCACATTTTATATAACCTCCTTTCTATTTAGCTGTGCGAATCTATTCAATCTACTGCTTCTTGATAATCTATGAAGCATATCCTTGATGTAGGACGATAGCCTTTGTGGACCTGCTGAAGAAGGAAGTGTTTATCACAGGAAGTGTCTCTCAATGAGTTCAGCTGGTTGTGTCATATGCCAGGGTTATTGCAGGGTTGTCTTAAAGAGGTGAATGCTCTATAAGTCATCACATTAATATCAGGAGGTCCAGTTTCTTTACTTAACTTAAATTTAGAAATTATCCTGAGAGAGGTTTTTAGAGATTTAACAGTCTCCAGCTTAAAAATCAAAGAAACCAAAACTTTTTCAGTCGCTGCCATCTATTTTGTTGTGTTCTGCAGACTGCCAATGTCTTTTCCTGGGTCCTGGAAATTTCAGTATCGAGAGAAAAGTTTCAGCCACACACTTGGCTATTTTCTAATCCGAATCCCTGAAAGACAGTTGTTACCAATAGAACATGGATGGTGGTACTGTTTAGATACAGCAAACGTTTTATTAACTGGCATCTATGGGACCAGGACTGTGCTGTTTGATAGAGAGGATCATTTAATCAATGTAAAAACACACTAAATAACAGAAACACATAAATCACTTAAATAACAATGCAACTTTGACTTAAATAAAACTTAATGGCAGAGAGATTTGTCACTCGTACCCTGCACTGACTACTCTGACATTGTAGAGGTTGTGGTATTTGAGGTATATCATCTCTGCAGGTTTATCAAGATTGCTGGTTCATAAGGTGCCAGTTAACACAAATTTGATGTATAGCGTATTAGGACTTCACTGCAAAGTCTGAAGTGGTGAATTGCTTGTGGAATTTTGCATTAAGCTACATCAAACAGTTTGTAAGGATGAAAACCACCTGGTCATTTTAAGTTAAAAATCACACATCATCAGGTTATAGTCCAACAGGTTTAATTGGAAGCACTAGCTTTCGGAGCACTGCTCCTTTATCAACCACCTGACGAAGGAGCGGCACTCTGAAAGCTAGTGTGCTTCCAAATAAACCTTATGGATTATAACCTGGTGCTGTGTGATTTTTAACTTTGTACAGCCCAGTCCAACACCGACATCTCCAAATCATGATGGTCATTTTAGACAAGTATTTGAACTGGGTTGAGTTATCAAGCTCATTTTTTGGATTTGATGCATCGTAACTACGTTATAATACTGGAAAACCTGAGGAAGATTATTTTGATAAATTATGAAAAGGTAAATTAAATACAAACCATGTATCGTTATTATGTTTACTTTTTGTCAAGCTTTTCTTTAGGGAAGAAGTAGGAATAAAGTATAGCATGAAAGCCAAGTTATATTTCATGTGGCTGTGCAATTCCGTAAATTTGCCACATCTTAAAGCTACATTCTCCACAACTTTGTTGTAAATACATGAAATGTTAATTGGAAAAACCAACCTTCATTTAAATGCAATTTAAATATCTATTTAAATTGAAGAAATTCTGGTTGTCATTCCACTTTACATCAAATGATAAAAGCAGTTTGACCTACATTTGTTAGAGTTCACAAAAATGAAAGGAGACTTTATTGTAAATGCATTATTCTCTTGATAGGGTAAATGCAGAGAAGTTGTTTCCCCTTGTGTGGAGCCTCTAGGACCGGGAGATGATCACAGAGTGAGGGTCACCCATTTAAGACAAAGATGAGGACAAATTTCTTTTCTTTTGGAAGATAGTGAATCTGTGAAATTCTTTATCACAGAGGGATGTTGAAGCTGTTGTTGAGTGTAGATCAGAGTGGTGCTGGAAAAGCACAGCAGGCCAGGCAGCATCCAAAGAGCAGGAAAATCAACATTTTGGGCAAAAGCCCTTCATCAGGGATAGAGGCAGGAAGCCTCCAGGGGAGAGAGATAAATGGGGAGGGGTGGGGGGGGTGCTGGAGAGAAGGCAGCAAAGAGTATAATAGGTCAGAGGAGATGACCTGGGGGTTGCAGTGAGAGAGAGACTCACTGAGATTCTTGTGGAGAGAAGAGGAGAACTTCTTCAATGTAGGCATCCTTGCAAGAGGATTCGCAGTAAGGTTTAAATCAACGAGGCAAAAGTGAGGACTGCAGATGCTGGAAGCCAGAGTTTAGATCAGAGTGGTGCTGGAAAAGCACAGCAGGTCAGGCAGCATCCAAGGAGCAGGGAAATTGACATTTTGGGCCAAAGCCCTTCATCAGGAATAGAGGCAGAAAGCCTCCAGAGTGGAGAGATAAATGGGGGGTGGGGGGAGGCGGGTGTGTTGTTGAGAGTAGTCAAGGCTGAGATAGATTTTTAATCAGTATGGGAATTAAGGGTTGTGAGGAAAGGCAGGAAAATGGAATTCAGAGTTATCAGATCAACCATGATCTAACTGAAGGGTGGAGCAGATTCAATGGACTGAATGGCTGACTTCTCCTGTCTTTATGGTCTTTCTTGTTCACAAATTTCATGACCCAAAAGACTCTTTATAAATCTGTAATAAATAACACTTAAAAGAAGAATCTACTTTCAAAACCAAGCTGGTAAACTATCTAGTGATTGTTCTTTCACATGTTTTCCATCAGAGACTATGAATAAACAATCTGATTTTCTAAACTTGAGCATTTTTCCAAAATATTTTCTATATAAATCTTTTAAGGTGTTTTTTCAGGTGTCCATTAAATATAAATTATGTTTCCATTTGTCTCTTGATATAGTTGTATCTTCAAATATTCAATTACTTAAAATTCCAGGGAATACAGGATTTATCAGTACGTTGGGCGGCACAGTAGCTCAGTGGTTAGCACTACTGCCTCACAGCGCCAGGGACCTGGGTTTGATTCTCGCCTTGGGCAACTGTCTGTGTGGAGTTCGCACATTCTCCCCCTGACTGTGTGGGTTTCCGTTGGTTGCTTCGGTTTTCTCCCACAGTCCAAAGATGTTAAGTGAGTCGACCACGCTAAATTGCCCACAGTGTTCAGGGATGTGTAGGTTAGGTGCATTAGTCAGGGGTAAATGTAGAGTAATAAGGTAAGGGAACGGGTCTGGGAGGTTACTCTTTGATGGGCCAGTGTGGACTTGTTGGGCCAAATGGCCTGTTTCCACACGATAGGGAATCTATGATTCTATTTTCAAATTAGTTTTGAGTAGTCAACTGCCTATTTTTAGGTGACCGTGGACCCTGAATACCAAATGCATATAGTGGGACACAGCTTCTGAATTGATGGCACAATATAAAAATAAATAGGAAAATGATGTATTTGAATACTGATTTGCAATTATTTCCATTGAAACAGAAATATAACCTTTCATCACCTTCAGCCTCAGATCTATGGGTTATTGTTCCCATGTATAAGGACATTTATTATTAGTCCAAATAATGGAAAGTGCTCTGCTTTTAAAAGGGAAAAGAATATTTCTTCAATTTCAGCAGAAGTGACAGAACATGTTGATGCACTGATGCCATATAATGCAAATATGTCAGTGATTGCCTAGAGGTAACTGATCCAAGCTAAATTGTTCCATTTTTGATGGAACATAAAATTACATTTAATGTTGAGTTGGTGCTGCTTATGGCAACCATCAGGCTTGAAGGCCGTGATTCCTTCAATAGCAGCCTGCTCCTCAAATAACCAAAGGTCACTTTGTTGATGGAAATCAAATTTCTTGAACTGATGAAAAGCAGACAGCAAGAAAACATAAACAAGAGGAATGAGAAGAAGCAGAGCGATAGCAAAAAAAATCAGGATTTAATAAAATATCAGAGAAGTAAAACTGGGAGAGAAGAAAAGCAGGCCAACAATGGAACTTGTGGTTTTGTTTTTTAAAAAAAATAGCCTAGCAATCATTTTTTTCAATTAAAATCTGCTGCTGAAAAACAAGGGCCTACACTTCATAGAGTTTTGTACATAGACAAAAAGACCAGCTGTTCTGTTTGAGCAAACAGGAGTTGTTCTTAACTGACTACCGTCAACAGATGCAGCACCAAAGCTATTAGAATAATTGAAGTAATCATATGACTGAATTCCAAGAATTTTTAAAATATGACCTATTAGTTTTGGGAACACTGGAGGCAGGAAACTGGAATACTCCCAATCTGCTGGTATCTAAGAGTGAAGACAGTGGTAACTAGCAAAGGTCCTCAAAGAATAGCATTTTAGCCTTGAACACATTGAACTGGCCAATCTGCAGGATGGGATTCGAGATGGGATATGCTCTTGCACATCATTCAATCAGTCTTCATGAAAATTCAAAACTTAACCACACCCATAGATCTCTCTTCAGAGCAGAATCAGTTGTCTCCTTTGCCATTAGTATTACCCACTGCTCATCTAAAATATTCTAATCATGCACCTTGTCAACACTGCAAAACAAATAGAAAATAGCAGAACTCAGCAAACCACAGGGATCAGAATTGCCCCAGTATTCAAGATGAGGAAATTTCTGCACAGGCAACTAATACCACAGACCTGTGTCCTCTTAATCATGGTGGTTTTTCACAGAGCCTGCATGCAAGAGCCTCTGTTTCTGAGCCAGTCCAACAAGTATCACGCTTGCTCCTTGGGTCCCTGAACCAGGTTCATGTCTCCTGAAGTAAACTGTGCATTGACATGGGAACTAATCTAATGAAATTTATATTCAAGCCAGAATTTTCATTGAGGAGAAAGTGAGGACTGCAGATGAGCAAACCACAGACATCTGTCACAGTTGAGTGAGCTTGGTGCTTTACTTCAGAAATGATTTGGAGTTGTTGGTGTTAGACTGGAGTGGACAAAGTTAAAAATCACACAACACCAGGTTATAGTTCAACAGGTTTATTTGGAAGCACTGGCTTTCGGAGCACTGCTCCTTCATCAGGTGGTTGTCACACCCACCTGATGAAGGAGCAGTGCTCCGAAAGCTAGTGCTTCCAAATAAATCTGTTGAACTATAACCTGGAGTTGTGTGATTTTTAACTTCTTTCAGAAAGCTGCTGATAATTTTCTGCAGGTCACTTGAGTTGTTCCCAGCCTGGTAGACATGACTGAAAAGTGCAGTGATTGGTGTAGGCAAAAACACCCAGAGAGCTGGCTGGGTGAAACAATAAAAACTCAGGGTCAGAGGCTATCAGGGTGCAGACAGTTCATTCCAAACAGAGCACTGAGTTATAAAGTGAACAGTCGTAGCATGGTTTGCTGGTAAGTGTTGTAAAGAAAGAGACTATCTTTCTGTCCCATACATATTTGTGCTGCATAGTCTCATCTTATATAGTTATCAACAGATATATAGCAAGAAGCAAAATTCTGATGTGAATTGAATGAATAATCCAAATTTAAAACTATAACTAATTGTTGCAATTTTTAGAGATTGATATATTTACAAATGAAATGCAAACACTAAGTGTTGTTTCAAGATCATGTATTCACATTATTACAATATCTGGATCATTTAAACTTTACAATCTTGAAACTAGGTCCTAGAATATTGAATCTGGTTTTCTTTCAACACTCTAATCAGTGCACCCTAAACATTTTCCCACTGTGACCTTATTTTGAGTCAGCGAGCCAATTTTCAAACCTCAGTGGGGACTGAGACAACGGGGTTTGGGGACTGTGAGAGCAGGAGCTTGTTAAAGCGGGAGTATAGCTGTGACGACTTGGACATAATTCCTCAGTGGCCTTTGCTGCCTTAGAAGTCACAGCAGCATTGGTCAACTCATGATCCCACATTGGGATCCCGACCCCATACTTTGGGATGCCCTGAGCTAAATGAATGGCAAATTCAGTGTGTATTACATCTTACATGCAGAACCAACCACTGGTAGCTTGTGGTTAGAATAAAGTGCAGACACCGATCCTCCTTTCTACTCTTGTAACTGAATAAATGCTAGTAAGGAGTGGCACGGTGGCTCAGTAGTTAGTACTGCTGCCTCAAAGTGTCAGGGACCCAGGTTCGATTCCAGCCTTGGCAACTGTCTGAGTTTGTACATTCTCCCCGTTCCTGCGTGGGTTCCTCTGGGTGCTCCAGTTTCCTGCCACAATCCAAAGATGTGGAGATTGGGTGAATTGGTCGTGCTAAATTGCCCATTGTGTTCAGGGATGTGTAGACGGTACATTACTCAGGAGTAAATGTAGAGTAATAGGGTAGGGAATGGGTCTGGGTGGGTTACTCTTCTGAGGGCCAGTATGGACCTGTTGGGCTGTATGGTCTGTTTCCACACTGTAGGGATTCTATAAATCCACGCTACTAGAGGACTTGAAAAATTGAGGTATCCCATCTGGAACCATAATAACTTGGGGAACTGAAAAACAGAGTCACACAAAACCTACTGAGGTTTGGTTCCAGGGCAAGAAGAAGATCAAAAGACAAGTTTTAAAATTATTTTTCAGGTTTCCTGATCCACAAGGGTATACTGGGCTCTCCTTCTCAACCTCTCTTTTGCTTGAGGTGCAGCGACCCTCAGGTTAAACCACAACCAGTCATCTGTCTCTATTTGGAGAGCAGCTCAATGATCCAGCCCAACTTATTTTTTACTGCCAGTGCTTCATAAGGAAGCCAGGAACCTATCTTATACAATGCTTGCTACTCCTTTTCCAAATCATGATTAGATCCCAAACTCCAACTACATCCAGAACATCTCACAGTCAAGTAAACCAGCCACAGACACCCATTCCCAAGAAGTGTGGAAAATGCTCCCATATTCATATCAAACTACCCCATAATCTCCATGCTCCAAACCCTAATTCTGGCCCACAGTCTCAAATAAATCTCAGGAACCATTCCCATAGGAGCCAAGTTACAATCCAGCTCATCAGCCACGTTGTCAATTTGATCAGCTGAGAGTCCACAGGCATTACTTCAAAGAGGTCCTGTCAACATGCATTTGCTTTCCTTGCTTTACCCAATTTCTCCCACTACATACACCCAAACTGTCCCTGCCTCCTCCTTCATAAATGGGCCTTGAATTCTGTACAGTTTGGTTTTGTAAGGTTGTACATCCCATCCTAGAATGATACAGTAAATGACAGGTTTTTTTTGTCCATTAGAATATAATTTCTGAAGAACATTTATGTCAGTGCAATCCGAAGCAACACAGTAATTCTCAAGGGAATATTATTGGCCTATAGCATGTCCCTGTTTCACTGTCTGATAACATTAGATCAGTCTGTCTGTAAATTATGCTTTTCTACGTGTGTATTCAGCTATCAATGCTCAGTTACAATGATTGTCGAGCTCACATCACCCAGATTTTTTTATGACAACCTGATTACGTTTTGAGATCCTGAATGGCTCACTGCCTTCAGCATTTATTTAAATGCAATACCCTGCTAATGTTTCTGCTACTGGAGCATGCTACTCTCTGTTATGAATAAAAATTCAGATCAGTGCAGGAATATAAACTCCATTAACGCAAGGCAATTGCAGAGCTGAGGACTTTACTGGATGAAGAGCTCCAATAGTTTGAGATATCAATGAGCTCAGGTTAACGTGATAACCCCATGAGCTGAAAGTATTTCACACAATGGGGGAGTTTTAATATTCTGTCAGGGAGAGGAGTAATAGGGGCAGGAATACTGTTAAAAACCTGAAACGTGACAACAACAACAATAACTTTTTTTGGTACAAGACAACTTTAACATAATAAAACGTTCTTCACAGAAGCATTACAAACAAAATATGATGAGTCATAAGAGCAGATACTGGGCCGGATGCTCAGAGCTTGCTTCAACAGGTAATTTTTAATGAGGGAATCAAAGGAGGAATATACTGTTAAGGCGGAGTAATATGGGGAAGCAATAACAGTATTTAGGGTCCGGGGAAGGCAACACTAATAATGGAGCGACTGAAAGTGGGATGCTTAAGAAGTTAGATGAGTGCATACATCTCAGGGTGTTGTGGGGCTAGAGGAAATGACAGAGGTAGGGTAGGGTGTGGCTGTGGAAGGATTTGACAACAAGGCCAAGGCTTTTTAACATTACAATGTTGCTTGACAGGGAGCTGATGTCAGATGGAAAAATGAGGACTGCAGATGTTGGAGAGTCAGAGTCGAATAGTGTGCACTCGAAAATATCTCTGTGGGCCCCATGCCATCTGCGCTGTTGGTCTGATGTGTAAAAGCTGTCTCGGGCTAGCTTCTGTTGGTTCCACTCGATTATTCTTTTGGAGGGGAGGTATAAATTGGCATTCCAGGCTGAACAACAGTCCCAGGCAGCAATCTCCATTTCTAATCCTGCTGGCTGGCTTGCGTATTTCCTGCAGACTCAGTCCAGCTGTCCCTTTCCTTTTCAAAGTTTTGAAAGTCTACAGTTCTGCTCAAAAATCCAGAGTTTTGTCCATATGTTTTAATATTGGAGACTTTTGCTCAATCTTACAATGGGACTTGGACATCCTAGATGAGTGGAGTTCTGAACAAGGGTCACTGGAATTTGAACTCTGCTTTCTCTCCATAGATGCTGCAAGAACTGCTGAGTTTCTCCAACAATTTCTGATTTTGTTTCTGGTTTCCAGCAACCAAAGCTCTTTGTTTATTTATTTACTTACATGTGTCTGCCACTGGTCTTATTACATGCAGTAATTAGAATGGTTTAAACTTCTATCACCATATATATGTTGACTCTCAGTTTTTGTGACAAAGAAAATCATTTGATCAAGGAATGTGCAAATACTCCCACATCTCTTACTACAGCAGCCGCATTCCAGTTGGATCACACCTACTTCAATGACTAGTCTTCATTTCATTTACTCAAATTTATTGCAAGAGAAATGGATGCATGCCACGTGAGTGACAGAGAATTAACCTTATATTTAAACGGGGAGAAGGGTGGTTAGAATTTGCTGTTGTTGTGGGACAAGGCAAGGTTGGAAGGATTACTGATGCCAGACTAGTGAGTAAACACCTACATTGACACCCTAGCACCCCTTTGTCACAAACATCCACTCACTTCCTTTTACCTTTTAACCATCAATGAAGAAAAGCTTTCACCTTGATTAATCTCCCTTCTAATTCCCCAATCCCAATTGGGAGAATATATGCAACTTGTAATGAGTGGAAAAATATTCAAGTAAAAAGGCAAAGGGAAGAAGGTAGATGAGTAAGTTAATTTGACAAAGAAAATGCGACTTCAGTTGCTGCAGATTGACAGTATTTTAATTTTAGCCACCCAATATCCACATTAAGCACTCTAGGATGTGCTATAATATGGTTATATATAGAATGAATCTCCCTTTTCTATGACCAATTATGATTGTCACACTCAGTGTCTAAAAACCATTCCCTGTACAAATGACAGACAATGATTATGAAACATTGTACATATATTTTCAGCACTGAACATTGATTTTAGTCAGTAGATGTACACAGCATGGCACCCTCAACATGGAATTTAGAATCAGCGTGAAAAGACAACCAACTTCTATGATGTTACTATGGCTTTAAGACATGCATTTTGTCCTGTTTAGTTTTATGAGACAAAGACGCTGAGTAGTCAGTTCCCAGACAATAAAGCAAACAGCTTGTGAGGGCTTGGGCTTTTTTTACAGTTGGAACAAAAGTAGCAGCCTGAATGGGTAGGGTCAAGCTCCGCCAGAACCAGGATTTTAGTTTAACTTCTAATAATTACTGGGAACTTGAAACTGAATGTGGAAGCTGTCATTCATCTCTCTGTTACAGCTAAAATCCTGGGTTCTCTTCCTGCTGCTAGAATTGCATGTGAGACAATCTATTTTACTGAATTTGCCTTTGCCAACGGCGTGTTTATGTGATATTACTCTATTGTAAGAGTTGCTGTTTTGTAATTAAATAATCTATTATTCTGCTACATTTTCCAATAGAATTATATGTCTCATTCTGTCTATGCACACATGATCTGTATGTCCTTGTTTGCTATGATCTGAATTGAACTGAATTGAATAGAATTGAATTAAATTGAATTTACTGTCATATGTACCGAGGCAAGTGAAAAGCTTTGTCTTCCGAGCAATACAGGTAGATCACAGAGTTAAGTAGCATAGATAAGTAAATAATAGGTAAACAGCGGCAAGAACAAAAACACAGGTACAGGCAAATGTTAGAAGTTTGTGAGTCCATTCAGTATTCTAACAACAGTAGGGTTGAAACTGTTTTAAAATGGCTGGTGTTCAGGCTTTTGTACCTTCTCCCTGGTGGTAGAGGTTGTAGAAAAACACAGACAGGGTGGGATGGATCTTTGAGAATGCTGGCGGCCTTTCCTTGACAGTGGGCCTGGTAGATAGATCTGCCTATACTGCTCACAAAACAAAAGCTTTCACTGTACTTTGATACATGTGACAACAATAAATCATATCAAAATTATATCATTTCTTCTTTCTTTTGTTTGTAATTTAACTATATTGTAAGAATAAAATGTGTTTTCTTCAAGCCTGATAGTGTGACCAATCGAATTGCATCTAGAACACAATGCCTTATGCTTGCCATTAAAATAAGAAAATGGTGTGGTCTAGAGTATCTTCTTAATATACTTTATGGGGCTTTGGTCTGATCCATAACACTGTATTAGTCCCTAACCAGTAAATAAGCAGCGTAGTTTGAACCCAATGTGTAAGTTAGCAAAATGAATTCAATCTCTTTCAAGGCATTCTGGGAACTCAAGGGTTAAACATTCCACTACCAAACACTGTAGTACCAATTGCATGTCTGTCCTCTTAGAGAATAGACAGAACATCTCAGTAGGGAGGAAGCTGACTGAATCTTAGAGAAGGAATCCATTGGAGTCACACATATGGATTCCTCTGCAGCCTCAGGCAAAGGTAATTGTCCCCTCCAGACAAGACTGATATCCTGGCCACAACAAACTGCCTCCTGCTCCCATTATCTTGCTTCCCCTCCATATTAGCATTGTATGTGAATCCCCCATTGAGAACAGGCAAAACCCTTCTGTCTTAATCTCTTCCCATCAACACATATCATGAAGAATACAATAATCCATTCACCCGTTATCACAGGACATCGACATTCACCGGGCCTTGTAAAATTATAATTGCCCATTTTAAACAATGTAATGACAATGAACCATGTGACTTATAAATCTTTTGTATTATTCCTATAAAACGTACTGCCTTTGTGTGTAGAGCAGAGATTCATGGAGAAGTGTCACAACAAGTCAACACATTACTACTTTTGGGGACATTGAGAATTTCTTGCTGGCTGTCCAATAAAAAAAATCCACCGTTTGACTAAAACTTGTGTCATCCAGATTTAAAACTGAAGGAATGAGTCTCCACCCTGGTAAATTTCAGGTTTAGAGCCAGAGAAGCTGTTTGACAGTAATTAAGACATATCACACCATCAAAAAACTACTTTAATTAACATTAACAAGCCCTAGTTTCCATGCAGTCCATATCTACCATGAATTCCATATTATTCCATAAATGTGCAGTCAGGTGATGAAGGCCATTCTCAATCAGTTTACTGAGAGGCAGCACACCTTGTCCATAAATTACTGGATCCTTTCTTTTCACTGCTCATCTACCCTTGCCTGATGTTACAGTGCAATTTTCTCATAAGTAAGGGTGAGAACCATTTCATTTCCTACTAATTTCACAGGAAAGCCAATATCCAGGACATCTATGGAGTAGCCATATCCAATATGACAGACAGAATATCGCCAGCACAAGACATTGGAAATGTAAAGAGAAAAGGTGTACAGATCAACCTTGATTATCCAAACATCAATTATCCGAATTTCAGATTATCCGAACAAGATCTTAACGTCCCATAAAGATGCTACCCGTTATCCGAACAATTTGTTATCTGAACTCCCAGTTACTCGAACAAAATACTCCCAGTCAGTTTCGTTCAGATAATCGAGGTTGTTCTGTATAATGTATTTCCAGGCTACTATGTGTGATACATTGTCAAGCTGCTGCCATTCACTTCATTACCACTTTAATACAAACAAAGCAGATACTTGGTAATTGATGAGCTAAAGAAAAATTAAACAAAAGCACATTGGGGGAAAACAGCAGAGATATTCTATTATCAAGAAAATCTTGCCTCAGCTTACTTTATAATTCAGTCCAGCCTGATTGCATCCAAAAATATTCCAACAATCTGTCATTGTCAACTGTCCTTCAATCTGATGGAAAAACAGTCACAGAGATGACAGGTTTATTAATGGTGCTGGAGAAATGTATAATTTTTGGTGTATTTGAAGTAAGACAGAAAAAACTGATAAAAATAGTATAACAATAAAACAAGCAAGTATTCGGATGTTGCAATTGTTCACAGTCACATTGTTTAAAGTTTGGTAGAATTGAAGATTTAAAATATTTATCCCTGTAGTTATTAACTAGGTTTATATGTTCTGCAGCATTTCCTTGCCTTGGCAGCTATAAGTATTCGATTGAAGCTCATTTTGTTTATTTTAGGCAGGAAGTGCTGAGATTTTCAAAGTTGTTGAAAGAAAAACATACAATGAATCATGTTCGATCTGTGAGAAAAACATAATGAAATGTTGTCCTGTCAGATGTCAGAAATTGGCGTTCAATAACTTCAGTACTTGTTGGCAGCAAGATAAATCCCATTTTTAGATAAAATCCCTCGGAAACATTTACTCTGTTTTCATTTTCTTGTTTTTGTAAATGACATTAATTTAATTATATTGAAAACAATGTGTTTCATGATTACTATATATGGTTGAGGGGAGTCCTTGTGGTGCAGTAGCCGCCATAGCCCTATTCTGCCACTAGAGAGAGAGAGAGAGAGATAAAACTGGTGGTAGTTTAATCTGAGGGTCACCATGCCTCAGACAAGGGGAGAGCTCGAAAAGGAGAATCCTTCATGGTAACCTCAGACAGTGCGGGAATTGAACCCATACCATTGGCATCACTCTGCATTGTAAAGCAGCAGGTGAAAAGTCAAGGTTAGAGTGGTGCTGGAAAAACACAGCAGGTCAGGCAGCATCTGAGGAGCAGGAAAATCAACGTTTTGGGCGAAAGCCTTTCATCAGGAATGAGACTATATGAAGCCAAACAGTAACAAAGTAATCAGTGTCAACGACACAATGCTACAATAAAGAAGAGTCTTATAAACTTTGGTATGGAGGTGAGGGACGCTGAGTAGGTGCAGGTTTTGCAATTCCTGCAGTGGCAGGGGAAGGTGCCAGGAGGGGAGGGTCGGTTGGTGGGGGGGGGGGATGTGTGGACCTGATGAGGCAGTCACAGAGGGAATGGTCTTTGTGTAAAGTGGATAGGAGTGGAGAGGGAAATACATCTCTGGTGGTGGAGTACGTTTGTAGGTGGCAAAATGGCGGAGGATGATGTGATGTATATGGAGATTGGTGGGGTGGAAGGTGAGGTCCAGGGAGGGTTCTGGCTTTGTTGCAGTTGGAGGAGTGGGGTTCAGGGATGGAGGTGCCGGAGGTGAATGAGTGCACTGGAGGGCATTATCAACCACTTGGGTTGGGAAATTGCAGTCTTTAAAGAAGGAGGCCATCTGGTGTGTTCATTGGTGGAATTGGTCCTCCTGGGAGCAGATGGGGTGGAGGTGGAGGAATTGGCAATAAGGGTAGCACTTTTACAGGAGACAGGGTGGGAGGAGATGCAATCCAGGTAGCTGTGGAGGTCATAAGATTTGTAAAAGATGTCAGTGTTGAGTTTGTCATCACTAATGGTGATGGAGAGGTCCAGGAAGGGGAGGGAGGTGTCTGAGATGGTCCAGGTGAATCTCCATAGTTACACCCCCTAACCACCCGATGCCTGGAGGAAGAACACCTCATCATCCACCTTGGGACCTTCCAACCCAATGGTATCAATGTGGAATTCACCAATTTCCTCATTTTCCCTCCTTCTACCTTATCCCTGTTCCAACTTACCAGCTTAGCTCTGCCTTCATGACCTGTCCTACCTGTCCATCTTCCTTCCCACCTATCCACGCCACCCTCCCCTCCGACCTATCACCATTACCGCCACCTCCATCCACCTATTGTAGTCTCAGCTACCTTCCCCCCCATCCCAACCCCCCACCATTTGTCTCTCCATCCCCAAGGCTTTCAGCCTCAACCCTAATGAAGGGCTTTTGCCCAAAATGCCAATTTTCCTGCTCCTCGGTTGCTGCCTGATCTGCTGTGCTTTTCCAGCAGCACACTCTCAATTCTAATCTCTAGTATCTGCATTCCTCATTTTTGCCTAGACATGGATTATGTATGCTCCTACATCTTATGGTTTTATAGTAAATGCATCACCATGGGACATCTCGCACCCATGTACCATCATGACTAACATCCACTTCCTGCATCTGTATGTTGACAACTCCCAGCACGACTGCACCACCACCACCTTGGCTGACCACTCCACCGCTGCTATCGTATCAGATTGCTGGTCTGATGTCTATGGCGGGATGAGTGTAAATTTCCTTGAATTGAATTTGGCAAGATTGAATCTATTGTTTTCAGCCCCTACTCCAAATTCCATTCCCTAATTATCAATTCAATCCATTTTTTGCAGTAACAGTCATTAGATTCATAGAATGAGAGAATCCTGACAATATGAAAAGAGGCCATTCAGCCCATTGAGGAGAGGTGATAGCCTAGTGGTATTATTGCTTTGCTGGCATGGTGGCTCAGTGGTTAGCACTGCTGCCTTACCAGGTCAGGGACTTGGGTTCGATTCCACCCATGGGCAACTCTCTGTGTGGAGTTTGTACATTCTCCCCTGTCTGCATGGGCTTCCTCTGTCTGCTCCAGGTTTCTCCTACAATCCAAAGATATGTAGGTTAGGTGGATTGGCTATGTTAATTGCCCACAGTATCCAGGGATGTACAGGCTGGGTGGGTTAGCCATGGGAAATGCAGAGTGACAGGAATGGATGGGTAGGGTCTTGGTAGGATGCTCTTTGGAGAGTTGGTGTGGACATAATGGGCTGAATGGCCTGCTTCCACACTATTGGAATTTTTAAAAAAAGCAGCCATCCCTCCAAAGAACATTCCGCCCAGATCCCAGTTACCTATCCTATCCCCATAACCCTGCATTTCCCATGGCCAATCCATTGTAGCCTGCACATTCCTATACACTATGGACAATTTAACATGGCCGATTCACTTAACCACTGTTATAACGATTCTGAGGAAGGGTCACTTGACCCAAAACGTTAGCTCTGATTTTTCTCCACAAATGCTGCTAGACCTGCTGAGCTTTTCCAGCCATTTCTATTTTTGTTTGTAATCATGAATAACTTGCTTCTTTGTGAAGGATCTTTTACATCCACCTCAACAGTCACTTTAATATCTCTTTTGAAAGCAACCATCTCCACAGTGCAATATTCCCTCCGCCCTTGTGGATTTATCTCTGGAGTAGAGCTCAAATCCTTGTACCTCAGAAGCAAGAGTGCTACCTTCTGAGCCACACTATCTACTAATTCATGCAAGGATGAATTTATTTGCACTTGCTAAAAGGCCTTTGTACATTTAAAGCATGATTGTGCAGACTCTCATGTTGTTTTTAGAATTAGCTTTGTTGTCACATGTACTCACATGAGTACAGTGAAAAGTTTACAAGTCGCTACTTCTGGCGCCATCTTAGATACAAATGTACCTAGGTACAAATTTTAAGTTCAAATTCTTCGGAAAACAAAATCAGAAAAATAAACAAAAAGTCCAGAACAATAGACCTTTGTGCCATCTTAGTTATAAAAGTATAAAATCAATGGAATAAATAAGAAAAATAAAGAAATAAAGAAATAAAAAGTCCAGTCCATGCTAACACCTAGCGTCCAGGCAGCACCGATGTTCACTGTAAGGCTCACGAGAGCAGGAGTGCTGGGAGTCCGCGCACTGGTTCACCTCAAAGCCGAGTGTCCACACTGGCTTCACCTCAAGGCCTAGAGTCTGCACTGGCTTCACCTCAAGGCCGAGGGTCTGCACTGGCTTCACCTGGATGCTCTTGAGGCCGGGAGTTCACACTGAGGCTGGAAGTCCACAATGGTATGCTTTCCTTTATTGGTCAGAGTATTGAGTACAGGAGTTGGGAGGTCATGCTGTGGCTGTACAGGACAACGGTTAGGCCACTGTTGGAATATTGTGTGCAATTCTGATCTCCTTCCTATTGGAAGGATGGTGTGAAACTTGAAAGGGTTCAGAAAAGATTTGCAAGGATGTTGCCAGGGTTGGAGGATTTGAGCTAGAGGGAGAGGTTGAATAAGCTAGGGCTGTTTTCCCTGGACCGTCGGAGGCTGAGGGGTGACCTTATCGAGGTTTACAACATCATGAGGGGCATGGATAGAATAAATAGACAAAGTATTTTCCCTGGGGTGGGGGAGTCCAGAACTAGAGGGCATAGGTTTAGGGTGAGAGGGGAAAGGTATAAAAGAGACCCAAGAGACAACGTTTTCACGCAGAGGGTGATATGTGCATGGAATGAGCTGCCAGAGGAAGTAGTGGAGGCTAGTATAATTGCAACATTCAAAAGGCATTTGGATGGGTATATGAATAGGAAGGGTGTGGAGGGATGTGGGCTGGGTGCTGGCAGGTGGGATAAGATTGCGTTGGTATATCTGGTCGGCATGGACAAGTTGGACCGAAGGGTCTGTTTCCGTGCTGTCCATCTCTATGACTATGACTCTATGACTATGACTCTATGACTTCAAAGCTCAAGGACAGGAGTAAGAAGAAAAGAATAAAAAATGGCATGAAATGAGAAAAGAAAAGAAACGGATGGAGTGGTGGGATATCTGGTTGGCAGAGGCAGGTTGGACCGAAGGGTCTGATTCCATGCTGTACATCTCTATGACTTTGACTCTATGAAGAGTCCTACTCCATTGTCATCTTTGGTCATGAGGAAATCACCTCAAGCTGCTTTTAATTTGGTTACTTATTAACAAATCTCACAGACAATAGAATATAGAACATTTCAGCACAGTATAGGCCCTTTAGCATTCGATGTTGCGCTGACCTGTGGAACCAATCTGAAGCCCATCTAACCTCCACTATTCCATTCTTGTCCAAATGTCTATCCAATGAGCATTTAAATGCCCTTAAAATTGGCAAGTCTACAACTGTTGCAAGCAGTGCGTTCCACGCCCCTACTACTCTCTGAGTGAAGAAACTACCTCTGACATCTCTCTTATGTATAACACCTCTCAACTTAAATCTATGTCCCTGCATGCTAGCCATCGCCATCTGAAGAAAAAGGCTCTTACTGTCCAACCTATCTAACCTTCTGATTATCTTATATGTCTCAATTAAAACACCTCTCAATCTCTATGCTCTTACAAAAACAGCCTCAAGTCCCTCAGCCTTTCCTCATAAGACCTTCCCTCCATACCAGGTAACATCCTAGTAAATCTCTTCTGAACCCTTTCCAAAGCTTCCACATCCTCCCTATAATGCAGTGACTAGAAGTGTATGCAATACTCCAAATGTGGCCACATCAGAGTTTTGTACAGCTGGAGCATGATCCCATGGTTCCAAAACTTAATCCCTCAACCAATAAAAGCTAACACACTATGCTGCCTTTACAAACCCTTCAACCAAGGTGGCAACTTTCAGGGATCTCTGTACCTGGACAACGAGATCTCTCTGCTCATCTACAAGACCAAGAATCTTACCATTAGCCCAGTACTTTGCATTCCTGTTACTCCTTCCAAAGTGAATCACCTCATACTTGTCCGCATTAAACTCCATTTGCCACCTCTCAGCACAGCTCTGCAGCTTATCTATGTCTCTCTGTAACCTACAACATCCTTCATTACTTTTCACAACTCTACCAATCTTAGTGTCATCCACAAATTTACTAACGCATCCTTCTATGCCCTCATCAGGTCATTTATAAAAATGACAAACAACAGTGGACCCAAAACAGATCCCTGCAGTACCCCTCTAGTAACTGAACTCCAGGATGAATATTTTCTATCAATCACCACCCTCTGTCTTTTCTCAGCTAGCCAATTTCTGATCCAAACCACTAAATCACCCTCAATCCCATGGCTCCGTATTTTGTGCAATAGCCTACTGCGGGGAAACTTATCAAGCACCTTACTGAAATCCAAATACACTACATCAACCGCTTTACCCTCATCCATCTGTTTGGTCACCATCTCAAAGAACTCAATCTCCTCCCTGGCTTCCCAGAGAATCCTCGGATAAATCCGATCACGTCCAGGGGATATCTATTTTTACACCTCCTTATGCACCTCAATCCCACCTAGTCTAGTAGTCTGTTTCTCAGCATTCTTCTCAACAACATTGTCTTTTTCAAGTGTGAATACTGATGAAATGTATTCATTTAGTGCTTCCCCTATCTCCTCTGACTCCACGCATAACTTCCGATTACTATTCTTGATTGGCCCTAATCTTACTCTAGTCATTCTTTTATTCTTGACATACCTATAGAAAGCCTTAGGCTTTTCCTTGATCCTATCTCATGTCCCCTCCTGGCTCTTCTTAGCTCCCTCATGGCTAAGTTGTAACTCTCAAGCGCCCTAACTGAGCCATCACATCTCATCCTAACATAAGCCCCCTTCTTCCTCTTGACAAGAGATACAACTTCCTGAGTAAACAATGGCTCCCGCGTTTGACCACTTCCTCCCTGCCTGACCAGTACATACTTATCAAGGATCCGTAAGTAGCTGGTCCTTGAATAAGCTCCACTCCCCTGCAGTTTCCTTCTCCATCCTATGCATCCTAAATCTTGCCTAATTGCATCATCATTGCCTTTCCCCCAGCTATTATTCTTGTCCTGCAGTATGTACCTATCCCTTTCCATCACTAAAGTAAACATAACCGAATTGTGGTCACTATCACCAAAGTGCTCATCTACCTCCAAATCTAACACCTGGCCAGATTCATTACCCAGTACCAAATCCAATGTGTCCTCCCCCCTTGTTGGCCTGTCTACTTACTGTCAGGAAACCCTCCTGCACACATTGGATAAAAACTGACCCATCTAAAGTACTTGACCTATAGTAGTCCCCGTCAATATTTGGAAAGTTACAGCCCTCATAACTACCTTGTCATAATCAGTGAAACAATGATTTAAACTTTATTGCATGTAGCAGCCAAAGTAAGACCCCTCAAGTAAGCAAGTTCGGCCTCACAACTCAACATGGCTATTGCATGAGTAATCGAGGAATCTGGCCAGGACTTCAACCAAAAGTGTCCATCTTTGGAAGTGTCCAGGATTCAATCCTTCTACAGTGTTGTTCTTTCCAGTTCTGCCCTTGACTTGTTCTGGTGTTAGATTCTCATTCAGTTTTCTCTCTTTCATGTTTGTGGCCTGATGTTATTGATGATTCAAAAGATTCTTTGAGTCCCAACATTGTTTACACATGTGGAGACCTGTCTGTAGCTTGCCTTCTGATCAGAAGTAACTTCCATTTTCTTTTCTACATTTGGGTTTAGCTGTCTGTTTATAAAGCATAGCTTTTCCCGCAATTAACCTCTTTACCTCGGGATATTACTTCTGCAGACACTTAATTGTACATTTGTCATGAGGCAGCAGCTTATTAAGCAGTGTTCTCTCCTCTCTCCCAGAAAACAGTTTATTTTGTTGTTTAACTTTTTCTTTCCAGGAATGACTAATTCACATTTTGCTTTTAATTCCTTTATAACAGTTTATCCATGCCACATTCATCTCAGCAAACAGTTTATTCCAGAAAAAGTTTATGCTGTTTCTTTCAATCCATGAAGTTATTAAAGTTATGAAATTTACATCGTCACAATGTGCTTTCGTTATGTTGTAATGTGTGTACAGCATTACAATACAAGTTGCCTGATTCAAAACCTGACCCAAAACAGTGTTCTGGATTCTGTGCATTGTTCATAATTTTCAGCTACATTCTTCAATATAAAGAATAATTACTCACATATTATACTTAAACTAAATAGCTTGGATATGCCCAAAGATAAACAAATGAGCTGTTTATATGTTCTGTATCAGACAGTGAGGTATATAATACTTAATGTAAATTTACTTTCCTCTCCATTATCAAAAAATATCTTCCAGTCTTGATCATGCCTTTAGTTTTCCTGCCATCATTTCTACTTGTTCATTATTTCATTTGGAGAATGCTTCAGGGTGTTTTATTATATGATATCACTTTCATCCTCACCTTTACCTACCTATCGCATTGCCAGGTACCTTCCCCCCAGCCCCACCCCCTTCCATATATCTTTCAGACCCCTGGGCCCACAAGCCTCATTCCTGATGAAGGGCTTATGCCCGAAACGTTGATTCTCTTGCTCCTCGGATGCTGCGTGACCTACTGTGCTTTTCCACCACCACACTCTTCTACTCTCTTCCAAACTAATTTGCTGCATAGTTTGTTCCACTCCTCCCTGCCACAAACCGGATTCATTCCTCCCATTGACCAACCAGGTCATACCCTCTGCCTTTCTTCACCTATCCCCACTTCACCACCCTGCCCCTGCCACCCCCTTTATTTGCAACTCCCCCTACACCTACCCCCAGTCCCGAAGAAGGGCTTCACTCAAAACGTCGACTTCTCCACCTCCTGATGCTGCCTGGCTTGCTGTGTTCTTCCAGTCTCCTGCCTGTCTACTTATCATGCATATGTAGCTGCTAGGTTAATTTTCTGCTTTATGACACCAACAACCTGTATTTAGAGTCATGGAGTCATAAAGATGTACACCATGGAAACAAACCCTTCAGTCCAACTCATCCATGCTGACCAAATGTCCGTAATTAATCTCGTCCCACTTTCCAGCACTTGACCCATTTCCCTCAACACCTTTCCTGTTCACATACTCATCCAGATGCCTTTGAAACATTGAAATTATACCAGCGTCCACCATTTCCTCTGGCAGCTCATTCCATACACACATCACCCTCTGCATGAAAAAGTTGCCCTTAGGACCCTTTTACATTTTCCCCCTCTCATCCTAAACGTATACCCTCTAGTTCTGGACTCACAACCCAAGGGAAAAGACCTTGTCTAGTTACTGTATCCACGCCCCTCATGATTTTATACACCTCTGTAAGGTTACTCATCAGCCTCCGACACTCCAGAGAAACCAGCTCCAGTCTATTCAGCCTCTCCCTGTAATTCAAATCCTCCAACCCTGGCAACATCCTTGTAAATATTTTCTGAACCCTTTCAAATTTCACAACATCCTTCTTGTAGCAGAGAGACCAGAATTGCACGCAATATTCTAAAAGTGGCCTAACCGATGTCTTGTAGAATTGCAACATGACATCCCAACTTATTTTTATAATTCTCTTAATATAACAAAACACTGTAAGGTACTTCACAAAAATATAAAATCTTGACACCTAGCTACATATTCCATCAGATGGTCAAAAGCTTATTCGGTCAAGAAGAAAAGAGAGGAGGATGTGCAAGAGATAGAGGGGTTTTAGTATAGCTGGAAGAGATTACAGAGACAGAGAGGGACAAGGTCGTGAAGAAATTTGAAAAGGTTGAGAAATTCAAAAACACAATATTGCTTACATCGTGCCAATGTCAGTCAGCAGAGAGAAAAGGTGAACAGGACTTGAGTGCAAGTTAGGACATGAGCAGAAGAGTTTAGGTAACCTTATATTCTTTTTATTACACAAGAAAAAAGCAAACAATTAGAAAGGTCTAAACACAAACATCAAAAAACAAGTTTAACATCTTCATAATAGTATCCACTAGTGTCAATTCCAGAGAAAAGCACTCCTTTCTCAACGATTTAATCTTGACTAAACTGAGGCTTTCTCATTTCTTTCTTAAACTGTAGAGGTAGTTCCTTTCCAAATCCAGTTCAGAAAAAAAAAACTGTTCCCCTTTTGAGCTGAACTGTTTTTTTCTGAATTGAAGTCAAAATAAAATCAATATTTTTTTTTCCTGTTTATTCGATCTGTCATAAACTCAAAAGTATAAACATTTTGCCCATTAACCATTAGGGTCTGCTTGGCACTTGACTGCAGTCATATGCCTTCTTAGAGCTGATGAGCTTTTGCTGACCTTTTGAAATATCTTCACATCCATCTGCCTTAATGTTGATATTCAAATCTAAACATGTATTATACTTGTTTTATTACAGCGAACATACAAAAATTGATATTATATTTTTGCATGACACCACCAAGGAGTTACATATGGATGAGGTATATGAGGAAGCTAAGAATAGACCATTGAGAGACACCAAAGGTAGTGATGCAACAGCAGGAGCAGAAGGAAAGCCAATTGATAGTCCAGGCATGATTAGAGAAATAAAATTGGAACTGGATGACAACAGTCACTCAGCTGGACAATGGCACAGAAACATTGGAGGAGGTTAGTGTGGTCAATTACGTCAAACACTTCGGAGATGTTAAAAAGGACGATGAGTGATAGTCTATCTGTATTTATTTAAATTGACTGCCATTTGGGATTTAGGGGAAAGCATGAACATGAAAGCAGCAACTGACTGGATTGTCTCAGACTCTCAGTGATGAAGTTTGTTAGTTCTTTGCACTTTGCAGCTCATGGTGGAGAAACATGGGAAAGGAGTTTATGAAGATAAAACTGCTTCAAAAGGATTAAGCATTGGTGGTACATGCCTTTTGAGGCATTATCAACAGCTGAATGAATCAAATAATTATTTATTATTAAATTGACAACTATGACTTCAAAAGCTGAAATCAGAGTCATAGAGTCATAGAGATGTACAGCACAGAAACAAACCCTTTGGTCCAACCCGTCCATGCCGACCAGATATCCCATCCTAATCTAGTCCCACCTACCAGCACCCGGCCCATATCCCTCCAAACCCATTCTATTCATATATCCATCCAATGCCTTTTAAATATTGCAATTGTACTAGCTTTCACCACTTCCTCCGGCAGCTCAACCCTTTGTGTGAAAACGTTGCCCCTTAGGTTTCTTTGATATCTTTCCCCTCTCACTCTAAACCTATGCCCTCCAGTTTTGGACTCCCCCACTCCAAGCAAGAGACTTTGTCCACTTATCCGGTTCATGCTCGTCATGATTTTATAAACCTCTATAAGGTCACCACTAAGCCTCCAACGCTCCAGGCAAAGCAACCCCAGCTGGTTCAACCTCTCCCTATAGCTCAAATTCTCCAACCCTGCCAATATCCTTGTAAATCTTTTCTGAACACTTTCAAGTTTTGCAACATCTTTCTGATAGGAAGGAGACCAGAATTGCACGCAATATTCCAACAGTGGCCTAACCAACGTCTTGTACAACCGCAACATGACCTCAGAACATTATTTCAATGAGCCAACACACACTGCAGCACAGAGGAACTACGCAGAGCAGATGAAAATCACCTATACCGTGTATCCAAAAAGAATGGGTACCCAATGAACACAGTCCGCCGATTTCTCAGTAACAAACCCAAACAAGCAGACAAAACACATCCAGAAAACCTAGCCACTCTCCCCTACATCAAAGACATCTGAAAAATGACTGCCAGACTACTCAGACCCCTTGGCATCATGGGAGCCCACAAACCCACCAACACACTAAAACAGCAACTAATGAACTTGAAAGACCCTATACAGACAATGAGCAAAACTAACGTCATTTACAAAATACCGTGCAAGGACTGTAACAAACACTACATTGGTCAAACAGGCAGAAAACTAGCCACCAGGATACATGAACACCAACTAGGCACAAAAAGACATGACCCTCTCTCACTAGTATCCTCACATACGGATGAGGAAGGACACCACTTCTACTGGGACAATTCATCCATGCGAGGACAAGCCAAACAAAGACATCACGAGAATTCCTACAAGGATGGCATTCCAACTGGAACTCTATCAACAACCACATCGAGTTAGGCCCCATCTACCACCCCCTGAGAAAAGGAACCAGAAGTGACATCACCACAGGAAATGACATCACCAACCCAAAGAAACCCAAACATATGAATAGAAAGCAGGAATTTTCAGCATTGCTTCGCTTGAGGTCCACTGAAGATGTTACCTCGTAAGGTAACAAAACGTCTGGAAATGAACCTTTCAGCTCAGCAAGCAAACCTTCATCTGAGCTACAAATCTTCTCAAAACTCACTATGACCTCCCAACTCCTGTACTCAATACTCTGACTAATAAAGGAAAGCATACCAAACACTTTCTTCACTATCCTATCTATCTGCGACTCCACTTTCAAGGAGCTATGAACCTGCACTCCAAGGTCTCTTTGCTCAGCAACACTCCCCACGACCTTACCATTAAGTGTTTAAGTCCTGCTAAGGATTGCTTTCCCAAAATGCAGCACCTCACATTTATCTAAATGAAATTCCATCTGCCACTTCTCAGCCCATTGGCCCTTCTGATCAAGATCTCATTGTAATCTGAGGGCTTTGAAAATTTAATGACACTGAAATTTAAGATATAAAGACATTGTGCACAGATTAATCTGATCAGACAAAACAATTCAGTAATGCTGTAGAAATGTTTGTTTGATTCTCTACTGCAGTTGGAGGCATTCTAAGAGTTAATGCACAACTGCCTGTAAAATCTAAACACCAGGATGAAAGAAATTGCTTTGGACATTGCTTTCTGATGAATGACCATTGTTGTTTTGGCAGTCACTGCATGAATGGAGATAGGTGATGTAAGCATGACATTCACCTTGCACGGTTAAAATTGAGTGTAACAATTTAGACTTATGTAATTCTGCAGAATGTTGTTGCTGAGTCCATCAGGAAGGATGCGAGCCTGAGAGGGATGACTATTCCTGGCAGCAGGAGCCTATAAGTTAAGCCTCCCTATGCATGGATCATATCACTGTTTTCTGCTCGGATCCGCTGTCCGTGCACAGAATCATGTGCATATGTGACCAGTTCGAACCGGCCTCGGGAGCCAAGGTAATCCGAGGCAAGAGCGAGGCCACGCTCTTTGGGACCTGGGCCGACCAATCTCCGATCCCCTTCACTGTCAGGACTGACCACCTGAAGGTGCTGGGTATTTGGTACGGCGGGGGGGGGGGGGGGGGGGCTGGGGCGTGGGCCAAGTCTTGGGAGGAGCGTATCAGCAAGGTGAGGCAGAAACTGGGCAAATGGTAGCTACGGTCACTCTCTATCGTGGGAAAAAACCTGGTCATCAGGTGTGAGGCACTGTCATTGCTGTTATACGTGGCACAGGTCTGGCCTATTCCCAGAACCTGTGCCGCTGCAGTCACCCGGGCCATTTTCCGTTTTATATGGAG
Source organism: Chiloscyllium plagiosum (assembly GCF_037043375.1). NCBI lineage: Eukaryota > Metazoa > Chordata > Chondrichthyes > Orectolobiformes > Hemiscylliidae > Chiloscyllium > Chiloscyllium plagiosum. The sequence continues at coordinate 118,205,003 of NW_028270139.1, forward strand.
ATCAAAGATGGACCGGGTCCGAAGGGATTCGTTATATAAAGATCTGGGCAATGGGGGACAAAACACACCCAATGCCACCCTCAACCTGATGGCCACCTTTGTGTGTTGCTGCATCAAGCTGTGCGTGGATCCCCGGTACGCAAACACCAAGTGTCACCACATATTGAGGTTCTACCTGTCCCTGGTGTTGCGAAGGATGGGCCTGGCCTCGCTGCCGCGGAACGCTCCGAGTAGTTGGACCGTTCTGTATCACCTCTCCTTCGTGGAGAAGTTTATGAAGAAAAAAACCTTTGACCACAAGTCCATCAGGAAGTGGTCAGCACATAGTGTCCTTGAGACTCTTCGAGAAAAGGAGAGGGCTGATCCTAACGAGCGATTCCCTGAGCAGACTGTCAAAGTCATTTGGCAGAATGCCTCATCACCACAACTTTCCAACAAGCACCAAGACATGGCTTGGCTGGTGGTGAGAAGAGCTCTGCCTGTGAGATCCTTTATGTACGCCCGGACTCTCTGCCACACCGCACGCTGCCCTCGAAGCGGCTGCGGAGGGGACGAGGCTGTCACACACCTCCTTCTGGAATGTGCCTATGCAGAAGGAATGCAGTGGTGTTTGTCGAGGTTCATCCCGAGCAGCACTGTGACACAGGACTCCGTGCTCTACGGTCTGTTCCCCGGGACGCACACCGAGATGAACATCAACTGTGCCTGGAGGATCATCAACTCGGTGAAAGATGCTCTTTGGTCTGTCCGAAACCTGTTGATCTTCCAGCTGAAGGAGTTGACCCCGACTGAATGTTGCAGACTGGCACATTCCAAGGTCCAGGACTACGTGTTGAGGGATACGCTGAAGCGTGAGGCAGCTGCCGCCAAGGCGCGGTGGGGAAAGACCACCATGTAGCACCTGCCTGCCAAAGAACAGGGGGCCCACCCAGCCATTTGGGCTCTGCTGATGCCTCAGCAGAAGATCTGTATAGCAAATGTACAGACTTGTATATATGAAAAATAAATTTCGATGTCATTATGTAAAGCCATGTAATGTGTGCACAAGAATGGCATGACCAATTGTATAGAGATCCAAATAATTTTATGAATAAAATATATTTTTGAAATAAACAAAATGTTGTTATTAGAACTAACAGAGGGCTGAAATTGATGTCCTACACTCTCACTGTTACCATTGTCCCTGTTTCCCATGAGCATCCACCTTCCCCTCTGATGACCATCACCCAATACCCTTGACCACCCATTTCTCAATCGCCGTCCCACCCCAACCCGTGCACACGTTCCATTCACTTCCCTGATCCTACACATTCCTCTGGTTTCTACGTATTCCTCCATTGCCCCGAGTACACTGTTCTCTGCCCAATCCAAAATCCCTGTCCACTTCTCAATTGCCACCCATTTCTTCAATCCTCACCCACTCTCTTGATCACCAAGACTTCCCCCATCCCCATGCACTCCCTTGCTCCCTGGACAGTTTTACCTGCTACCCTATTCTTTCCCACTCCCTGATCACCAGCCACTCTCACAATCTCCACCTACCCCCTCATTTGTCACCCTCTCCCCCATCCTACCCCAGCACACTCACAGTGTGCAACATATCATATGTTAACTGTACTCTTTGTATGGCAACATCGCTGTAACCTGTCTTCTTTGCAGGCTCCAATGAAGTGACTGGTGGTATCATTGAACCCTGCTATTAAACAGATGGTGTCTAAACCTCTATGGAAACACAAGTTGGAAGAAATAGGGGACCGGATGGAGTGCAGAATGAAATGTAGCTCCCAGACATTGTGACAAACATTTCTCAGGGCCTTACAATTCTGGCAGCTTCTGCTCATCTAAATATGCGTTGGTAGTTGGAGCCACAGATCCAGTGCCAAGTGGAATGGTGAAAGCTGCAATTCACTTGCACGATACTACCATTGTTTAGGTATATCCCTTCCTGTCTGCAGAAGTGAATGCGTGTTCTGTAACTACCCTCAAAGAAATGCAATTATCATCTATTACACTGAGAGTCTTGGGGAAATCAGCCACACAGAAAATGATATGGCTCTGCTTCTCTGCTGACTTGCTGGAGTTTTTACTGGGCTGCAACTCTCTACATCGGTGATTTGGAAAAATGTTCTTATTGCTCCCTGGCTGATGTTGCAAATTGTTAGTTGTAGCTGCCTTGAAATGACCCTGTGCAGTGTAGAAACTTGAGAAGTGTAGAAACTTTGTTCACTTCAATTTTACAAGCTCACTGTATCAATTCCACATGGTAATTAGTCAGAAATGTCACCCTATACTTATATATAAATGTTCAGATATTCTAAGAAAATTCCTGCTTGTGCGATAAGTTCCTGGTTTTTCAGATGTTGTGTAGCTGTTATTTTCAGTCAGTTGCTATGTGTATTATTCATCATATCGGCATGTGGGCCAGCTGCCTGGAATGCTAGTTTGCAAAGGCGAACGTGAGGACTGCTGATGCTGGAGATTAGTCAAGAGTGTGGTGCTGGAGGAGCACAGAAGGCCAGGCAGCATCCGAGGAGCAGGAGAATCGAAGTTTCAGGCAAAAGCCATTCATCAGGAATGAAGGGCTTTTGCCCAAAACATTGATTCTCCAGCTCCTCAGATGTTGCCTGACCTGCTGTGCTTCTCCAGCACCACACTCTCAACTGCTAGTTTCCAAAGTAGAGTGATACCACAACATGGGTTTAATTCTTATACCAGCTATGACTGTGAAGGATTCACCAGAACAACCTTTCCCCTTGCCTGAGGTGTGGTGTCGTTTGGGTTACATCACCACTTCTGTCTAATGACAGAGTTAAGACAATGGCAACTTTATCGTTACTATAATGGAATAACTGATTGCAGCTCATATGCTGCCACCTTCAGGATAATCTAAGAGCTGCTGTTTATTTTTTTATCTTCGTATTCATTGCAATATTGGAGGGTAAAGTCACGAGACTTGCCAGACCATAGGGCTGCTGTCTCAGAGGAAGATAACCAGCTTGGCTCTCAGCATTGCCAATAAATAAATCAACAGCAGATGTACATCTTACTGCAATATTAAGGGACTGCATATATGGAATCTGACAACTTTTGATCCATTTGATAAACTTCATCTGGAATAAAGACACACGTATAACAGCTGTTGTGGGTATGTTCACCGAGCTGGGAAGTTGGTTTACAGATGTTTCATCCCCTTTCTAGGTGACATCCTCAGTGGTGTGGAGCCTCCTGTGCAGTGCTGCTGTACTGTGAGGGTTGGAATTTGTTTGGTTTTGTTCATGTTGCTGTTCCGGTTCCAGTAGTTCATTGCAGTGATCGGTATATTGGATCTTGGTCTACAACTGAACAAACCAGATAAAATCTTAATAGTTACTCTAAATATTTTACTAATACACAAATCATAAATATTTTCTCAAACATATTAGCTTTAAATTTATGTTGAAAGATGATTGCAATTTTTCATATCCTCAAAGTATTAGACAATAAAGTTAGAGATGAAAATAATTTGTAAATTTAATAATTGGAACTGATTCAAAAAGAAGCTCTTACATAAACAAAAATTTTTAATAAGTGACATGTTCACAATTTCAATATTCCACGTAGTATAAAATATACATGATAAACTTACAGGTCTTCCAGAATTGAGCAGGCAAATGGGACTGACTGCACAGAAAGCTGGATCAGACTTGATAGCCTGAATGGCCTTTTTTTGCATCATAAATGAATCTGTGAACAAGTGATCCTTTACTGAAAACTCAGTTCTTCACAGTTGATGCTAATGAATTCCAGGCATTAGTAAACAATAAAGGGGCACAATTCATTAAAACACATTACTCAGTCCACATACAGTAGCTGTCAATATTTAAGTTAAAAGAAGCTCAAATCTTTGAAGCTGACCTTTTGTATTATTGCCATGCTATTAACAGAATTGCAATGAGCTCACATTGTCCATTCATTATTGAACCTGGCAAATGTTTAAAATTTGACAACTGCCAAAAATAGATGTTGGTTTCTTATGTTCTGCATATATTTTCACTTAAACCAGCATGCTGAGATGTGTTTTATTACAAATGGAATTGTCCTCAGCTCATGTTGTCTCTCCTAATCTTAATTTAATTCTGTCAGGAAAGAGCAAGAACAGTTCTATTCATAAGTAAAGAGTGGCGTTCATCAACTCAACTGAAATGTAAAAATACCAACTCTGATATTTGAAACATCCTTTGATGTAAACTTGCACTTTCAGAAATAATTATTGAGACACACAGCTTTAAGAACTTGATCCATAAAATGTTAATTAAAACAAAATTTTCTTAGTATCTTAAATCAAACAGTTTGTGATAAAACAATATTCCAGTGAATGAGTGGGAATGTTTTGAACATATTGTTTGCAAGGCACTAGCTTTTATAGTTGCTTTGTTGTATATGAAAGTGAATACTTCTTTGCAGCTCATAGCTATTATCTTTTCCAGTTTTAAAAAAAAGGAACAGTTGTTCTATCAATACTTAAACAAAGTTTTAGCTTCAACTCATCCCATCGTACAACATTTGGTAACATCAGACTTTCAAATCTTTTGCAATCAGAACTAATATAAGTTCAGCAAAATTCAATAAATACTGGGAGCAAAATTACTTTTGTCCTGAACAAGAGGCTCAAATTCCAGGTTTCTTGCTGTCTTAATGATCTCAAAACCTCCCCATGATAGGCAGCATTCAGTCTCGGAAGGAGAAAGTGAGGACTGCCGATGCTGGAGCTCAGAGTTGAGTGTCGTGCTGGAAAAGCACAGCAGGTCAGGCAGCATCTGAGGAGCAGGAGAATCAACGTTTTGGGCATATACTCTTCATCAGGAAGCCCTACACTCTCGATTCAGGTTCCTAGACCTGGGCCTTGTCCACTCCTTTCTTCTCTCCACATTTTTCTCTTTTTACCGTTTCTCAATCTTTTCTTTTACCTTTTTGCCTTCTTTTGATGGGCTTAGCCACAGCGACAGTGGTGACGAAGTGGGCACACCTTGGGACTCATGGCAAGCTGGGTACCAGATCCAATAGTGATGCATTGGTGGGCTTGGCACAGACTCCCTTGCAGCAGCAGTGTTGCTAGGCCCACCGAGTGCCTAAAGGAGTAGTGGGGTCTCAGGCTGGCTGAGTGCTTTGCATTGCTGACCTCAGTGTGGGAGCAAAGGTTAGCCTCATGCCGGTTCTCGCTCGATGCAGAAGTCGCAGCATCAGGGAGGAGCCCGGAGCCGGGCCCATGGCTCAGCCAGGACTCGGCAGCTGTAGGAGCACTGGCAGAGGCAATGATCATATTCGAGACCCAGAGCCCGTTTCAAAGATCCCAGAGCCCAAAACAAGAAGGAAATGTCAAGATCAACTTTATTGCCGTATTTTCTAACTTTATATTCCGTGTTTCAAGGTGGTGCTGAAGACTGATGACACTAAAAACCACATTTCATTGTATACGTAATAAATGTGACAATAAATAAATCTAATCTAATCGAAAAATATAAGGGTTAATGTTTGCACTCTTGGTTACTATTCAGTCTTGATGTATTGTCCACGTGTTCAGATGTCAAGATCAGGGTCCACTGTGAAAATGCGGTTGAATAATGAAACTTATGAGTTTTACTACTATAAAGGGCAGCCTGTATACCAGCAGCTGTAAATTCACCTGCATTCCAGTTTGGAACTATAGTCTGCTAAATTGGAGAATTTCTATCATAACAGAACTGTAGTTGTACCTGCATCACAAGGTTAGCAAAGGTTCCAGAAGGTGCCTCAGTATCAGATTGTCATAAACAATTAGCGATGGGTAACATTAATGTGATTAACTAATTTGAAGAAAATTGTTATAAGTCTACATTTAACACAAGAAGAATGACCATTTGAGCAAAGGTGTCAGAAAGAAGAATCTAACATTTTCAGAAAAAAAAGGAATAAAACTGGAACACATAAAAAGCAAAAGTTATTTCCAAAATTTTTTTAATTTGATAAACAAATAGAACATCATGTGTTATCAACAGCATCCTTCTAATTTTTTTTTGTATTCCCAGCACCTCAACTTTTGGACTTTTTAGGCCTTTCTCCTCTTCCAGATCCATGATGTTTACCCCCTTTCCCCAGCCCATCTCCCCCCTGTCTTTTTTTCCTTTGAGCCTGACCCTCCTCTTTTAAAGAATGTATCCACAAAGCATCAAAGGACCCAGGAGCTTGGTAGCCAGGCTCATTTGTATGCAGAATGTCTTTAGACAACAGAATGCAAATAGCAGGAAGGTTTCTTTTCACAGTTAAGCTATCTAACCCTGCCTCTGAAACAACAGGCTCCCAGAGTTCCTCAACCTGTTTATAAAACAATTTGGTAATTTGATGGAGGCCTTTTAATCTTCTCTTCATGATCTCCACACAGGTGATTGCTTTGCTGACAGCCTTCCCAGTGCCGGTGAAAAGGATCTCTCTGATATTGGCTGATTCCATCTTTCCAATAGCGTATCCCATGAGATTTCGGATTTTGCTACCTTCCTTCACCTTCATTTCAATAATATCTTTTCGAAGATTGGCAATTGGTAGTGGACAAGGGAGTTCTGTGATCTTCGTTTTTTGGTAGTTTTCCATTTCAAGAAATGCCTTACAATTCTATGGTGATAGAAATCAGAACCTGTAAACATAAATGTATAAATATTAAAACTAAGAATCTAGAGTGTCTACTTTGACTTTCATTCTAATTTATTACAAACTTTAAAATGCATTATACTGTGTCTTACTGAAAGTGCTGACTCAGTCTAATGGTAGAAACTGACAATCCGAGTAGTTCTTTTTGGCGACCATTAAACATGACAATAACTTGACAATGGAGGTGACTGACATTGTCTGACATTCAAATATGCACGAGTGCTGAATTTTGGAGAATACCACCAAGTGTGGCTTCTGCTATTTAGAAGATTGAAGACATGCTACTGCAGCAACTGAGGTAAACCAGCACAACATAGACAGCAGATTGAACTGATTCTTCACAAGCTATTGTTCAGTTACAATCGAGTGGTGCATATATTCTTGATGTTAGAAAACATTTCAGAGTAAAATTCCACTTAAGAGTCATAGAGATGCACAGCACAGACACAGACCCTTTGGTCCAACTCGTCCATGCTGGCCAGATATCCCAATCTAGTCCCATTTGCCAGCATTTGGCCCATATCTCTCAAAACCCTTCCTATTCATATACCCATCCAGATGCTTTTTAAATGTTGGAATTGTACCAGCCTCCACCACTTCTTCTGGCAGCTTATTCCATACACACATCACCCTCTGTGTGAAAACATTACCCCTTAGGCCCCTTTGAAATCTTTCCCCTCTCATCCCAAACCAATGTCCTTTAGTTCTGGACTCCCCCACCCAGGGAAAAAACTGTAGCTATTTACCCCATCCATGCCCCTCATGATTTTATAAACATCTATAAGGTCACCCCTCAGTCTCCAACACTCCTGGGAAAACAGCCCCAGCGTATTCAGCCTCTCCCTATAGCTCAAACCTCCAACCCTGGCAACATCCTTGTAATTTACTTCAAGTTCCACAACATCCTTTCTATTGGAGGGAGGCCAGAATTGCACTCAATATTCCAAAGTGGCCTAACCAATGAACTGTAGAACTGCAACATGACCTCCCAACTCCTATACTCAATGCTCTGACCAATAAAGGAAATTATATCAAATACATTCTTCACTAACCTATCTACCCGCGACACCACTTTCAAGGAACTATGAACCTGCACTCCAAGGTCTCTTTGTGTAGTAACACCCCCCCCCCCGACCTTACCATTAAGGTGTTCAGGTCCTGCCTGCACTTGTGGTGCTACTTTAGCAGCTAGTGCTTTGTGCATAATTTTAATTGTACACACCAATTCCTTCTTACCCAACCTTCATTTTAAGTATTTGAATTTCAATTGAAACATTTCTATTTTCTAACTTTTATTACAGCCAGTCCATTTTCTTATATCCTGAGAATCACTGAATTCTGGATTCTACTTTATACAAACTGAGCATGAATCCCTCTCGTCTTAGCTTGTCAATCTACCGCTATACAGACAGGGTGTCAAATGGGTCCTTCTGCACCATTTCCAATCTCTGATGTCTATAAACCCCAGAAACGCACAGATTTTCTCAAAATGCATATGCAGATAAATAATTTCCAATATACCATCAAGTGATGAGCTGGAAATGCAACTTGACAGTATACAATAATAAATAATGTACAGGTGTCTACATGGAAAATTTTCTGTAAAACACAGAAAAGGGAAAGCATCACCAAAAAATGCACGATATGAAAGCTGGGTGATTTCAGCAGCAAAACACTGAGTGAAGAATAATTGTATCCAATTACATGAGTAAATTAATAAATCCCATGCACTTGGAACTTCATTCTCCAAGTAAGGTGAACAAGGAAATTATCCAATTATTTTCATTCTAGCTCGGAATAACTACTCTTCGCTGCCACAGTAGCATCTGGTCTTTTATTTCGATGAGAGCAGCCAGAGCCTTGATTTAACATCTTATGTGTAATACAATATCACTGACTCCTCAGTACTACACAAGAGTATCAGCCTTCACATTTTGTCGAATTCAGTCCAGTGGTGACTGCAACACACCATCATTCCAACTCTGAGGTTAAGTCATGGATGGCACTTAAATAAAGGAAAGTACATGGCTACTGGAGATCTAAAATAAGAATTTAAAACATCAGCAGGCCAGGCAGTAACCCTGCTTCTCTCTCCAGAGACAATGCTTTTAATTACCTTTCATCAAAACTATCCAAAATTGGAGATGTAAAATTTTTCAAGCAAGTTGAGAGACAAGCAAAGGTGGTGATGAGGAAAAACGTGCAGGTGTGATACTGTGGATGGAAGAGAGATGAGAGGATCAAGGATGGTGTAAGAAGAAAGAAGTTGTACAGATCAAATACACATTTGTGACAATTTATAAGGGCTTGGATCACACATGCAGTAGTGTGTGCAATTTTGGTCTCTTTGTATTCAGCAAAAACATCTTTTCTGAGATAGAGTGCAGTGAAAGTTCATCAGAATTTTTCCAGTATGGCATACCTATCCTGCGAAGAGAGACTGAGCAAAGTGGACCTGCCTTTTCTATAGTATTGAAGGATGAATAGTGATCTCATTGATAAAAAAAAAACTGTATTTTAAAGCAAGACAATACAGATGGAGGTGAGATATTTCCTCTGTCTATAGGGGGCAGATTTCAAATGAGGGGTCTGCCAAATGGGCCTGAGATGAAAAGAAATCTTTACCTTTGAAAATTGTGAACTTTCAGAATTTTCTATCATAGTGGATTGTGAAGGCTCAGCCTTTGAGTATGTTTAAGGTGGGGATGGATACGTTTCAGAAAACTGGTGCCATACGAGGTTATGGGCTTGGGGTGGGTAAAACACACGAGTGTTTAACAGTCATGTCTATACTAAATGGGAGGGCAGTGTCCAGCAATTGTTATGATCTGGAATTGATACAGCTGCTCCTCACCACCTTTCTCCCCTTTAATCATTTACACTTTGCAACTTTCCCGTCTGACATTATTTGTAGATTAGATTAGATTCCCTACAGTGTACACACCGACCCTCCGAAGAGTAACCCACCCAAACCCCTTTTCCCTCTAAGTAATGCACCTAACACTTCGGGCAATTTAGCGTGGCCAATTCACCCGACCTGCACATCTTTGGACTGTGGGAGGAAACCCACGCAGACACGAGGAGAATGTGCAAACCTCCACACAGTCACCCAAGGCTGGGTTCCTGGTGCTGTGAGGGTGCAGTGCTAACCACTGAGTTCACTTTCTCAGCTCCAATGCTCTGATATTCTAACCCATCCCGCTTCTCAACAAACGTTAACTGTTTTTCTTTACTAGACCTGCCGAGCTTTTCCAGTTTCGTTGCCAACGCACCGAATGTTCAGCAGCTGCTCTTCCAGCTCCTGACGGTGCCCCTCCCCGCAGCTCCCGGGCCCCGAGTTCTCACGAACCCTCCCCGGGATCCCGGCCCCGAGTCCGCCCGCCGCTCCGGGGTCCCACCACCACCACCAGGCCCCACACCTTGTCCTCGGCCCTCTGACGTAATTTCCTGCCGGTGGGCGGAAGTGGCGCTGACAATGGCGGAGCTGAAGAGGTTGCAGAACCGTCTGGAGAAGCTCGAGACTCAGCTGTACGGAGAGAGAGGGAGACAGGCCGGACAGGTACCGGGGGGAGGGGGGAAGGAGAGCGCCTGGGAGCTGGTGTGGTGCAGAGAAGGCTGTTGGTGAGAGCGAGGCGAGAAGTAGGAGGCTGGGGAGGGGTAGTGTGTGAGAGAATGAGGGGGCAGGAGAATGGTAGAGGGATGAGGGAGTGGAATGAATTGGGACTGAGTTGAGAGAGAATAGAGTCAGAGATGTAAAGCACGGAAACAGATTGTCTGGTCTAACCAATGCTAGCATTTGGCCCATAGCCCTCCCTGTTCATATACCCATCCAGATGCTTTTTTAAATAGAACATAGAAGAATACAGCGCAGTACAAGCCCTTCGGCCCTCGATGTTGCGCCGATCCAAGCCCACCTAACCTACACTAGCCCACTATCCTCCATATGCCTATCCAATGCCCGCTTAAATGCCCATAAAGAGGGAGAGTCCACCACTGCTACTGGCAGGGCATTCCATGAACTCACGACTCGCTGAGTAAAGAACCTACCCCTAACATCTGTCCTATACCTACCCCCACCTTAATTTAAAGCTATGCCCCCTTGTAATAGCTGACTCCATATGTGAAAAAAGATTCTCACTGTCGACCCTATCTAAACCCCTAATCATCTTGTACACCTCTATCAAGTCACCCCTAAACCTTCTTTTCTCCAATGAAAACAACCCCAAGTGCCTCAGCCTTTCCTCATACGATCTTTCTACCATACCAGGCAACATCCTGGTAAACCTCCTCTGCACCCGGTCCAGTGCCTCCACATCCTTCCTAGATTATGGCGACCAAAACTGCACACAATACTCCAGATGTGGCCGCACCAGAGTCTTATACAACTGCAACATGACCTCAGTACTCCGGAACTCAATTCCTCTACCAATAAAAGCCAGTACGCCATATGCCTTCTTCACCGCACTATTTACCTGGGTGGCAACTTTCAAAGATCTGTGTACATGGACACTAAGATCCCTCTGCTCATCCACACTACCAAGTATCTGACCATTAGCCCAGTACCCCATCTTTTTATTACTCTTACCAAAGTGAATCACCTCACACTTAGCTACATTGAACTCCATTTGCCACCTTTCTGCCCAGTTCTGCAGCTTATCTATATCCCGCTATAACCTGCCACATCCTTCCTCACTGTCTACAACTCCTCCGACTTTCGTATCATCCGCAAACTTGCTCACCCAACCTTCTAACCCCTCCTCCAGGTCATTTATAAAAATGACAAACAGCAATGGTCCCAAAACAGATCCTTGCGGAACACCGCTAGTGACGGCACTCCAAGATGAACCTTTACCATCAACTACTACCCTCTGTCTTCTTCCAGCCAGCCAACTCCTAATCCAAACCTCCAACTCACCCTCAATGCCATACCTCCGTATTTTTTGCAGTAGTCTACCATGGGGAACCTTATCAAATGCCTTACTAAAATCCATATACACCACATCTACCGCTTTCCCCTCGTCCACCTCCTTAGTCACCTTCTCAAAGAATTCAATAAGGTTTGTGAGGCACGACCTGCCCTTCACAAAACCATGCTGACTATCCTTGATCACATTATTCCTATCCAGATGTTCATAAATCCTATCCCTTACAATTCTCTCTAAGATTTTGCCCACAACAGAAGTGAGACTCACCGGCCTATAGTTACTAGGGTTATCCCTACTCCCCTTCTTGAACAAGGGAACCACATTTGCTAGCCTCCAATCTTCTGGCACTACTCCTGTAGACAACGAGGACATAAAAATCGAGGCCAATGGCTCTGCAATCTCCTCCCTTGCTTCCCAGATAATCCTAGGATAAATGCCATCAGGCCCAGGGGACTTATCTATTTTCACCCTTTCCAGAATTTCCAACACCTCTTCTCTACATACCTCAAAGCCATCCATTCTACTTAATTGTGACTCAGTACTCACATTGACAACAATGTCCTGTTCCTGAGTGAATACTGACGAAAAGTATTCATTCAGTGTCTCCCCAATCTCTTCAGCCTCCACACGCAACTTCCCACCACTATCCTTGACTGGACCTATTCCTACCCTAGTCATTCTTTTATTCCTGACATACCTATAGAAAGCCTTAGAGTTTTCCCTAATCCTACCAACTAAGGACCTTTCATGTCCCCTCCTTGCTGCTCTTAGCTCCCTCTTCAGGTCCTTCCTGGCTACCTTATAACTCTCAATCGCCCCAATTGAACCTTCACGCCTCATCTTTATATAGGCCGCCCTCTTCCATTTAACAAGGGATTCCAATTCCTTATTAAACCACGGCTCCCTCACACGACCCTTTCCTCCCTGCCTGAGGGGTACATACTTATCAAGGACACTCAATAGTTGCTCCTTGAACAAGTTCCACATATCAATTACGCCCTTGCCTTGAAGCTTACTTTTCCAAGCCACACATCCTAAGTCATGCCTCACCGCATCATAATTTCCCTGCCCCCAGCTATAACTCTTGCCCTGTAGTGCACACTTATCCCTCTCCATCACTAGAGTAAAAGTCACCGAATTGTGGTCACTGTCCCCAAAGTGCTCACCTACCTCTAATTTTAACACCTGGCCTGGTTCATTACCCAGAACCAAATCCAGTATGGCCTCACCTCTTGTTGGCCTATCTACATATTGTGTCAGGTAACCCTCCTGCACATATTGGACAAACACTGACCCATCTAATGAACTTGAGCTATAGCTTTCCCAATCAATATCAGGAAAGTTAAAGTCCCTCATAACAACCACCCTATTACTTTCACTCTTCTCTTGAATCATCCTCGCAATCCTTTCTTCTACGTTTCTAGGACTATTAGGAGGCCTGCAAAAAACTCCTAACAGGGTGAGCTCACCTTTCCTATTCCTAACCTCAGCCCAAACTACCTCAGATGGCGAGTCTTCATCCATCATCCTTTCCACAGCTGTAATACTATCTTTGACAAGCAATGCCACACCTCCCCCTCTTTTACCCCCACCTCTGACCCTACTAAAACATTTAAACCCTGGAACCTGCAACAGCCAATCCTGTCCCTGTTCTACCCATGTCTCCGTAATAGCCACAACATCGAAGTCCCTGGTACCAACCCACGCTGCAAGTTCACCTACCTTATTTCGTATACTTCAATTCATATACTTCGTTGCAATTGTACCAGCCTCCCCCACTTCCTCTGGCAGCTCGTTCCATACACGCACCACCTTCTGTGAAAACGTTGCCCTTTAGTTCCCTTTTAAATCTTTTCCCTCTCACCCTAAGCCTATGCCCTATAGTTCTGGACTGCCTGACTGCAGGGAAAAGATCATGTCTATTTACTGTATCCACACCCCTCATGATCTTGTAAACCTCTATAAGGTTACCCTTCAGCCTCTGATGCTCCAGGGAGAACAGCCCCAGCCTATTCAGCCTCTCCCTTTGGCTCAAATTCTCCAACCCTGGCAACATTCTTGTAAGTCTTTTCTGAACTGTTTCAATTTTCACAACATCCTTCTGACGAGACCAGAATTGCACACACTATTCCAAAAGTGGCTACCCAATGTCCTGTATAGCTGTAGCTCTGACCAATAAAAGAAAACATACCAAATGCTTCTTCACTATCCAAAATACAACTCCGCTTTCAAGGAACTCTGAACCTGCACTTCAAGATCTCTTTGTTCAGCAACACTCTCAGGACCTTACCATTAACTGTATCAGTCCTGTCCTGATTTGCCCTTCCAAAATCCAGTACCTCACATTTGTGCAGGGATAGCACAATGGAGAAAGGGGAGAGAGATGAAGGAGTGAAGGGAGGGGATAGAATCGGGGACAGGAATGTGGAGCATGGTGATGGGGTTTGAATTGGGTTCTCTATCCACCCTTTCAGGTAGTAGTCATATAGCACAGAAACAGACCCTTCAGACCAACCAATCCATGCCAAATATAATCCCAAACTAAACTCGTCCACCTGCCTGCACCTGCCCCAAATCCCTCCAAATTTTTCCTATTCATGTATCTCTCCAAACGTCTTTTAAACTTTATAATTATATCCACCACTTTCTCAGCAAGTTCATTCCACACGTGCACCACCCTCTGTATAAAAGATTTGCCTCTTGTCTTTTTTAAATTTCTCTCCTCTTAAAAGTAAATCCCCCATCCTAGGGATGACACAACTACCATTAACTCTACCTGTCTATACCCCACACTATTTCATAAACTTCTATTGTATCGCCTCTCAACCTCCTGCACTCCAGTGAAGAAAATCCCAGCCTATCAAACCTTTCTTTATAACTCAAACCTTCCATACCTGGTAACATACTGGTCAACGTCTTCTGAACCCTCTCCAGCTTGATAATATCCTTGCTGTAACTGGGCGACCAGATCTAGACACAGCATTCCAGACAAAGCCTCACCAATGTCCTGTACAACATCAACATGACTTTCTAACTCCTTTACTCAAAGGACTGAGCAGTGAAGGCAAGCGTTCCAAATGCCTTTTAAACCACCTGTTTATATGTGATGTAAACTTCAAAGAATTATGTATCCGCATCCCTAAGTCCCTCTGTCCTATAACACTTCCCCAAGGCCCTACCATTAGTTGTGTAAGCCCTACCCTTGTTTGTTGTACCAAAATGCAATACCTCACATTTTTCCAGATTGAACTCCGTCTGCCATTTTTCAGCCCATTGACCCATTTGATCAAGATCCCTTTGTAATCGTAGAAAACCTTTTTCATTGTCTACAATGCCAGCAGTGTTGGTGTCATCCGCAAACTTACTAACAATGCCTTCTATATTCTCATCCAAATCATCTATATAAATGACAAGCAAAAGAGGACCCAGAAAAGATCCACATGGAACACTCTTGGTCATAGGCCTCCAGTCTGAAAAGCAACCCTCCATCTTACTGTCTTTTGCTGCTCAGCTAATTATGTATCCAACTGGCTAGCTCATCCTGAATCCCATGTGTCCTAACTTTACTAATTAGTCTACCATGTGAAACCTTGTCAAAGGTTTTACTAAAGTCCAAATAAACAACGTCTGCTGCTCTGCCATCATCAGTCTTTTTGGTAACTTTCTCAAAAACACTCAATCAAGTTTTGAGACGTGGTTTTCCTCACACAAAATCATGCTGATTATTCTTAATCAACTTTTGCCTCTCTAAATGTCCATAATCCTATCTTTTATAATCACTTCCAGCAACTTATCCACAACCAAAGTTGGACTCATAGGTCTGTAGTTCCCTAGTTTCTCATTATAGTCTAAGCCCCTTCAAAATCTTGTGTATTATGTGGAAACATCCCTCATTTGTCTGTTTTCCAAATAATATAGATCCAGTGTACTTAGCCTTTTATCACACGAGTCAATCTATTGAAACCACTGTACAGCCTCCAACTCAATTCTGTCCCTAAATATAGAGATTGAAGCTACAGTCAGCCTTACAGGTCTGGTCCCAGTGTTTAAGCAAGCCTTCCTTATTTCTGTGGCAGTGTTTTCTGCCACCATTAGCAATGATATCTGTTATACATATAAGAATAAAAATACCAATTAATGAGACAATTTTAATGAAATAGTATAACGGGTTACAGACTACGAAGTAAAGTTTTCTTTGCAATCTGCAATAATCACAGTGCCACATGTATAGTATGGAATCATTTGTGTACTGGTGTCAATGAACAGATCCTATTCCTGTATTCTGATCATATTGTAATACAGGCAAACATGCTATTTGCCTTAATTGCTTACTGTGCCTGAATATGTATGAATGCCAACTCTTTCTGAACATCAGCATTTATAAGTTTCACACCTTTTTAAATATTCTGCTTTTCTTGTTTTTAATACCAAAATGAATACTCACCTTGCACTACCCAGCATATCATTCCATTTGCCACATTGTTGCCCACTCGCTTAGTCTGTCCATATTTCCTTGGAGCCTCTTTATGTCTTCCTCACTTTATAGCTTAGATTCCCAACCATCTTTGTATCTTCTACAAGTATGGATTTGTTACTCTTAGTTGCTTTATCTACAAGTACATTATGAATACCTGTGCCCTAAATTGATCCTTGCAGTCTGATACCAGTTGTCGCCTACTGTGACATAGTATTGCTATTATTAGGATCCTATAAACTCTCCCACCAATGTTTCCCTTGTTATTTCTGATCTTAGCGCATACTGTTTTGGCTTTCTTATCTTCTGAGCCAAGATCCTTTCTCACTACTGTCTTTCTATTGTTTTTTTCAATATATTAAATGTCTTGGTTACCTTGTAGCTGTATCCCTGCAATTTCAGTTATTTACCTCTATCTGAGTGACTGTCTGAATGCATGAAACAAGGAAAATAAACCAATGAGCAGTTTAATTTCCCTTCCCTTCCTCCCTTTGAGTTTAAATGTTCTCCATGTCCCTGCTTATTTTGTCAGGCCAGAGATCTCATCCTAATTCACATGAAACCCATTTGAACAGCTCCCTCTGTATTTCTGTTAAGAATCAAAGGCCTTTTTTCTTACACCATTCTTTGAGTCACCACATTGATGTTTGAATTTGCTGTACATTATGCCAGTAGCTGTGTGGCTCAGTAAATTAATCAGACGTTGTGACATTTTTTTATTATACGTTGCTGGGATGTGGTCATTGCTTGCATTTATTGCCTTTTTCTAATTGCCTGGACAGCAGTTACAGGTCACGTACATTGCTGTGAGTCTGGAATCATGGATGCCAGGCAAGGATGGCATTTTCCACCCCTAAAGGACAATGAGATGGGTTTTTAATGACAAATAATTTTATGGACATCATTTGACTTTTAATTTCAGTTTTTAAAAATTATACTCAAAATCCATCTGCCACAGTAGAATTCATATTCATTACATTAGGCTGGGTTGTGAATTATTAGTCCAGTGACATTATTTCTATGCCACCATCATCTTACTTTTGACCATGGAATCAGGTGAGTTTGAGGAATTACATCATTGGTAATTCGAAGTATGCTTCCACAACTTGTGAAAAACACAACTTTCGGAACTCCCACTTGCAGTTAGAGAGGACAGAACTCTTGGTTCATTCACAATTTTCAATAAATTTAAATATTGTCAGTTTTAAAAATGAACTTCAATGAATAGCTTATTTGTTTTAAAAAGTCAATCAATGCATAAAAATTGCTTAGGAATATTTATATGGACTGATTTTTGAAAGCCATTTTCCAGTTACCTGCTTGTTTACTGACTTGTCTTACATTTGATAATTCTGGAAAGATTTTGCTTCTTTTGTTTCGGATCACTTGCAGGCTCTAGTGGCCAACATTAAGTATTTCAGGTTTACAAGGTTAAAAATCACACAACATCAGGTTATAGTCCAATAGGTTTAATTCGAAGCACTAGCTTTCAGAACACCACTCCTTCATCAGGTGGATGAAGGAGCGGCGGTCCGAAACCACCTGACGAAGGAGAGGTGCTCCCAAAGCTAGTGCTTCCAATTAAACCTGTTGGGCTGTAACCTGGTGTTGTGTGATTTTTAACTTTGTACACCCCAGTCCAACACCCACATCTCCAAATCAGGTTTACAAGAGATTTTTATTTGGTATTTTCAGCTCTTGGGGATCATAGTTCACAATATTCCTCCTCAAATAATCCATTCTAGATGATAAAAATAAATGCACTTAAGAAAAATGACCCATTTGTGGGTTACCTTCTCATGGTTAATTGGTGGTCTTCAGTATGTGATAATTTGAATTTCACAATTGATGAACTGAAAACAAAGGAGATGAGATAAAATCTTGGCAATATTAAAACTATAATTACCATTAATCAGTTCTGTTAAAAGATTGTCAGCTAAACTGGAATTTTTCGAGAAAGCCCACTTTGTTGCATAGATCAAACCGTAAGCTTCAAAGGCAATGCGTGTTTGGAATTTCACTTATTTTCAACATCCTACTCATTGGACCTAAAGGTGTATGAACAGTAAGTTTGACATGTAGCCCAACAAGTCTGCTCCACCATTCAGTGGGTCCGTGGCTGATCTGATAATTCTCAACTGCACTGTACAGCCTTTTTCCCATAACTCTTGATTCTCTTACTGATTAAAAATCTATCTCCGCCTTGAATGTACTTAATGACCTAGCCTCGACAGCCTTCTTGTAAAGAATACCACAGCTTCTTTATCCTCTGAGAGAAGACGTTTCTCCTCATCTCTGTCTCAAATGTAAAGCTCCTTATTCTGCGATATGCTCTCTGGTCTTGGACTCCTTCAAGAGAATGCGTCTCTCCTGTCATGTCTTCTAAGAATCTTCTGTCTTTCAATAAAATCACCTTTGATTCTTCGAAATACCAATGAGTACAAATCTAACCTGCTCAACCTCTGCTCATAAGACAGCCCCTCCATACCTGCTGTCAACCTAGTGAGCTACTGTGGACCAGCTCCAATGTCCGGATATTTGTCTTTCGATAAGGGCCTCAGAACTGTTCACACTGTTCCAGCTATGGTCTGACTAGTGCCTCATATTGTTTGAGCGTAACTTTCCGAACTTTGAACTCTATTCACTTTGAATAAAGACCAACATTCCATTTGTCTTCCCTATTACCTGCTGGATCCTGATGCTAGCTTTTTGTGATTCATAGATGAACTCACCCATATCGTTGTGTAGTATTCTGCAGTCTTTCTCTATTTAAATAACATTGAACTTCTTTATCGTTCTGCTAAGATGCATAACCTGTCGTTTTCCCACATTAAGTTCCGTCTGCCAAGTTTTTCCTCACTTATTCAACTGGGTCACAACCCTCTACAGACTTTGTGACATCCTCACCACTTGCATTCCCATTTATTTTTCTGTCATCTCCAAACTTGCCTATAGTATGTTCACTTTCCTCATCAAGGCCATTAATATATATTGTAAATAATTGTGATCCCAGCACTGATACCTGTAGCATTCAACTAGTTACAGGTTGCCATCCTGAAAATGACCTCTTATCCCAACTCTCCCTCTCTTCTATTAGTTAGCCAATCCTCCATCCACACTAATATGCTATCTTCAATGCCATAGGCTCTTTTCTTATTAAGTAATCTAATGTGTGGTATTTTATCAAACACTTCCTGAAAATCCAAATATATTACATCCACTGCTACTCAGTTGGATAGACTGGGTTTGTTTTCACTGGAACCAGGAGATTGAGGGGCAACCTGATAGAAGTTTATATTAGATTAGATTAGATTACATTACAGCGTGGAAACAGGCCCTTCGGCCCAACAAGTTCACACCGACCCGCCGAAGCGCAACCCACCCATGCCCCTACATTTACCCCTTACCTAACACTACGGGCAATTTAGCATGGCCAATTCACCTGACCTGCACATCTTTGGACTGTGGGAGTAAACCGGAGCACCCGGAGGAAATCCACGCAGACACAGGGAGAACGTGCAAACTCCACACAGTCAGTCACCTAAGGCGGGAATTGAACCCGGGTCTCAGGTGCTGTGAGGCAGCAGTGCTAACCACTGTGCCACCGTGCCACCCACGAATGGCCCTCCAATCCTTGCAGATACTGTGAGTGAAGACAGTTTTAGTATGGAAGGGCAAAATGTGTCGGCGCAGGCTTGGAGGGCCAAGGATTTATATGATTGTAAATGGCATGGAGAGAGTGGATTTTCTCAGGATGGAGGTGTCAATTACTAGGGGGCACAAGTTCAAGGTGTGGGGAGGTGCGGGGTGCACTGTTTAAAAGAGATGTGTGAGGGAATATTTCCACCACAAAAGGTGGAGAGTGCCTGGAGTACATTGCCAGAGGAGGTGATGGAAGCAGACACAATAGTAGCATTCAAGAAGCACCTGGAAGAATGTGAATAGGAAGGGAATAGAGGGATGCAGATATTGTGAGTGAAGACAGTTTTAGTATGGAAGGGCAAAATGTGTCACGCAGGCTTGGAGAGCCAAGGATCCTGTTCCTATGCTTTTTGTTCTTTGTTCCACCTCGAAAAAAGTTTGATAAATTTGTCGATATGATTTCCCCTTCATGAAGCCATGCTAATTCTGTTCGATCATATTATGTATTATGAACACCAAGTAGCCATGAAACAACACGACCAGCTATTCTTAGTAGCCACACATGCAGATATCAAGCAATATGAGTTCGACTGGGACAACACTACTGTTATAGGACAAGCCAAACCGAGAACAGCCAGGGAATTCCTAGAGGCATGGCACTCATCCACAGATTCTATCAACAAACACATCGACCTGGACCCAATATACCGGCCACTGCAGCGGACAGCTGGAACTGACAACCGGAAGCGGCAGAGACAAACCAGTATAAATGCCAGAGGAAACAACACAGAAGCGCTTCACAGGAGGCTCCCAAGCACTGAGGATGTCACCTAGACAGGGGACGAAACGTCTGCAACACAAATTCCCAGCTCGGCGAACAGAACCATAACAACGAGCACCCGAGCTACAAATCTTCTCACAAACTTTGAACATATTATGTATTTTTAAATGCTTTGAAAATACAACTTTTAGAACACAGTCTAGCATTTTTCCAATAACACTTATTAAGCTAACTGGCCTTTTGTTATTTTTTCGGCTTCTTCCCTTTTTAATAAAGCTGTTATATTGACTGTTTCCCAATACTGTGGAGGACTTTTCTAATGATTTCTGGAAGATTGCTAGCAATATATCAACTTGCTCTGTAGCTGCTTCCTTTAATGTACTAGGATGCATCCTGTCAGGTCTAGGGGATTTTATCTTCTCTAGCTCCACTGATTTCCCTAGCACTTTTAAGTGACATTTCTTGTATTTATTTTCTCTCCTTTTGCCCCTTGATTATTTGGTAATTTTGTAATGCTATTAATGTTTTCTACTGTGAAACCTGATGCATAGTATTTGTCATTTCATAGTTCCCCATTATTAGCCCCTCAGCTTCTTTTTCCTTATAAATATTTAAATAAGCTTGATATGACTTGTGAGTTTACTTTCACCCTTCTCATTTTTTTTAGTTTATCTTTTGTTGGTTTTTAAAACTTTCCCAATCCTCTGACTTACTACTAATCTTCGTAACGTTATATGCTTTTTCATTCAATTTGATGCTATTTTTAACTTCTCCAGTTAACCATGGTTAGCTTATTCCCTTCTTTAACTCCTTCAACTTCACAAGAATGTGCCTTTGCTGTGAGCCATGAATTATTTTCTTAAATGTTGAATGTTGTTCCTTAACTATCTTTGCTGCTAAATGCCTTTTCCCCAGTCCACTCCCGCCATTTCCACCTTCATTACTTTGTAATTACCGTTAATTAAGTTTAGAACAGTTGTTTCCGACTCAAGTTTCTCCCTCTCAAGCTGAATGTTAAACTCTGTAACAATATAGTCACGGTGTCCTAGGGAACCTTTTACTTTGGCATCATTTATTACACATCACTAGGTCTAAAATAGCCTGTTGGAATCACAGGATACTTTTCTAGGAAGCTGTCCCAAATATACTCTGAATTCATTCTCATGGCTTCCTGTGCCAATTTGATTATCCCAAGTTACATAAAGATTAAAGTCACCCATGATTAATATACTGCATTTGTTACATGCTGCCATGATCTCCTGATTTATTCTATATTCCACCATATAGCTACTGTTGGGGTCCTGTAGACTATTTCTACTCTTCTTTCCCTTTTTATGTTCTACCTCCATCCAAATGGATCTAAGATTATTTCTTGCAATTGTACTTATTCCATCCATATCAACAATCCTCTTGTTTCTTTCCTGTCTGTCCTTTGAAAAATCACATACTGCTGATGTTCAGTTCCTAGCTTTAATCTCCTTAAAATCACATGGTCGTAAGATCAGACCCTTTAATGTGTATTTGTGCTGTTAAGTCATTTATTTTGTTCTGAATACTGTGTGCATTCAGGTAAAGAACTACTAATTTTGTCTTTTCCCCCTTTGACACTATTTATTGTTGTTTAGTTATGTTTGTAGACTCTGTCCCTTTCTGACCCACGATGGATATTGTTATCTAAATAGCTGCAATATCCCTTTGCCTTGTAAGCCTATGTTTTCCCGCTTATTAAATCCATTCCCCTTCTGATTAATTTATGTCCTCTGTAGAGCACTAGTTATTTGATTTGCCAGAACATTGGTCCCTGTATGGTTCAAATGAGGCACATATAACCAGGTCAGCTTCCTTCTATCCCAGGTCTGGTCCTATACACCATAAACTGAAAACTATTTCACCCACAGCAATCTTTGAGCCACTCATTTATCTCTTTGACTTCCTTTACCCTGTGTCAGTTTGCCCATGACTGGTACTAATTCAGAGATTATCTGGAGCAAAATGTCCAGGTAACTTTCCTGTTTCCTAAGGTGGCACAATCTCTACAATTCAAACTACAGCTCCTCAACTTGGATCTGAACTTCCTTGAGCTGTAAAGACTGAGTACAGATGTTTGCTCTGAATCATATTGATGTCCAACAGTTTCCACATGTTTCAGCAAGAACACCTGTCATGCCATCACTGTTGTATTTGGTTTAACTGACGATTTATTAGTTGAGATTTCCTGCTCTTTACACTTCACTCTAATGATATTTTGTTCTTTTATAAACTAAAGGAAAAAAAACTCACCAATATTAATCTAATACTTGAGCAATTATTTTTAAGAAAATATTGAAGTAAAACAGTAGAGACCTAAAGAAACTAAAGACCTTACTTTTTCTTTAAAGAATAAAAATATTCAACAATCCTCACCAAGTAACTGGTTTCACTGGAGGTCAGTCTCTTGATCCATGTCTTTTATCCTCTTCATCTGCCTGTCGCTCTGGACAATGTACTTCTTACAAAGACCCTAGTTAAAGCACTTCTGTCCTCCTTTTCCACTTTGAACCAAATTTCCAATAGAATAGTCAGTATCTTGCTCAGTCTTTGTTCTACTCAGCTGAGGTCTTGTGCACACTGACAGTGCTCCTTAGTAACTGCACAGAAAATGACTTTCCATTCTTATAAATGTCTTTTCAGAGAAATTGTTGAGCGACAGCTATCAACATCTCATTTAGAGAAAAGAATTCAAAAGGTGGAATCCCACCAGCCAACATCAGGCAGCTACCTCCTCTAAGAATACATTAACAGAATATTAAAAGAGTAACACTATTAAACACATGCTCAGAAATCTTGAAAAATACAAGTAGAAGTAACCTATTTTAATTAATGCACTTCTTTTCTCATCCTTTCACTTTTATGTTAGAGTAGAGTGAAGATGTTCTTGAAAGCTTCATGTCATAGGATGTGTCAGAAATGGCAGAAGCACATGATGAGATCATGGGGTACCCTATTCTAGTTCTAAGAAGGGGAGGTGAGAGAAGGATAGTTTGTGATAGGGTGGAGCTCCACCCTTTTGTCCTGTTTTTCCACCCTCCCAACCCCCAAACCATCCCAAAATAATATGTTTAAAGTTATTGCTTTTCTAATTTTACCCCATGTAGATGGAAAATCACAAACCTGAGACGTTACCTGTACATTTCTTGCCAAATCTGCTGCATATTTCCATCGTTTTTGTTTTTATTTCAGGTTTCTAGTTTCTTTGGATGTAGGTTTGCTCACTGAGCTGGAAAGTTTGTTTTCAGACGTTTCATCACCATACTAGGTAACATCTTCAGTGAGCCTCCAGACGAAGCACTGCTGATGAGTCCTGCTTTCTATTTATATGTTCAGGTTTCTTTGGATTGTGATGTCATTTCTTGTTCTTTTTCTCAGGGGTGGTAAATGGGGTCCAAGTCAATGTGTTTGTTGATAGAGTTCCAGTTGGAATGCCATGCTTCTAGGAATTCTCATGCGTATCTCTGTTTGGCTTGTCCTAGGATGTCCCAGTTGAAGTGGTGTCCTTCCTTATCGGGTATGTAAGGATACTAGTGAGAGAGGATCATGTCATTTTGTGGCTAGTTGAGGATGTTCAGGTATCCTGGTGGCTAGTTTCCTGCCTGTTTGTCCAATGTAGTGTGTGTTACAATTCTTACATGGTATTTAGTAAATGACATTAATTTTGCTTGTTGTCTGTATAGGGTGCTCCAAGTTCATTAGCTCCACTTTTAGTGTGTTGGTGGGTTTGTGGGATACCATGATGCCAAGGGGTCTGAGTAGTCTGGCAGTCATTTCCAAGATGTCGTTGATGTAGGGGAGAGTGGCTAGGGTTTCTGGATGCGTTTTATCTGCTTGTTTGGGTTTGTTGCTATCAAATCAGCAGACTGTGTTCATTGGGTACCCACGAGTATCCAAACAGAGGCTTCACTTCATCTGGAGGCTCACTGAAGATGTTATCTAGTATGGTGATGAAACGTCTGAAAATGAACCTTCGAGCTCAGCGAGCAAACCTCCATCCAGAACCTCAACCTGAGCTACAAATCTTCTCAAAAACTCATGAGTTTCTTTTGGAGATCAGTTACAGCTTTTTACTGAAAATACAAGGAAAGGTCAAATTTAAAATTAGTTTGTTTAAGCATTATTGACCCATAATTTACTTTGTTGTTTCCAGTTTACAGATGGCATCGTAAAAGTTCAGGCTGCACTGGGGAATATTTCCAGCAAAAGAGAGAGGATAAAAACTTTGTATAAGAAGAGTAAGTACAGACTACTCTGTTTAAAGCAAGTTTGAGCTATGTAGATTGCACTTGTGCTAATTCTTCATGTTTTTCTTGTCTGCAAAGAGATTTTGAACATTTACATCCTTCATTTCGCTATTGCTCATAAAAGTATCTCTTGACCCATTTCCTTTTAAAAGTCATTTTCTTAAATTTAGGAGCTAAGATGGAAAACAAATAGCACAGCTGTTTGAAACCCATAGATGAAAAAATTGGAGAAATAGAGAAAGGATGAATCAAGAAGTGGTAATCAAGTAACTGCAAGTTTAGGCTTCAGAGCTTTGGTAGTGTACGTTAAACAGAAAAGTGAGAACTTTCATGTTTTTAGGAAGAGAAATTGGAAGTCCACACAGTAGAATAATGTTGGCCCTTTTAGATGCAAGACAATCTTGACCATTTTTAGAATATATAGGGAACAGAGTGTTGAGGGAAAAAATGAGACTTAAGTTGTTGGTGACAGCTTCAGCAGTGGAGGTGGTACTGATAATCTGTTTCTAGTCAGGTGATTATTGCTCTCAGCTGTACTAGGAGGAAAGAGGATTTGGTTGGCTCTGTTACTGGATGTCTGTTTGCGATGCAGAGTGATTCCAACATTGTGAACTCAATTCCTGTACTTGCTGAAGTCATTATAAAGTTTCTTCCTTGTTTATCTCGCCTGAGGTGTGGTGATCCTTAAAATAAGCCGTGACTAGATGTCGCTGTCTAATGCGAATATAGCTATCTGGTCATAGAGATGTACAGCACAGAAACAGACCCTTTGGTCCAACTTGTCCATGCCGACCAGATATCCCAACACAATCTAGAACCACCTGCCAGCACCTGGACCATATCCCTCCAAACCCATCCTATTCATATACCCATCCAGATGCCTTTTAAATGTTGCAATTGTACTAACCTCCACCACTTCCTCTGGCAGCTCATTCCATATACGTACCACCCTCTGAGTGAAAAGATTGCCCCTTAGGTCTCTTTTATATCTTTCCCCTCTCACCCTAAACCTATGCCCTCTAGTTCTGGACTCCCCCACCCCAGGGAAAAGACTTTGTTTATTTACCCTATCCATGCCCCTCATGATTTTATAAACTTCTATAAGGTCACCTCTCAGCCTCCGACGCTCCAGGGAAAACAGCCCCAGCCTATTCAACCTCTCCCTACAGCTCAAATCCTCCAACACTGGCGACATCCTTGTAAAGTTTTTTCTGAACCTGTTCAAGTTTCACAACATCCTTCGGGTAGAAAGATAGGAACAAGAATTGAGCGTGCCCTGCTGTTTAATATGATAATCGTTGATCGAAAATGGCAGTGCCTTTTACTCCACCTGTCCCAAAAACCCTGTACCCTCTTTGTATCATCCTCACCACTTGCTTCCCACCTATTTTTGTGTCATCTACAAACATCTACAAATGCAATCGTACATTTGCTTGTATCATTCAAGTCATGTTATGTGTAATAGTGCTTCAGTATCTCACTAGTTAGCATATGCACCCCCTTCCTAACTCTTGCAATTAGCCAATCCTGTATCCATGCTCATATTCTATTCCCAACCCTGTGGGCTCTTCAGTAGCTTTATATGCAATATCCTATTTTGGAAATTCAAATATATTGCACCC
Organism: Chiloscyllium plagiosum; assembly: GCF_037043375.1. Taxonomy (NCBI): domain Eukaryota; kingdom Metazoa; phylum Chordata; class Chondrichthyes; order Orectolobiformes; family Hemiscylliidae; genus Chiloscyllium; species Chiloscyllium plagiosum. The sequence continues at coordinate 118,231,381 of NW_028270139.1, forward strand.
ACTGGTTTCTATGTAATGTATCTTGCTTAATACATCCTCAAAGATTTCTGATACTTTTGTGAGGCATGACTTTCATTTCATGAAGCCATGCTGATTGTAATTATATTATACATTTCTAAGTGCTCTGCTTTATGTTCCTTATAATAGACTCTTAACAGTTTCACAATAGCACTTGTTAAGCTAACTTGCCCACAATTACCTTTTTTGTCTCTATCCCTTTTTGAATACAAAAATATACTTGTGAATTGCAAAGGTGGCAAGGGACATAAGTCATTTATTTGGATAAGCCAAGGAAGAAGAAATATTACAAACATTGAGAAAAACAAAATGTGTTTTTCTTATTGCTGAAGAACGTACCTGATCCATTAAAGAACATTGAACATCTAGACGGATTCCTCATGGCAATTTCATACGGGAACTAAGAATTGAGGTTTGAAGTGCTCAGTTAATGCATTGTGCAATTGACTCTAATTTTATAGGTACATAAATGGATGGAGTAAAGCTGTTACGCATCACAAGGCATCTCAAAGAAATTGGGCTTTCCAGAATTCATTTGAAGTTGGTCAAAGAAGCAGATGCTCATAGCAGTAGCATTTCTTTGTCTGCCTTTATCCATATCATCATCTTGTGCATCTCTTCGATTTTTCCTTGTGATCTGATATCTCAAAAAAAACTGTCCTAATTTCTCCAACTTGACCTTACAGAGAAAACATAAATTCTCTCTCCCTGAATTGGAAAGTCTTCTCTTAACCATGTCATGGTCCTTCACATATCTCCTAAATTGTTGCACAAAACTGTGCAGATCTCTAACTGCAGCCTGGCCAAAACATTACAAAGCTTAAGCACAATTTCCTATGCAATTGTGCCATAACACCTATCGCACCTCTCTGTACTTCTCTGCTTTATGCTTCCTACGTCACTCCTTTTCAGTAGGCATTGGTATCATCACTGTTTGGTACATCTTCAAGTTTGGTATCATCGGCAAATTGGCCTACTTACTTTGCATTCCATATCCAATGTTTTTACATATATCAAAACAGCAGTGGTCCATGCACTGGTCCTTGAAGAACACCTCCTTCTACTATCCCCCAGTCTGCAAAACAACTTACCACCACTTGCTGTTTTATTTCCTTTTTATCAAAGTTGACAATGGTTCCCCAATTCCTTGAGACTGAATTCTGATAAAAAGCCTGTTGTCTATACTTGGTTAGTTGTTTTCTTGAAAATCCATATAGAAGCATTCATTGTATTATCTTCAATAATCTTCTCCACTAATTTATTTACTCATGGGTTGCCTGAACCAGCATTAATAGCCATTCCTTAGTTGCCCTTAAGAAGGTAGTGGTGAGCTGCTTCCTTGAACCACTGCACTGCACGTCCTGTGGGTAGACTTCAATGCTGTTAGGGAGAGAGTTCCAGGATTTTGCTCCAGCAATACTGAAGAAATAGAAATATATATTGTCTGGTGTTTGTGTGGCATGCATGTTACTTGCCACTTGTCAGCCCAAGCCTGGATATTATCCAGATCTTGCTGCATTTAGTCAGGGAACTGCTTCAGTATCCGAGAAGTTGCAAATGGTGCTTAATGTTGGGCAGCCATCAGCAAACCTCTCAGGTTTTGGCCTTATGAAGCAGCAAGATGTCTGTGCTTAAGACATTGCCATGTGGAACTCTTGCAGAGGTGTCCCAGAGCTGAGCTGAGCTGGCTGACCTCCAATAACCATATTTATGTTCCTTTGTGCCAGGTATGACTCCAACTTGAGGGATTTCCCTTGAATCCCATTTACTCTGGTTTTGATTCAAAAGTGCAAATAGATTAGTCAAGTGTGATTTTACAAATACTTACAAATATTTTACAAATCTATACTGACTTCCCATAATTAATTCAAATTTCTCCAAGCACCTGTTAGCCATACGTATAATTGGTGGTAAACCAACCAGCACGTAGTTACTCCAAATGCCCTTATGACCTTTCTTGAATAAAGGTGTTACATTTGCTATACTCCACTCTTCATAACCTTCCCTCGTGTGCTGTGAAAACTGAAAGATTATGAGGAATCCTTCTGCTATCTTCACCTCCACTTCCTTTGTATTTCTGAAGTACACATCATCCAGACAGGTAATGTTTTCCACTGTAAGTATAGCCAGCCTTTCCAGCATACCCCATCTGTCCGTTTTCACATGATGAGTTACTTCTATTATCACTGCTTCTGCTGATATTTTGTTTGTATCCTGTTCCTTGGTAAACGTTAATTAAAAGTACTCAATAAGTATTCTTATTTTCCTCTACACCTCGAAGCATATGTCATTTTCTTTGTCATCACTAAGACTCAGCCAGCCTCATAGGAAGTAGTCAAGCTAGGAAGCTGTGGTTTACTAAAGAAATCAAATCTCTTGTCAAGAGGAAGAAGGAGGCTTATGTTAGGATGAGACGTGAAGGCTCAGTTAGGGCACATGAGAGTTACAAGTTAGCTAGGAAAGACCTAAAGAGAGTGTGAAGAGAAGCTAGGAGGGAACGTGAGAAGTCATTGGCAGATGACATCAAGGAACACCCCAAAACTTTCTATAGGTATATCAGGAATGAAAAAATGACTGGAGAAAGATTAGGGCCAATCAAGGATAATTGTAGTTGCACATGGGGTTCAAGGAGCGAGAGGAAGCACTAAATGAATATTTTTCATCAGAATTCACAAATGGAAAAGACAGTGTTGTCGAGGAGAATACTGAGATGCAGGCTACTAGACTAAACAAGATTGAGGTTCACAAGGAGGAGGTGTTGGTAATTTTGGAATGTGTGAAAATAGTCAAGTCCCCAGGCTGGATGGGATTTATTCTAGGATTAGGTAAAAACAATGACTGTAGATGCTGGAAACCAGATTCTGGATTAGTATCCGAGGAGCTGTAAAATCGACGTTTCGGGCAAAAGCCCTTCATCAGGAATACAGGGATTTATTCTAGGATTCTCTGGGAAGCCAGGAAGGAAATTGCCAAGCCTTTGGCTTTGATCTTTATGTCGTCATTATCTACAGGAATAGTGTCAGAAAACTGGAGGATAGAAAATGTTATCCCCTTGTTCAAGAAGGGGAGTAGAGACTGGTCTGTTAATTATAGACCAGTGAGCCTTGCTTCAGTTGTGGGTAAAGTGTTGGAAAAGGTTAGGAGAGATAGGATTTATGATCATCTAGAGAGGAATAAGTTGATTAGGGGTAGTCAACATGGTTTTGTGAAGGGTAGATCGTGCCTCACAAACCTTACTGTGTTCTTTGAGATGGTGACCAAACAGGTGGATGTGAGTAAAGCAGTTGATGTAGTGTGTATGGATTTCAATAAGGCATTTGATAAGGTTCCCCACAGTAGGCTATTGCGCAAAATACAGAGGCATGGGATTGAGGGTGATTTAGTGGTTTGAATTTGAGATTTGCTAGTTGAAAGAAGACGGAGGATGGTGGTTGATGGAAAATGTTCATCCTGGAGTTCAGTCACTAGTAGTGTACCGCAAGGATCTGTTTTGGAGCCACTGCTGTTGGTAATTTTTATAAATGACCTAGATGAGGGCGTAGAAGGATGGGTTAGTAAATTTGCAGATGACACTAAGATCTGTGGAGTTGTGGATATTGCTGAAGGATGCTACAGGTTACAGAGGGACATGGGTAAGCTGCAGAGCTGGCCTAAGAGGTGGCAAATGGAGTTTAATGCAGAAAAGTGTGAGATGATTCACTTTGGAAGGAGTACAGGAATACAGGGTACTGGGCTAATGGTAAGGTTCTTGGTAGTGTAGATGAGCAGAAAGATCTTGGTGTCCATGTGCATTGATCCCTGAAAGTTGCCACCCAGGTTGATAGGATTGTTAAGAAGGCATACGGTGTGTTAGCTTTTATTAGTAGAGAGATTGAGTTTCAGCGTCACAAGGTCATACTGCAGCTGTATGAAACTCTGGTGAGGCCTCACTTGAAGTATTACGAACACCACATTACAGAAAGGATATAGAACATTACAGCGCAGTACAGGCTGTTTGGCTTTGGAAAGAGTTCAGAGGAAATTTACTCTGATGTTGCCTGGTATGGAGGGAAGGTCTTATGTGGAAGGGCTGAGGGACTTGAGCTGTTTTCATTAGAGAGTAGAAGGCTGAGAGGTGACTTAATTGAGACATACAAGATAATCAGAGGGTTAGGTAGGGTGGACATTGAGATCCTTTTTCCTCGGATGATGATGGCATGCACGGGGGACATAGCTTTAAGTTGAGGGATGATAGATATAGGACAGATGTCAGAGATAGTTTCTTTATTGTTTCTTTGTGGGCGGCACGATGGCACAGTGGTTAGCACTGCTGCCTCGCAGCGCCAGAGACCCGGGTTCAATTCCCGACTCAGGCGACTGACTGTGTGGAGTTTGCACGTTCTCCCCGTGTCTGCGTGGGTTTCCTCCGGGTGCTCCGGTTTCCTCCCACAGTCCAAAGATGTGCAGGGTCAGGTGAATTGGCCATACTAAATTGCCCGTAGTGTTAGGAAATGGGTAAATGTTGGGGTATAGGTGGGTTTCGCTTCGGCGGGTCGGTGTGGACTTGTTGGGCCGAAGGGCCTGTTTCCACACTGTAATCTAATCTAATCTAATCTAATCTAATCTTTATTCAGAGAGTAGTAGGGGTGTGGACCGCACTGCCTGCAACAGTATTCGACTCGCCAACTGTAAGGACATTTAAATGGTCATTGGATAAACATATGGATGAAAATGGAATAGTATAGGACAGATAGGCTTCAGATTGGTTCCACAGGTTGGCGCAGCATCAGGTGCCGAAGGGCCTGTACTATACTGTAATGTTCTATGTTTGTGTTACCTATTTAACCATAATAGCATACGGCGCTGGAACTAATCCTGAGATCAGTACCTTTATAATACTATTAACCTTCCTCCTTAAAGCCTGAAAATCTGCCCTATGACCACAATATCTTGCTTTTCTATCATTAGTACGGCTGTGTTGCAAAACCTCTGGCTCACTTACTTTTCTGGATAATATTACCCCCTTTGGTGATGCCTTCAGTTCTGGAACCAGAGAAGCAACACAACATGTAGGACTCTAATGGTAGTTATAGAAGTGAGTTGCTATTCCCTAAACTCTGGAATCTCATGTAGTCACTTGCTCATTGCTGCCATGATCTGGACTGCACTACTTTAATTGTTATCATTTTTGGCTGATTCCAGTGCTGAGGACTGGTTGGGAGTGGCGCATCTCCAAAAACTCCTGCACTTCTTTGCAGTTCCACTTCCGGATGACTGTCCATCAACTGTACTGAGCTCTCATTGTCTGGGTAGACGTCTCTCGGGACATAAAATCCAGGAAACATTTGGAAATTCTGCGCTTGGGCTTCAGCAGCTAGAGACTGCTCCTCCACACACCATTCCCCAATGCTCATGAAACAACTCTTAATATCACATGTCACTGAGAATGCAAACAGAAGGTCTCAGCTGTCCATCCTTGATCTAAAGAAGAAGATCTATATTTCCTCTGTGAGAATATAGTTAGTATCTTGTCCAAGAGACTTTTATCAAGGTGGTCCATTATTTCAGTAGGTGCTATTTTGTGTGGAGAATCCATACCCTTTTAAAAAAAATAACTTGTCCAGTTTCAGTATTACAATATTTGATGGTCCAATGTAAAGCGATAATATGCCTTAATGATTTCTGATAAACTGTCTTTATTGTGCTATGTACATTATAGTAAAATATTTCAAATAATGGGCTGCTTTTCTAGTTGTTCTGTTTGGATGTCTTCCCTTTATATTTAACATGCTTACTTTGGTGGCTTTTACTTTCAATAGTTTTGTGTGATAGGATTTTTGGAGAAGCTGCTGTAGCACAGTTTAGGTCAGCATACATTTCTGGAAATAAGTTGAAGAGATTAAGGACATTCTTTTGTTCTTGTCATCACCTAGTAATCTTTGTACATCAAAGCCGAATAACGTTTTAGCTTTAGGTCATGGTATGTAATCAAACAACTAACTTTACAACATCACCTTGTTATCTCTTGTAGAAGAATATGCAGAACCTTGTTTGTCATTGTCTATTATCAGTTGGCATGTTTGATCAAATTTTATTAAAAGTCCTTAAGCATACTGTTGATATTCTGGAATTCATCCTTTTCAAAAAAAATATTCAAAACACTTTTGTTTCTGGATGCTGATATAATCCATTCATGTAGAATCCAAAAAAAACTACTAATTTTCCCCTTTTTAATATAAGAATGTAACTAGTTATTGTATAATTTCTATACTTTCAGTTGATGATCTGATAAAGTACTTGGACCCTCAGTATATTGATAGAATTGCTATACCAGATGCCATGAAACTAGAATTCATCCTAGCAGGTAACTGTCTGTTTATTGAGGTAAGGAGAACAATGATCTTTTAAATGTTTTGAAATTTAAGACAGATTTTGAGGGGGGAAAAAAAGGAGTGCAGGAAGAAAATTGAATGTTATCTGTTAAACTTTAATGTTCAAAGGTACTTCACAAATTACCTCTGATTATTCATTCATGATTAACTTTACTTTCAAAGTGAAAGATGTGTGTACTTGAGTTTGCTTTAATTTCTAGAAAATTATTGTTTGATCCTTCAAGTTCACAAAAATTGAAGGAGTGAATAAAAGAGATTCTACAGAAATTATAATACACTGCTGACTCATTAACAAGCATGCCAGTGGACATCAGTGAGAAGATAAATAGGAGGAGGAGTGGGCCATACGACCCTTTAAGTCTGCTTCTTCATCCACTATAACTATGGCTGATCTTCGGCATCAACTCTATTTTCTCACAACATTGCTTATTCACCTATTACTATGCCATGTCCAGTACAAGTGCATTATGCAATGAACTTTCACAATGTTTTTAAAAGCTACGAGCTTGAGTCCTCTTAGGTCCTTCCAATTTGGTCCTCCTTGATCTGAAACTATAACCAGTAGTTGTAAAGTCTACATCATGTATGCAACTGTCGAGCCCTCCAAAAGTTTATAAGAGTCAAATAATTGTTATGGGACATTCATATCCACAATGACTGTATTTGTAATTTTCTAATCAGCAAATATCGTACTCCGCTTGTACTAGGATGTCACCACTAACCAATAAAATAGTTTCAGCAATCTACAGTCAACCATAATTTGATAGTGTACTTACTTAAGCGGTGGGTGCCATGGACATGTTATGGCTGGAACTGGCTGAGTTTCAGTGACATTCTTGCATCCTATAGTTGATGTCTGCTGACATTTTATTTGTGGTCAAAGTGCTAAATAATAATTTGAATTCATTGGACTGCTATTAGAATCTGGAAAAGGATAATTGGTGAAATTGAAGGAGAGTGAATTGGTAAGTAATTAATTGTGACAGTAGTGCTACAAATCCAACTCAGCTTTGAGGACTACACCATATGCTCCTTTACTAAAGGAGTGCACGACATAAAGGGTACAGATGTAGATATTTCTAATTAATCCATTCAAACACGTTATGAGACATGTCTGGGGCAGATAGGGATTGAACCCCAACCTTCTGGCCCAGAGGTGGGTCACTACCACTGTACCAAAAGAGCTCTCTTATCAAGGGCATAATGTATTGCAGTTTCTCACCTGATCATTAAACAAAATTACCAATTTGACAATTGTTGTTGTCATTGCAGTTTCAGTGACCATTATGACTGATTTCCTGTCTTGATTAAGGAAATAGTTTTTAATATGAAAATATTTATTTTGCATTTAATTCTGAGAACAGGATATGTGTGCATTATTTGAGAGACACTATTTTTATTAACTCTGTTTTCTTTGCATTACAGAGGAACATTTTATCCATTCTCAAGTGCGCCTTTTAGAATCTGTGAAAAAGCATCAACCATACCTTGAGAGTGAACACATTAAAGGTAAGTGCAAGCAATTACCTGAGAAAGTGTATCACTTAACTCAATCCTGTCAGTTTTTTTAATCATAGCACTGCTTATTTATCCAGCCAATGGTTCTCATTTTCTTCAAATTTACTGTCTTCTGGGTACAAGTTTGCTCTTAAAATTGGATTAAGGATGTGAAATGGTTGGTTACAACCAAAACTGCCCTTGTCTTTTCCCACTTCTATCCCTTAGCCCAGTTCTCTCTCCCCCCCCAAATTGCTCTCATTTCCACCTCGTTGCTTTGAATGTGTGGGGACAAATTCTCGAGATTAAAGGATATAATGCAAAAATCCAATTTGTTGCTTATGTACTTGCAGCTGTTCCAAACTATTCATCAAAGGTGCAAGCATTGACCCAGGTTCAAATTCAGGAGCAGGTACTGTATGTACTGCAAATATTTAGTATTTCTCTAATTGATTTTCTTATATGGAATGAACGTCAGTTAATGATCAATTGTGGTAAAACTTGTGATACTACAGGCTTTCTTTCTATATGTGTTGTTTTAATTCTTTCTATTTTTTTGAAATAAATGCAACAAAATAAATAAAATCTGCCAGTCCTTTCATCATTTTTATTGATCATTTTGTTTTCATTGGTAATCCTCTTTCTGTCAATTTTTTCTCATGTTTTATTGCAGGATCAATGTAATGCGATTACAAAAGATGTAAGCAAGATGCTGGATGAGTATAACAAAATGGTATCCTTTGGTTTCTATAATCCAGGTTTTTGTAATGGTCTATCAGATTAACTTGATTATAGAATTCTCACTTACCACAGTAACATTACCTCCTCTTTATGTGGTTTGAAAGAGTCACAGCTGCCTCCTTTAGGGGCAACTCATCTGGATATAGGGGTGGGTGGGAGGTCTGTTTAGCCCCAGACCTGACTTGAGTCTTTTAATCTTGTGATTGTAATGCAGTCAGAATCCACTTCCTTGTTTCACTATTTTGAATTACTTTTGGGTTCTAATATGGATTGATCTTGTCATGTTTAATATTCAGGGAGGAGAAAGTGAGGGCTGGAGATCAGGGTTGAGAGTGTGATGCTGGAAAAGCACAACAGGTCAAGCAGCATCTGAGGAGTAGGAGAATCGACTTTTCGGGCATAAACTCTTCATCAGAATTGAGGCTTGTGTTCCGGGGTGCTGAGAGATAAAATGGGAGGGTGGCGGGGGGGGGGGGAGGAAAGGAGAAGAGAGTGGGAGCGAGGGTAGCTGAGAATGCAATAGGTAGATGAAAGTGGGGAGAAGGGAAAGGTGATGGACAGGTCAGAGAGGACCGTGCCAAGTTGGAGGCTTGGGACTGGGATAATGTGGGCGGAGGGGAAATGAGGAAACTAGTGCAAACCACATTGACCCTGTGTGGTTGCAGGACCCCAAGGCAGAATATGCGGCATTCTTCCTCCAGGAGTCAGGTGGTAAGGGTTGCGGATTGTTTCAGAGAGCATGTCTAGGGCACCCGCACCAACCAACCCCAACACCCCATGACTAAACATTTCAACTCCCTCTCCTACTCCACCAATGCATGCAGGTCCTGGGCCTCCTCCATCGCCAAACCCTTTTTTTCGTTTAAATACCATCACTTGTAGCTAATCCAAATGACATCTAGATGATTTGAAATTTAAACCGTCTCATCAATTAAATATATTTTTAGATGGTTGTAAAAATATATTTCATTGATTTTGTTAACAAGGTTTCTAGTATTTACCATGGCCAAATTTGCAAGTGACACTCTAGAGATAAGTTGTAATAAGAAATTTACAAATAGATATGGATAGAATAGGTCATTGGCTAAAACTTGGTAGATGGAGTTTAACATAGGTAAGTGTGAAGTTATCCATTTTGGTCAGAGAAATAGAAAAGCAACTTATTTAAATAGAAATGTCAGGGTGCTTTGGTGTAAAGTGGTGTGGGTGTCTCATGCATGATTTGCAGAAAACGGCTTTGCAGGTACAACAGGTAATTATGGCAAATTGGAATTTTGGCTTTTGTTGCTAAAGGAGAAGTGTATAAAAGTAGGGAAGTAATACTGCAACTGTATAAGCATTAGTGAGACCGCATCTGGAATTTTGTACATAATTTTGGTCCCCTTATTTGAGGAAGAATGTATAAAACAACCTCGATTATCCAAACAAGATGGGTGGGGAGTATTTTGTTCGGATAACTGATCTGATCATAAGCAAAGGAAGCATTTATGGGATCTTGAGATCTTGTTCAGATAATCCGGAATTCGGATAATTGATGTTCGGATAACCGAGATTGTTCTGTAGTTGCACTGGAGGCAGTTCAGAGAAGTTTCACTAGATTGGTTCTCAAGGTTGTCTTAATAAGAGAGATTGAGTGGTTTAGACCTATACGTTTTGGAGTTTAGAAGAACAAGACGAGGTGTACTTGAAACACAATGGCAAAGGGAATTGGTAAAGTAAACATAGAAGGATGTTTCCTCGTGAGCCAATCTAAAACAGAAAATCATAGTTTTAGAGTAAGGGGTAGCAGATTTAAAACAGCTGAGGAAAAATTATTTCTCTCAAAGGGTTGTGAGACTGTGGAATTCACTACCCCAGAGTGCAATGGATGCAGGGGCACTTAAGGAGGTTACAGAGCTATTATTAATTAGTAACAGGTTAAAGGGTTATGTAAAGCAGGCAGAAAAGTGGATTTAAGGCTGAGATGAGATCAGCCATAATCAAGTTAACTGGCAGAGCAGACTCAAGGGCTGAGTTACCTACTCCTGATCCTAGTTCTTATATTCTTGTTAGAATAGGGACTTCTGCAGGGAATTGAACTGCTAATATTTCAAGAATCTCATTGACAGGGGTCAACAGATTTGAGACAAAATGAAAGATGCATTGAGCTTTGGTCCAAAAGTGGGCTATGTCATTTTAAGTGTGTTATAGCAGTTGCTTTTAGTGAATCCATCCCTCATGGTAACTTCAACATGAAATTGTTATTGACATATTTCTCATTTTGACACTTTGTGCTTCCGAAGCACATGAATAAGTAACTTTTTAAAATCAACTTGATTTATTGAATGGAATTTAATTTACATTTGGAGTAAATATTTAAATTTTACAGTTTGAGACCTTTCAGGATCCTATAGATAGTTTGATCTTGACAATGACCTTCAGATTCTACTCCTCTCAAAGCAGTTTGTTCAGTGGGAAGAACTACTAACCAAGCTTGAAGCGGCAAAGCAAATGAAGCCAATCGCTGACTGATATCACATCACATACCCTGGGTGGATCAAAATATTATGTGGAAGTGGAACAAACCATTCTTTTTGCTATCTATATAGTATTGTATATGTAATTAGTAATACTGAAAATATTATTATTTGAAAATATTCTCTAGGATGTATTTCCTATTAAAATGTCTTGCAATTGGAGAACTAGCATTGTATTATAGTGTGGCAGGATGAATGTCCTATTAATTTGGAGTGTCACATTTCTAGGTTTACATTCTAATATTTAAAACTTGAGCTAACCATATAATGTAATTATTCATATTTTAAAAGCAATGGTTTATTCATATTTGCCAATGATTGCCTTCCTTTTACAGCATTTAAAGATTGGGTATTAGTATAATATGATGCAAAACTATTTTGTGCAACCTCTGTAATATAGAATATTTTGCAGTTTACTATCTCATTCGACAGTTTGTTAAGAGGATTGTATATAGTTATATTAAATCCTTTTCTGTTTTGTTGGCTACTATGATAATTAATCTGCAGTCTGAGAACTAAATACAATGTTATGGGAGGGGGGAGGAATTTAATAAGTTCCAGTGCAATCCCTGCCAATTATGGCTAGATACCAAAAGAGTTCACTGAGCACAATATGAAAGGGGGATGGTTTGGTTTGAGCAATATGCTTAAAGAATACATTATACACTTAAAGTCTTGAGCAAAAATTGGTATTAGCGAAAATAGCTAATAAAGTCACCTGGTTATGCCAAGCAAGGTTCTTCCTTTGTATTAGCCATTAGATTAATTTGCTATTGCCCACTCCCAAGGAAATATTAAGACACCTCCCCCTGAAGAAAGGACTCTTGATTAAATTTAAAGAGGTTTGAAAGTCATCTGTGTCCGATATTCCCAGACAGTTTCCCATCTAAGTGTTAACAAGCTCAGACCTGGTTCAGGTTCTGTTTTAATTTGAGCTAATGGAATGGTGGAGCTAATCCAATTTTATGATGATGCAGCAGGTGTTTCCCATTAAGAGGACAAAGCTATGAAAAGCTCGTGAGGGAGATATGACTCATGTAATATTGTTAAAATAAACCAAATCTAAATAACTAAATCAAATGCATATATTAAAGTCCCAAAACTTAGTGGTCATGGAAGTATTCCATTCACTACAATAACTGGATTGCAGTGTGTCATTTCACAGGAATGTCATCACAAGAATTCTAGGCAGTAAACCATGAGTTATCCACTGAGCTGTGCACATGTACATGTACACATGCAGAAAGGGGCAGGTGATGACTAACCAGTCAATTGAGCTATCGTGCATCTGGGCTAGGCATAACCTTTCCAAGCTTTCATCCCATTTCCCCCTCAGCCAAGAGAAGTAAAACAGTCTGGGCTCAGAACTTATCTAGCAGCAGCTTTGTTTTCCCTGCTTAATTTTTTTTCTTTCCTCTGCCCTTATTCCATCCATTAAAATATAAAATATTACTTGAATATCTTTTCCTTCCACATTGGGGTGTCAGTCATCTACCATCTGGTATCTTAAGTAATTCTATATTTTTTTTAAAGTTGTGGAGTTTCTTTTCCATATCGACCATCTTTTTTTTATTCGTTCAATGTTCTTAATGCCACTGCTTCTAAGTTTTCTCATATCTGAACAAATAAATCTTTGGTAATATGTGAACTGCAATGGCACGTGTCAATATTTATATTGTAACAAAACTGCCAACTTTGTCTTGCTTCCTTGACAATATTTTTTATTAAAGTGCAATGGTAACTTTAGTGCAGTGACTGAAGTTTTCATAGTGGGTTTACCTAGGATATGAGCTCATTCATGTGTTAATCTGGGTCTGCTGTTCAGGGCTAAGCTGGAATGTTCCTCCCTTAACGTTGTGAAGGGAAGTTGCAGGAGACTACAGTGAGAAACATCTGATTTTATATTGACCACTTTTGAATTCACTGAGGTAATTTCTGAACACTTGTGGCGCACCCACACGCTGCATGCGCCAACAATTTCTTCCAACAGTCCCGGATCTTTCACTGTCTAATATAGGACTGTGCCGTGTAGGTAATAATTGTATCTTCCAGCCTCATTCCCTGTGTGTCTCAACTAAGGTTAACTTTTATAATATCTGAAATTTCTGCTATTCAACAGTTTAAAAATTTCCCATGTGCTATGTTGTGGTAATTGATGGTTATTAAACAGTGTAACAGTTTATTAGCTGTCAAATGAACCTTTTGCAAGGTTTCGATCATGTCCAGTATTTAAGAGAACCGAGCATGGGGCTCAGGATGTATAGCGGTCATGTCCCTACCTCTGAATCAGGGGGCTTGGTTTCAAGTCCCACTTTCTCCAGATATAAAGTTAAAAATCGCACAATACTTGGTTTATTTGGAATCACTAGCTTTTGGAGTGCTGCTCCTTCATCAAGTGGTTGTGGAGAATAAGATTGTAGGGCACAGAATCTATAGCAAAAGTTTACAATGTGATGTAACTGAAATTATATATTGAGAAAGACCTGGATTGTTTGTTAAGCCTCTCATCTTTTAGAATGGGCGTGTTGGTTTCCGTTCTTTCATACATAAATCCCAGAACTTTCTTAAAGTTACATTTTCAAATGAATTTTAACTAGGCCAACATGGCACCTATTGTTAATGCATTGAAAGTGTGAGGTGCCCTGTGTGATGCTGTCTACGCCCCAATGGTCAGACTGATTCTAATCTAAAGAAGGGATTTACAGAACCTTGCATGGATTCATGCAGTTTTTGACCAAAATAAAATGTAATTCTGTAAGTACAAATTCACCCCACAAACCTGTGTGTGTGTATGTGTGAGAGTGTAAAGGGGTATAAGTGTATAAAAGGGTGCATATAGGAATGTGTGAGCATATGAGAGAGGGTCTGTGTGTGTGTGTGTGTGTGTGTGTGTGTGGTGCTGTAGGGTCACCTGTCGTGTGACATGAACCCAAGGTCCCAGTTGAGGCCACCCCATGGGTACCGAATGTGGCTATCAGCCTCTGTTCAGTCACTTTGTGTTTTTGCCTGTCCTGAAGTCAGACTTGGAGGGTGGTCACCCAGAGGTCGGAGGTCAAACAACCTAGACTCTTGGTGCGACTTTCCCTAAGCCTCCACTTCTCGCCTTTAAACAACCACTACACTGCAAACAGATCATTGTTGCAGCAAACTGCCTGGCTTTCAGGACAACACCATCCAACCTTGTCACGGCAGAGGCTGCGAGATGTGTCAGAGTGTCGACACGGATACCGCCATTACACGTGGGGAAACCACCCACTATGTACATGGCAGGTACTCATGTAACTCGGCCAACATTGTCTATTTCATACACTGCAAGCAAAGATGCTTTCATGTATGGTACATTGGTGAGACTGAGCAGAAGCTACGGCAATGGATGAATGGACACCACACAACAATCAACAGACTGGCGTATTCCCTCCCAGCCGGAGAACACTTCAGCAGTCTGTGACATTCGGACTCTGATCTTTGGGTGACCATCCTCCAAGGTTGACTTCAGGACAGGCAACAACGCAAAGTGGCCGAGTAGAGGCTGATAGCCAAGTTCAGTACCCATGGGGATGGCCTTAACTAGGACCTTGAGTTTATGTCACACTATAGGTGCCCCCACAGCACCACACACACACACACACACATGCGCAGACCCTCTCAGACTTAAAACCCTTTACACTCACACACACATACACTCTCTCACAGACACTCATAACTGCCTGCCTGCTGCACACCCACATGTGCGCACACACATGCAAGTACATATACATTTGTGGGGTGAATTTCGACATCTTATTTTGCTCAAAAACTATGAATCTATGTAAGATTCTGTAAATCCATTTTTTTGATTAGAATCAATCTGAACATTGGGGCACAGATGGCTTCACACAGGGCATCTTTTACCTTCAATGCATTATTTGGGCCAACGTGACACCTATTGTTGAAGTTTACTTGCAAATGTAACTTTTAAGCAAGTTCTGAGATTTACATATGAAAGAACTGAAACCAACATGCCCATTCTATAAGATGAGAGACTTAACAAACATACCAAGTTTTTCTCAATATATAATTTCAGTTACATCACATTGTAACTTTTGGTATAAATTCTGTCCTATGATCATATACTCTGCAACCACCTAATGAAGGAACAGCGCTCTGAAAGCTGGTGCTTCCAAATAAATCTGTTGGACTATACCTGATGTGTGATTTTTATACACCCCAATCCAACACCAGCACCTCCAAATCATTGCTCCAGATATGTGTTATAACATATCTGAACAGGTTGATTAAAAATATCTACAAATGAACCAATGTATTTCAGCTGACTGCCCTGATTTGAGGAGCAATTTTGTCTTGAATTGTTCTGCTAATATGTCCTAGCATGTTTTTACTTTTACAGCAGCCATCAGAGATTTAGGCGCCATCAATTCCCAAGTTATTTTTTTCTCTGCAGTTGTGAGAATTGATTTTCTTTTTAAATAAAATATGCCTAGAACTCCCAAATGTTATAAACCTAAAGTTCCATGATTATGTGGAAAAATCCTATTTCAATTTGAACAGTTTGACTGTCAGAAGAACAGTCTAGTTCCCTTCTGATTAGCTGTCTGACTTTAAAGTGGCATTAACTAATAAAATTCTCATTCAAGAATGCTCACTAAACGAGTTTTGAAATTAGTTTTGAAATAACATTGCAAGATTAGGTTTCAATTTTGGAGTGCACAGCATTTGGTTATCTGCCTCAAAGCACTCACTCAAATTGGCTTTAATTACAGTCATTTGGCCAAAATCATCAACCAAAGGTACTGCACAGTGTGACAAAAGACAAATGAGTGACTAGATTTTTTTCTCATGGTTGAAAAATGTGTTGCCTGAAAAGCACAGCAGGTCAGGCAGCATCCAAGGAGCAGGAGAATCGACATTTCGGGCATAAGCCCTTCTTCAGGAATCCTGCTCCTTGGATGCTGCCTGACCTGCTGCGCTTTTCCAGCAACACATTTTTCAGCTCTGATCTCCAGCATCTGCAGTCCTCACTTTCTCCTTTTTTTTCATTGTGTTGATTTAAGTTAATATTTGCCAGGACATCAGAAGATTTCCCTGCACTTCTTCAGATAGGGCCATGGGCTCTGAGCATCTTGTCTGAGGAATCATAGCTCTGAAAAATACATTGCATACATAGTGATGCACTGAAGTACTTGTCAAGATGTATTAACATCTGAAACAGGAGTCAAATCCTCAATGTTTTTGTTTCAAATTATCTAACATGCTTTTAAATATCTTGACTGCACCTGCCTCCATCACACTTTCAGGCAATGCATGCCTGAACCTAACCACTTGCTGCACAATAATACTTGTTTTTATTGTTTTTGCTTTTTCAGCTAATTTTTGAAATCTATTCCTCTTTATCACTTCATAATCAACAACACACTCGACCCCTTTCACATTGTACAGATTACTCATAATTTTGAATACTGCTATCAAACTTTTTCTGAACCCTTTGAGGAAAATAATCTTAACTTCTAAATTAATACAAGACAGTCAATCTGGCTTTGGCAAGAGCAGGTCATGTCTGATAAATTTAATTGAGTTCTTTGACAAAGTGACAGAGGCAGTAGTTGAAGGTAGTGCTGTGGATGTTGTATATTAAAACTTTTAAAAAGCATTTGAAATGGTACCACATGGAAATTAGCAAATTAGAAATGTTTGGGATTGATGGGCCCTTGGCAGCATAGCTTCGAAGGTGGCTAAAGGATTGGAAAGAGAGAGTAATTATAGATGGGCACTTCTCAGATTGGAGATGAGTTGAAAGTAGTGTTCCCCAGAAATTGGTATTGGAACCCTCGCCTTTTCTGATATATTTTAAACAACTTGGAGATGGTTTTGACAAAATTTCTACATTTGTAGATTTTATTCTCTAAGGAGAATAATTGTGAGGATAATACTGACTGACTGCGGAGGGAGGTTGACAAGTTAGCAAAGATTCAATGCAAAAAAATGAGGCAATGCATTTTGCTTGACGAAACATGGAAAGGCAATACAGGCTTAATGGCACAAATTTGATGAGAGTACAGGAACAGAGGGACCTCGGGGTTCAAGTACATGATTCTTTGAAGGTGGCCAGGCAAGTTGAAACAGTTGTTAGAAAGGCTTATAGATTCATTTGGTTTATAAATAGTGGCATAGAGCATAAAAGCAAGGAAGTGATGCTACACCTTGACAAATCATTTTGAAGACTACATTTTGAGTATTGTGTTCAGTTATTTAAAGAAAGATATTAAAGTTCTGGAGAGAGTTCAAAGAAGATTTATTAAAATGATGCCAAAAATTAGGTATTTTTGATACAAGGAAAGATTAGAGAGATTGGGCTTGATCTCCTTTGAGCAGAGAAGATTAAGAGGTGGCCTGATTAAGGTGATTACAAACAATTTTGACAGGATTACAAACAATTTTGACAGGGTAAAGAAAGACATTCTATTTCCACTAGTTGGGATGTAAGTAACGAGGGATCACAGCTTCAAGGTTGTAAGCAAGAGAGCTAGGAGTGAGATTAAGAGAAATG
The DNA here is from genome assembly GCF_037043375.1 of Chiloscyllium plagiosum. NCBI lineage: Eukaryota > Metazoa > Chordata > Chondrichthyes > Orectolobiformes > Hemiscylliidae > Chiloscyllium > Chiloscyllium plagiosum. The sequence goes on from NW_028270139.1 coordinate 118,249,068, forward strand.
TCTTTACTCAGAGAGTTGTAAGGACTTCAACTATGCTTCTTGGGAGAGTGATGGAGGAGGGTTCAAAGAAAAGCTGGATATATATTTGAGAGGAATGAAGTTAGAGAGCTGTATAGTAGGGTGGGGGGGAGTGGGATGACGGGTGGATATTGCACTAGCTGGGTAGCTCTTTTGGGATCAGGTACAGAGATGATAGGTTGAATGGTCTGCATTTGTACTGTAAAATTCTATGATTATATTCTCAAGTCTATCTTTATCAGTAAAGTTCCTCCTCCTGGAAGCAGTTTGTAGAGACTTTACACACTAATCAGCAGTTTGTTGCATTGAAAAAGGTAAAGAAAACCCTGTTTCTTACTGCAGTTCTATTGTAATGGAATCTCCAGCAGCTGATGATGATGCTGACGTCAACTTCCAAGATAGTTTAGACTCTGTAACAATTCCTACAGGTTGAAGAGTAGCTAATATAGCCCCATGATTTAAAAAGGGACATAGGAGGAATCGGAATTATAGACCAATGAGTCTGAAGTCAGTAGTACTGAAGTTGCTAGAGCCTATTATCAAGAGTTTATAGCAGAGCAATTGAAAATCAATGACAGAATCAGACAGTATGGATTTACAAAATGCGAAGTTATTTCTAACAAATCTGAGAACATAGCAGATTTCATCAGGAGAGCCAGTGGATGTGGTTCATTTGCACTATCAGGGAGCTTCTGACAAAGTCCTATTTGAAATTAATGTGTAAAATTAAAGTGCATAGAATTGGGGTAGTGTATAGAAATGATTAGAACATTGTCAGACAAGAAACAAAGAGAAAGAATAAATAGGTCTCTTTCTGAAAGGTAGGGGTCTTGCAGAGACCGGTACTGGGATCTCAGCTGTTCACAATGTATATTAAAGGATATAAATGTGGGAACTGAATGTAATATCTCAAAATTTGCGGATGAGACAAAGCTGGGTGGGATTGTAAATTGTAAGGAGGATGCAGAAATGTTGCAGTGTGATTCAGACAGGCTGAGTCGGGCAAATGCAGTATAATGTGAATGAATGTTTTAGTATGAAAATAAGAAGGCAGATCATTACTTGAATGGCTGTAACTTGAGAGAGGGGAATTGTCAGAGAGACCTGGTGTCCACATGCACCAGTTGGTGAAAGTAAGTGTGCAGGTACAGTAGGTAGTAAAGGTGCCAAACTATTTGTTGGGCTTCATAGTAAGAGGATTCAAGCACAGGAACAAAGACATCTTGCTGCAATTGTACAAAGCATTAGTGAGGCCACACCTGGAATACTGTATGTAGTCTGGTCTTGTAGAGGGAGTGTGGAAAAGGATTACCAAATCAATACTTGAGATAGCAAGACTGATGTATGAGAAAAGATTGAATTAGGGTTTCATTTACAGACGTTTAGAAGAATGCGGGTGGATCTCATAGAAACCTAAACAATTCTCACAGGATTAGACAGTATAGATCCAGGAAGACTGTTCTTGATGGTGGGGAGTTCAGAACCAGGTGTCATGATTTAAGAATAAGAGGCAAACATTTTAGGACTGTGATGAGGAGACACGTTTTTCACCCAGAGAATGATGAGTCTGTGGAATTCACTATCACAGAAAGTGGTTGAGGCCATTGTGATTTTCAAGAAGGAAGTAGATATAGCTCTTGTGGCTAATGGGACAAGACCATGAGATATCGGAGCAGAATTCGGCCATTCACCCTATCGAGTCTCCACCATTTGGTCATGGCTGATATGTTTCTCAATCCCATTCTCCTGCCTTCTCCCTGTAACCCCTGATCCCCGTACCAATCAAGTATCTATCTCTGTCTTAAATACTTTCAATGACGTGGCCTAGATAGTTTTCTGCAGCAATCCGTTCCAAAGATTAACCACCCTCTGGCTGAAGAAATCCCTCCTCAATTGAGTTCTATCACTTCACTCTGAGGCTGTGCCCTTGGGTCCTAGTCTCTCTTACTAATGGAAGCACTTTCTCCCTGTCCACTCTATCAATGCTGCTCAGTATTCTCTAAGTCTCAATCAGATCCTCCCTCATCCTTCTAACCTCTACTGAGTACAAACTTACAGTCGTCAACCATTCCTCAGAATAAGCTCTTCACTCCTGAGATTATTCTTGTAAACCTCTGCCTATCTTTGTGTCATCTATAAATTTAGCAACAATGCTCTTAGTTCCTTCGTCCAGATCGTTAATGTATAATGCAAATAGTTGTGGTCCCAACATGAACCCCTGTGGAACTCCACTAGTCACTGGCTGCCATTATGAAAAAGACCCCTTTAATCCTACTCTCTGCCTCCAACATCAAGGGATATGGGGAGGGCAGGAGGGGAGGGATTAGGGTATTGAGCTTAGTGATAGGCAGGATCATATTGAATGGTGGAGCAGGCTGGAGGGATCCAATGTCCTACTCCTGTCCCCATCTTCTGTATTTCTAGATTTCTATGTTTCACATCATATATCTCATTATACATTGATCGGGGTAATTTTTTTTTGGCTGAATTACTGAGCGTATGTTACTACAAATAATGACAACCTGCATTTATATGGCACTTAAAAGAATAAAATTTCCTAGAGCACTTTACAGAATTATAAGCAAATGATCAGTACCATCAGAACAAGAAAGAATATTTGAGTAGGAGTTCCAAACTGGAACACACAAATATAGGCCTACAATTTATATATTACAAATTTCTAATGTATGGTTCTTGGCTCACTCCTGGAGCACCTAACTATCTCCCTTGAGATTTCTATTTTATAAATTGTTCATTTTGAACCCTTAAGGGTAGCAGTCTCATTGTACCTAATTCTAAACAAGAAATTGCTTTATTTACAATGGAACCAAATCTGTAATAAACATTCCTTGGTATTTTTGTTTTGGAGGGAGGTGAGAAAGCAGAGATATTTTAAACTAGGATCAAAAGTAACTCAGTGAAAGTAAAAGTATTTTTTGGATGTTCAGGTGTTTTGTTTTTTTGGAAAGAATTTATTTAACCAGGATTAGTTGATACATAAGAACGCTAAAAATATAGGAGCAAGCGTAGGGCTCCTGTTTCGCCATTCTTGGTAAGACAACACCTTTGGTAAGACATGTCCCAAAAATAAATGTAATGAATCAATTTTAAATTGCTTACAAAGCCAGTATATCCTTTCTCAAATACAATAACTCAAGGTGTGGCCTCACCAACACTCTGCACAGTTGTAACAAGACTTACATATTTTTAAACTCCAAATCCTAACGATTAGGGCAAAAATTCCACTTGCTTTCCTAATTATTTTCTGCATCTGCATGCTATCTTTTGTGTTTCGTGCAGAAAAGCATTCAGATCTTTCTGTGCTGCAGTTTTTCAGACTCCGTTTAAGTAATCTTTTGATTCTTCTGAGCAAAGTGCATGACCTCACACTTTCCAACATTAAACTCCATTTGCCAAGTTTATGTACTCATGACAAGTTACCTTCCCACCTATTTCTGTGCTGTCAGCAAATTTGGATACATTACACTGACCTCTCCTCCAAGCCAGTTAAATAGGTAGTAAATAAGTGAGACGCTAGGATTCATCCTTGTAGCAACGTGTCTAAGACCTTGTGATTCTGAATCCAAAAGGACATCTCTTTAATAAGTCTCATGCAAAGGTTGAAAACAAGACAGAGAAGGAAACATAATGAAATGGTCAAATCAGGTGCAGAAAAGGAGGTGATTGAAAGAAACAAAAATCCAAGAAATGAAAAGTTAATAAAATCATTGTGAAAATGCTTTGAGTTCTGCAGGTGTGACACTCCATTGTTTTCTTTTGTTTTTTTTTCAGCCTGAAAGGTTGACTTTCACTAGTAACTTTGTCTTTATCAGGTGAAAATCCAACCCTAAGTGCCTGCAGTGCATTTTGTTAATGTTTATGGTGCAAATTCAGCAATTTCTTACCATTGGTCAGGGACACTGGTAGTGATTTCCTGCTTTTGCAAGGTTAATGAAGCAATACAAATCACCTAGCAACTTGTAGCAATTCACAACTTATGGGCTGTCTATTATACATCAATTTCTGTTTCTCTATGTGTTACATAAACCTACTATTAATGTCCCAGCAATTTCTGGGACTGGTATTTCTTCAAGAGTTTTCATCAAATCGACTGCAGGGAGTGGATAAACCCCAGAGCTCACAAACTAGCATATATAGCTGTATAAGAATTGGGCTATTCATGTTTTTTTTAAATTCAATTACAGAGCAAGAGCAGAATGTTTATGGAAAACTGCACAAAGTCCAGCCAACTGCTTAATGTTTTCCCCTTGTTTATTGTGCTTGTCCTTATTCATAAAAACATTCCAGCAAGAAATTTACCAATTTACTTAATTACAAAATGCCTTTCCTTTAATGGATGCAGGAATTTTACAACAAACTATGTAATTTGACTCCCGTGTGAAACTTAAGTTATGAAAAAACTGCAATCAAGTAGAATTGCTTCATCTGCACCATTAAACAGTTAGAGCAAAGGTGAGCAATTGAGGAAAGGTGCTGCACAGTATAATGTTAGATGGAGACCTGACAGACAGAAAGACAAATGACCTAGAATTTGTCAGAATGCAGCTAGAGAATGCCTAAAAAGATGACATTTGAGTTAAAAAAAGCATTTGACCTGTCAGAATAATCAGCATGTTTCGATATTGAGTATATTCTGATGTATTGCTTCCCCACTCATTATGTATTTAAAGGTAAATGATATAGACACCAGTGAGAGAGGAGTTGAATTTTATGTCAATTGGGTTTGGAGAGGATTGGAAGCTGTTGTGGAGAATTAGTACTATGCTGGATATGATTGGCCAAACAGTCGGTGTCTGTGTTGCATGTTCTGTGTAATTCTCTGTAGTTAGTGGTGACTTTGATAAAATACACTGACCTCAGCTACCAGTGTATTGTTTCGAATTCCTCCACAGAATGCTGTTCATTTTCAACATGCACTGCAAGTGAGTCAGGCTCCCTGCTAGAGTCCTGGCAGAAATTATTGTGATGTGAGGAATATATATTAATGTCTTTTTTTTGTTTGAATTTATGAGTTTGAACTCGTGACAGATGGCTGTTCAGTGTGTCTGAAAGAGTTTAATTAACTTGAAAGTATATCTATAGCCATGGTGATTGCTTTTAAAATATGTTTATGTTGGGAGAATTTACAAGCAAACAAAGTAAACAGTTTCATGCATAAACTTTTCAGGTGAAGATTCAGAGTCTTTTGTAGGTGGAACACATATAAGTTGGAAAACAGTTTCTTAGTTTTCATTTAGAAAGGTATGCAAGGTTCTTAGCTGAAGCTGGCTATGTCAAGCTGTCACTCCGGTGGAAAAGAGAAGACTAGGAGCCAAGGGCACAGCCTTAGAGTAAAGGGAAGACCTCTTGGAATGAAGATACGGAGAAACTTCTTCAGGCAGAGAGTGGTGAATCTATGGAATTCACTACCAAAGAAGGCTGTGGAGGCCAGGTCATTGAATATATTTAAGACGGAGATAGATAGGTTCTTGATTGCCAAGGGGATCAAGGATTATGGGAAGAAAGTAGGAGAATGGAGTTGAGAAACTTATCAGCCATGATTAAATGGCAGAGTGGACTCGATGGGCTGAGCGGCCTAATTTCTGCTCCCAGGTCTGCTGGTCTAAGATAGCTTTGGATTATTAAACTTCGGTTACTTTAGTGTAAGGAGTTAAGTAGGCATTCCAGACTACTTTGGTTAAAACCCTGAAGGGGTTGAAGCAGAGGAAGTCTGAGCACAGTTGTATGATGGATCAGGAAGAGACTATCAGATTTTCATGAATGGGATTAAGTTCACAGCTAAGTCAAACCCTATGTGGGATAGAGAAGAGCATTGTCTCTGGTGTTTCAATACTGTATTTGGATGCTGTTAGGAGTAATGGGGTTGTATTTTTAACTTGTATTTTAAATTTTAAGTATGTGTTATGACAAAGGGTAAACCCCACCCTGCTAACTTAAACCAGCAACACAGAAAAGGTTTACCCCGTGCTGTAATCTGTGAAAATTTGAGATGCAAAGAGCTATCCCAAAAGTTACTATTTAAAGTAAAAATTAACAACTTCATTTTTTTCAAGTCTAACAGAGAGTAATTGACTAACAACTATTTACAACTCATTTATGCAAACCTATCTTTTATCTTCCTCTGTGTAATACTGGTCCAATAAAAAATCCTGATTAGGATTTGCCTAAAAAAAAGACACGTTTCAAAACCAGTCAGCTTGCTGAGTGTCCACTGTAGATTTTTCTCTGTCTTCTTTTCTTCTTCTTAGGGGGATTCTGTTTCACAGGTTGTTGATAGATAAAGCTATCTTTAAGAGAGCAGATGTTTCTGCATGCAGTCTCTTTGTGTTGGTGCTTGGCAGTTCTCTTTGCCGCTCTGGCTAACTGTTCAAAATGTCTGATATTTATACCCCAAAGCATCAGATAATTTCATTGGTTTTAATCTTGTCAAGTTAATAAATTCAAACTTGATTGGAGTTTGTTATCTTGGGCATAATTTAAACTCAATGACTGAATTTGAATTTGTTTTTGTATCCAGGCAACCCATCTAATCTAGCTGTTTAACCAAATGTTATGTTTTAAATTTTCCAGTACTCTGTGTGCTTCTCTAAGTCCTTTCTAGCTTTTTTACTCTCTTAAAGGTACAGTACTCCTAAAACTACATAACACCTCCATCCTTAAGAAAAAAATGAATCCTCATAATGAAAAGGTATCTTCATTTTTTTTTCTATTCTTTAAACACATTACCATAAAATACAGATAACTTTCATCTAAATTCACCTTAACTTCTTCCCTATATATTATGTAACTTTGGATAAATACAAATCTCATCTAAACTTTGACAGTTAAATTCATGATAATGTATCTGTGATTACATTCTTACTATCCGCAACATGTATGAGTTTTAAATTAGAAGTCTGTAACATAAAAGTCCAACAAAATAGTCTCATATTCTTGTCTTTAATGTAAGAGGATTGTGATCCGTGCACACAACCGTCTTCAACACATTGTTCGTGGTATACACATTAAAATGTTGTATGGCTAATACAAACTCAATAGTTCTTTTTCGGTCATGAAGTATTTCCTCTGGTGGATATTGAGCTTCTTCGAAAAGTAACCAACTAGCAGTTCAATCCTATCCCCATCTTCCTGTGGCAGTACAGCTCCAACTCCTATGTCTCTAGCATTGATAGCGACTTTAAAACGTCTTGAAAAGTTTGCTGCAGCTAAAACTGGTTTGATGGTTAATATTGCTTTCAAATGGTCAAATGCCTCCTGGCATTGTTCTGTCCACAGAAACTTTGTTTTCTTCTTCAGCAAATCACTTAATGGTGCAGCAACACCGCTGAAGTTTAGAACAAGCCTCCAATAGAATCCACTGAGTCCTAAGAATCGAAGCACCTCTTTCTTCGAGGTTGGTCATGGAAATTCCTCAATGGCCTTCGTTGTTTGTATTCCGTGAGGCCAATCTTCCATGACCAATGTTATGTCCCAAGAACGTCACCTCTGATTTCGCAAATTCAGTTTTATGTAAGTTTATTATCAATTTTGCTTCTCGTAGTCATTCAAAGAGCTCTGCCATGTGATCTTTCCAGGGCTTACTAAAGTTCACTGTATCACTCAAATAAACTGCACAGTTTGTTATCCCAGCCATAACTCTGTTCATGAGTCTTTGGAATGTGGCAGGTGCCTTCTTCATTCCAAAAACTCATGAACAGAGTTTGGCTGGGACAACTTTAAATTGATATAGCCCATTTGGGGTTACAAACGCAGAAATTTCTTTTGCTGTCTCTGATAAAGGTACCTGCCGGTAACCACGCAGTAAATCCAACTTGGTGATGTAACTGACATGTTCAACTGTCTTGATTCAGTCTTCCAAACTTGGAATTGGATATGAGTCCGATTTTGTAACGGCATTGACCTTCCGATAATCGTTGAGTCCCATCCGGTGTGGGAACTAAGACGATCAATGAACTCCACTCACTCTGGCTTGGTTCGATGATATCCTCATTGAGCATGGCCTCCACCTCCTTCTGGACCTGTCAGACTTTGAAAGGATTAAGCTGATAGGGGTGTTGTTTTATCAGAGCAGTATTTTCTACGTCTACTTCATATCTAATAGCAATAGTCCTTACATCTGTCCTTGTACTGCAGTAACAAATCTTTCAACAGCTTTCTATGCTGCTGAGACAGATAGCTTACTAAGCTATCCCACTCCTCAAAGATCTCTTCATTTTTAAAATTCTATTTTGACGCACATCAAAAGTCACATCATTTGGATTTGATCCCTCACTTTGCATGGCAGTATCTAACACCTATTTCTCTCTAGTATGTGAGGTTTCAACATGTTCACATGACATATCCAATGCCTTTTTTTCTATCTGGCATCTTTACGAGATAGTTCACCTGAATCAACTTTTTCTCAATTTGATAGGGACCACTAAACCTGGCTTTGAAGCGATCTCCTATCCTCATTCACAACAAGCTTCCTTGGACTCTTCATGTGGACGCACTGGTTACAAAGGCCCAATTCTCTTCTTCCTCAGGCAGCTGAGAAAATTTGGGATGTCGTCGAATACCTTTGCCAACTTTTATAGATGCACCATCGAGAGAACTCTGTCTGGATGTATAACTACCTGGTATGCCAACTGTACCATTCAAGATCGGAGATGGTTACAAGAATGGTGAACTCAGCCCGGACAATCACAAAGGCCAACTTCCCATCTATAGAATTCATCTACCAGGCCTGCTGTCAACGAATAGTTGCATTCTCAAAGATCCATCCCACACTAGCAATGTTTTTATACAATCTCTACCATCGGGGAGAAGGTACAGAAGCCTGAACACACGTACCAGCGGTTTTGCAATAGTTTCTACCCTACTGTTGTTAGAATACTGAATGGACTCACAAACTCTTAACATTTGCCTGTACCTGTGTTTTTGCTTTTGCTGCTGTTTCCGATTATTTACTTATCTGTACAACTTAACTATATGATCTGCCTGTATTGCTCGCAAGACAAAGCTTTTCACTGTCTCTTGGTAAACGTGACAATAAATTCAATTCAATTCAATGCAATTCAAAAGACCTCTCACATCATGCCCAAATATTAACTTGAAGGGAGTGAACTGAGTAGGTTCATTTGGGGCATCTCTAATGGCAAACAATATAAATGGGATACCTTAATCCCAATTATTTGGGCAATCCTGACAGTATGTTCTCAACATGATCTTCAAGGTTTGATGCCACCTTTCTCAAGCTCCCTGGGATTCAGGATGATACGCATTGGATTTAAAGTGTTGTATACCTAAGCTATCCATGATTTGGTGATCCTGGTGTTGGACTGGGGTGTACAAAGTTAAAAATCACACACACACACACACAGAGGCACTCCTATACACACATACATATGGACACACGTATACACAGACACCCACACACATCCTGACAGACACACACACTCCCACACTCACACATGCACCCCCTCACAAACTTAAGACACTCTACACTCACTACACACACATACACTTTCTCACACTCACAACCCCCAACCCAGACAGACACACACACACACAGACAGACAAAGACCCACATGCACACATATATTTTATGGGGTGAATTTGTACTTGCAGGGTTACATTGTACTTTGTTCAAAAACTGCATACATTCATGTAAAACTCTGAGCTCAAAAACTGCATGAATTTATGTAAAACTCCATTATCTCACTTTTTAGATTAGAATCAATCTAAATATCATGGCATAGACAGAAAACACAGGGGGCTAACACCTTCAACGTATTGTCTACTATCACTATTCTTAACAGCTAACCTGAGAATGCAACTTTTAAAAAAAGGTTTTGTGATTTACACATGAAAGAAGTGAAACTATCATGGTATTCAAACAGATGAAAGACTTAACAGACAATCAATTTTTCAATGTATAATTTCAGTTACATCACACTGTAAATTTTTGCTATAAATTCTGTGTTAGGATTGAGCCCTCCACTATCACCTGATGAAGGAGTGACGCTCCGAAAGCTAGTGTGCTTCCAATTAAACCTGTTGGACTATAACCTAGTGTTGTGTGATTTTTAACTAAGCCATCCATAACCTCCTTAAACAGTCTAGCAGTAAAATTTGACCCTTGGTCTGACTAAATCTCTCTGGGTAGCCCATACCATGTACAGAAAGCTGCTAACGTCTCTACTACCCTTCTGCCTTGATAGTCCGTAATAGAATTGCCTCCAGAAATCTGGTAGACTCATGCATTATTGTTAACAAGTACTGGTTCCCACTTTTAGTTCTCAGGAGGGGACCTACACAATCAATTATAACCAGCATGAAAGATTCTTCAATTGGCAACAAAGGTACTGGTTTTATTGCCGCCTGTGGTTTATCGACCATTTGGCATGTATGAGACATATGGCAAAATTAACCACATTCTTTGCATTCCAGGCCAATAAAAATATTTTTGAACCTTAGCCTGAGTGTTTCGTACCCCTAGATGACCTCCAACAGGTCATTCATGTGCTACCCGTAACACCTCTTGTCTGTATGCTGTCACTTCGGACCATTTCTCCTCTACACTAACGTGCTGTGGTCTCTATTTCCGTCTTAGGATTTTATCTTTCAGATAATAACCCTCCACGGAATATTCTCTTCTTTTCAGAGTATGCATCCACGTATATATAATTTACCATCTTGTCTTGCTGTTGCATGTCTTTCACAGACTGAACACTTCTGTCTGACCCTCTGCCAGGGTATTTCTGTTTTACATTGAGCAGCACTGTTGCATGTCTTTCAAGACTGAACACTTCTGTCTGACCCTCTGCCAGGGTATTTCTGTTTTACCTCCTCAGTTTCTTGGTCTTCCTTGGGCTTCTCCACAACAAGGGATGTCACTCCTATCCTTGGATCCTATCAAATCATTCCCAAGAAAAAACTGGATCCCTGGAACTGACACTCTGTCAATCACTACCACTGTTACTTCCCCATTCTTGAGTTCACACTCCAACCTGATCCTACATAGGGAAAATGCTAAATTTCTGTCAATCTATCCTACAAATTACCATACTCTCGGGTAACAGATCAGAAAGAGTGCATATTCGCTCAGCTCTTACTATCAGCAACTGGTTAGATCCTGTATCTCTCAAGATTATAACTTTTTGTCCTTCTCCCCTGTTCTCCCTGAGTAAACTTTACCCATAGAGGCAAATTCTTTGGAGAGATCAGGTACTAACTTCATAACCAGCTGCTGCCTAGGCTGTGCTCTCTCCTGCAGCTCTTCAGGATCATTTGGGGTCTCCTTTACTACCTTCACTAATGCCACTGGCTTAGCTTCTTTTACCACATCTTTTCCCACAGTGCCATTCTTTAACGACCAGCACTGTGACTTTACACTTTAACACGGTGGAAACACCTGAGACCTTTCACCTCCTTTCCACCCTCTTGGGCTTCATTCTTTAACCTGTGGTAAAATCTTATTAGTGTTCTCTACTCTTTCTTTCATAGTGTAAGATTTCCCATTCTTCCAATTTCTATCCCCCATAGGGTGAAATTCTGGCCAGAAACTTGTCTTATGCACCGTGTACTCATCTGCTAATTCTGCTGCCCTTCTCACTTTCTGAACCTTCTGTTCCTCCACGTGAATTCTTACCAACTCTCGACGTGAATTTTTAAACTCCAGCAGAAAAATCTCTCGTAGAGTCTCAAAGGCCCTATCTATTTCTAAAGCACGCATCCATCTATCAAAATGACTATGCTTTATTCTTTCAAACTCAACATAAGTCTGACCTGGTTCCTTCTTTATGTTTCTGAACTGCTGTCTATATGTTTCTGGTACCAATTCATAAACACATAAACTTGTTTTACCTCTTCATAATCTCTAATCCAGGTTTCCAGCATCTGCAGTCATTGTTTTTACCTCGTTGATTTTAACCCTACTGCGAATCCTCTTGCAAGGATGCCTGCCTTGAAGAAGTTTTCCTCCTCACTCTACAAGAATCTCAGGGAGTCCCTCTCCGACTGCAACTCCCAGGTCATTTCCTCTGCCCTGAAGCTCTTCAACCATGTCCTGAAACAAACTCGCTACTTCAACAGTTTCCTCATTTCCCCGTCCCCCACCTCACCCTAGTTCCAAACTTCTAGCTCAGCACTGTCCCCATTACCTGTCCTACCTGCCTATCTTCTTTTCCACCTATCCACTCCACCCTCCTCCCCGCCCCCGACCTATCACCTTCATCCCCTCCCCCACTCACCAGTTACATCTATGTTCTTGTGTAATTCTCTGCCAAAGGAAACTGTTGGAGCTGAAACATTGAAGACTTTCAAGAAAGATGTAGATATTGTTTTGCATCTAAAGGGGAGAGGTGGGAGCAGGTACATTTTAGATCATCAGTCATGATCATACTGAGTGATGGAGCAGGCTCAAATGGCTGAACGACTTACGCCTGCTCCTATATTCTATGATTCTATGATTCTATTTGCAAGGTACAAGTCAGAATTGTGATGTCTAAGCAGCTAGAAGGAAGAATATGAGGGGAGAATAATAGTTTTTGACGTGTGTGTGCGCTCGCGCGCGTGTGTGTGTGCACGCACATGTTTTTGGGGGGTCGGGGCGAGGTGGTGGGCTGCTCGGAACTAGCTGAATGGACAGAAAGACAAATGAGTTGATCAGGAATAGAAGGTCAGGAATCAAAAGATTGCTAAGTACAGTTGTATGAAGAAAGATAGCCAATAAGAGACATTGAAAAAATGTCTGATAGTCTTGTCCTGACAACAATTCAAGTGGGAGATGAGGAAAAACAAAAGAGGAAGAAGAAAAATTGGATGGTGGGCAACACTGAAAGGTAAATTATGGGAAGCTTGAAGAAAGCTTGAAAAGAAACAAGATGATGTCAACTGTTAAAAGTAACTGTTAATTAAAACTTTAGTGACAGTGAATGACTGATCCCATATAAAAATAAAACTCAGCATCATGGAAGAATTTCTAATTATGAAATGATGGGATAGGGTAGACAGAATCAGACTGTTTCCAGTAGTTTAGGGATTGTGAACAAGGGTCATAGATAGAAGATTAAATTTAAGACATTTGGAAAAGAGGCAGAAGAAATTAAAAAAGACCAGTGTGGAATTGTGAAATTCAGTTCCAGGGTTTGGTGGTTAAGATATAAACTGAATGCAGTGAAGATTTGTTTGAACAGATGAATGAAGGAAAAAGGATGAAGGAATATGGTCACATGGTGGCTAAAGAGAGCTTGAATTGGTGGGTAGAGGCAACAGAAGAGATGGGGCAGGCATTGGTGGTATTTCAAAGGTTGAATTAATTAGCTTTGATAATGGAGACAATATTAAGTTGGAAACTGAACTGGGACCAAGTAAGTTGTTGAGACTGCAGTCTGTTTCAAACTAATTAATAATCAGGAAGAGACTGAATTAGTGGCAAATGTCAGGAACCTGTGGAGACCTGATGTGCAGATCTATACAGGAACTACTTGAGAAGATTTAACTTCTGATGAGCAATTCCCTTGCTGCCCAGGACCATCTGAGAATTACTCCAGCTGTGTTAGTGTTGTAGATTTTGAGTAGTTCTGTGGTATTAATCTCATTAGTTATTAGGAAATGCGATGCAGATTTAAACCTAGTCTAATACTTGTGTATATATACAACCAGTGGAGACAATCAGTAGCCTGTGGCTCAGGAAGACCTTGAAGTTCATGCAGTGAAGTGTACCATGTCTTGGACAATTTGTAAACAAGGGTGATTCTCCTGAATTATTAGTGACTCTTATGTACTTATGATCCATGGTTTTAGCTGTGCAGCTAAAGGTTCGATTAAACCAACACTGACAACAATTTGAATTTATACAACAACCTTAATGAAGTAAATTTGTCCAAGGTACTTCACAAGAAGATTGTTGAATACAATTTGACACAAAATCACAAGATAAATTACGAGGGCATATGAGCCAAAAGCTTAATCAATGAAGTAGGTTTGAAGGAATGTCACCGAGAAGGAAAGAGAGGTGTTGAGACAGAGATTTTTAGGCTGAACATTTCAGATCATGGTTGTGAATGATGGAACAATGGAAATTAGGAATTCTCATGAGGCCAGAATTGGAGGAGTACAGATACCTTGGAGGATTGTACAGCTGGAGGAGTTTACAGGAATAGGGAGAGGTGAGGGTTTTGACAATAGAATGAGAATTTTAAAATCATGTCGATGCTCAATTAGAAGCTGGTGTGGGGTCAGCAAGCAGGCGAGCAATGGGGGAACCAGACTTGGTAGAAATTAGAATGTGGCTGCAGAATTATGGATGAGGGAGGGTGGAAGCTGGGAGTCCGTGCAGAAGTATCAGAATAACAAAGCGTAGAGTTAACAAAGGGATTAATGAGGGTTTTAGCACCAGATGAACTAATGCTAAAATAAAATCAGACGATGCTACAGAGATGAATATAGTTGAAGGTGACTTCAAATGAAATAACAAGGTTATGAACTGTCCCATTTAATCAAATATAGTTTCTAGGGAGAAGGAAGGGGCATCCAGGAAGCAACATTTGGTGATTGAAGGCAATAGCTTTGGTCCACTCAATCCATTGCAGGATTAATTGCAGGAAATTTCTGCTCACCCATTACTGGATGAATAATTTATCTCAAATTAAAGACAATAAAACCAGTTCAAAAACTGGTCCTTTTTCAGATGATGTTGCCAAGGATAAAAAAAAGAAGCCAAGGTCTTAAGGGGATTCCAGAGGTAAACAGAGCAAGAATAGAAAAATAAGCCATTGCAAGTCATTCTCCATCTATGACTGGATAGGTAAGAGTGGAGCCAGATGTGTCCTATCCAGCGAGACATCAGAGGAGACATGCTAGAGGAAGGTGGTGTAGATAACTGTGTCAAAGATTGTAAATAAGTCAAGAAGAATGAAGAGGAAACATTTAGCTTTATTGCAGTCTCATGAGAAAGCATTTGTGGCTTTGAAAAGAACTATTTCAGCAGTGTGGTGAGAATAACAATAGGAGGGAATCAAACATGCAGCTGCATGCCCATTTACATTATATCGGTCAGGTCAGAGCAGGATCGCCTTTGAATGTGAAGCCTTCCATGATGACCCTTATGTTCAAGTATGAAGAACAAGCACAGAAATAGATCCTTCGGTCCAACTTGTCCATACTGACCAGATATCCACTACATTGGTGATCTATTCAATAACTGTAATTCTTGTGAAACTGAAACTCAGCAAGAGTCAGTGTTTACACAAGCTGAAAATGGATTTAAGAAAATAACTGCAGCACATTTTGGAAACTGGCATCTAATCATGTAAAACTGAAATCATATGACCGCAGTTTCGTTATTCAGGAGTAAAAAGTGCACATTAAAGTCAAAAATAACTTTTGAAGTGTCATTATATTGTACTTAGATAAAAATGTTTAATTTGATCAATAACATTTGAAGAAATCTCCTGCTGACATTATTGTGGTTGGATGGAAATTTGGGGTATGTATGTTTGTAGATGATGAATACAATTCTGTATTGGCTGCCCTTTTCTATTAAAAGGTCAAAATGTGAAAGCTGAACAAGTAACCTCTTACAACATTTTTCAAAGAACATCAAGCACTTTAGAAGGAAATACTTGGAGAAGCATTGTTCTTTCTGTTTCTTTTATGTAATCTTTGAATCTGCTCCATCTGGAAACCACTGCTTCTTGACCTCATCCAGGATGGAGTCACACTTCCTAGCAGCCTCAGATGGAGAGATCAAACACACAAACATTTTGCCTTGGAGTGAAACTATTTCTTGGTAGATTATTCCAGATAAAATACAGAGACTTAACACTGTATGGCAGTCATTGAATGTTAAAAGACTTTCTGTTGAAGGGATGAAAATCTGATTGAAATGAAAAATCAGGTTGCATTAAAATCCTCGGTGACTTTAAAGTACTAACATACTTTACAGTGAGATTATTGGTTGTAAGATCAATACAGCTGTAATTCGTCACATTATAGTCTGCTAACTTCAAAAAACTCATTAAGTTTTACTCCAGTTCAATGATTAAATAGGTATCTGTTTGGATCAGAGGTAGATTCCAGGTTAACTCCCTGAACTCAGACAGTGTTATAACAGGAATGCACAATTAGCCAGGATCACAGTAGATCACAGGCAGATGGAAGATGATCAAACTTCTCTCTGCTAATATTTATTGAGCCGTCTGTATGGAAGCAAACTAAGTGTAAGCAATACAAGCTGCTCACAGATGAGCTCCTCAAATCCAACTGTTCTCCTTAACTTCCTATATTCTTTTACTAATTCTGAATACCCCATTGAATACCCCATTCCCCACCTTTCTGACCATCAGCCACTAGTGCACCACTCCCTGATCCCTGTTGTTAAAGTAGTGTTTCTCAAAGACGGCATTAAACTGCAATGATCAGTTAATATCATAAGGACTTGGGTGGGGAAAGGTGAATCCTGTCACCCTGGGTCTCCCAGTAACTATAGGCACATCTTTCCCCTATCTGAGGTAGCAAGAATGCTGATGAGCGAGATTCATTTTTAAAATTTCTTTGTTGGCATCACTGGCTAGGTCAGCATTTATTGCCCATTCTGAACACCCAGAGGGCAGTTAAGAGTCAACCACAATGCTGTGGATCTGGAGTCACATGTGTCCTTCAATAATATCCTTTCCTAATGGACATTAATGGACAAGATGGGCTTTTCTTACAACTGACGAGATTCATGGTCACCATTAGATGCTTAACTCCAGATTTTTATTAAATTTAAATTCCACCAAGGAGCCAATGTGGGAACTGGGTCCCCAGAATATTGCCTGAGTGTTTGGTCATCACCTCCCAGGTTAGAGTTAAAGTTAATTGGGTGAAAGTCAAAAATCAGGCTGTTGTCATACTCACCCCACTAAATGGTGACAGAGCACTGTGCCATGCAGTTACATGTACACACCTTTCAATGAATAAAATATTCATTCTTTCCTGCTGCCCCCTATCACAAGCCTCTTGCTTTTTCTTGAGTACATTAAGAAAACTCTCCTGAATAAGTACTTACACGTTAGATGGCAAGTTCACAATCTAGCCATGAGATGGTGAGAAACCTATTTCCTAGTTTTTGCATCTCATCATTAGCTCCACTTAACATTTTGACATCACACTTCCAACTTTCCTGTCTGCAATTGAGAAACTCAGTGACAGACTGAGTGTCATTGAGTAGGACTTTGTGAACAAGTGCAACTTGATAGCACTGTCAATGATTTCTTCCATCACTTTGATGACGACTGAGAGTAAATGGAAGTGCTGGAATCCTCCACCATTGAGGGTGGGGATATTTGGGGATCCTCCTCCTCCATTGTGTTGGTTAATTGTCTTCCACCATTCATGACTGGAAGTGGCAGGACTGCAGAGCTTTGATCTGATGGATTGGTATGGGATCACTTAGCCCTCTCTACTGCATATGCTTCAGGTGTTTAGCATACACGTATAATCCTGTATATTGTAGCTTCACCAGCTTGATACCTCAAGTTTAGGTATGCCTAGCACTGCTCTTTGCATGCCCTACTACACTCATCTTTGAACATCCAGATTTCCACTGCTGGCATCTTGTGATATTTACCACTGTTATCAGTCTGTGATGCTGGGTAAAGGTTGTTTAAGGTAGTGTACTGCTACCAATCTCCTTTGTTTTTCATTTCTCTTGTACCTGTCTACTGATTAGAGTTCAGATGTTTTGCTATAAACTCTGTGTCTTATGATCTTATATTCCACAACTCCCTAATGAAGGAGCAGTGCTCCGAAACCACTCTTTCCAAACAAACCTGTTGGACTGTAACCTGGTGTTACGTGATTTTTAACCTAGATTAGTGTTAGAGTATACACCACCAGAGAAATTGTACAAATACACTTCCCCCCAATGAAAGTTACAGTAATGTTCCTTCTCTCCACTCATAGATTGTATACAACACCAGTGGAATGATACAGCATCTGCATTGAAGGTTTGTTCACCACTATTAACTCATTATACAATCATGAAAATAAATATATTGCATTTACCACTATTCAAACTCCCCTTATGCCTCACTTCACATGAAGGTTGTCTGGTTTTACACTCTTCTGAGAACACTTCAGACTTGGAAGAATACTAAGTTTCTTGTTGGAGAAAGCTGGACCCTGTTGCTAGATTAGATTTTTTTTAGATTAGATTAGATTACTTACAGTGTGGAAACAGGCCCTTTGGCCCAACAAGTCCACACCGCCCCGCCGAAGCGCAACCCACCCATACCCCTACATTTACCCATTTCCTAACACTACGGGCAATTTAGCATGGCCAATTCACCTGACCTGCACATCTTTGGACTGTGGGAGGAAGCCGGAGCACCCGGAGGAAACCCACGCAGACACGGGGAGAACGTGCAAACTCCACACAGTCAGTCGCCTGAGGCGGGAATTGAACCCGGTCTCCAGCGCTGTGAGGCAGCAGTGCTAACCACTGTGCCACCGTGCCGCCCACAAAAGTACACTACCTTAAACAACCTTTACCCAGCATCACAGACTGATAAAAGTGGTAAATATCACAAGATGCCAGCGGTGGAAATCTGGATGTTCAAAGATGAGTGTAGTAGGGCATGCAAAGAGCAGTGCTAGGCATACCTAAACTTGAGGTATCAAGCTGGTGAAGCTACAATATACAGGATTATACGTGTATGCTAAACACCTGAAGCATATGCAGTAGAGAGGGCTAAGTGATCCCATACCAATCCATCAGATCAAAGCTCTGCAGTCCTGCCACTTCCAGTCATGAATGGTGGAAGACAATTAACCAACACAATGGAGGAGGAGGATCCCCAAATATCCCCACCCTCAATGGTGGAGGATTCCAGCACTTCCATTTACTCTCAGTCGTCATCAAAGTGATGGAAGAAATCATTGACAGTGCTATCAAGTTGCACTTGTTCACAAAGTCCTACTCAATGACACTCAGTCTGTCACTGAGTTTCTCAATTGCAGACAGGAAAGTTGGAAGTGTGATGTCAAAATGTTAAGTGGAGCTAATGATGAGATGCAAAAACTAGGAAATAGGTTTCTCACCATCTCATGGCTAGATTGTGAACTTGCCATCTAACGTGTAAGTACTTATTCAGGAGAGTTTTCTTAATGTACTCAAGAAAAAGCAAGAGGCTTGTGATAGGGGGCAGCAGGAAAGAATGAATATTTTATTCATTGAAAGGTGTGTACATGTAACTGCATGGCACAGTGCTCCGTCACCATTTAGTGGGGTGAGTATGACAACAGCCTGATTTTTGACTTTCACCCAATTAACTTTAACTCTAACCTGGGAGGTGATGACCAAACACTCAGGCAATATTCTGGGGATGGAAATGTGTTGCTGGAAAAATGCAGCAGGTCAGGCAGCATCTAGGGAACAGGAGAATCGACGTTTCGGGCATTAGCCCTTCTTCAGCTTCCTGAAGAAGGGCTAATGCCCGAAACGTTGATTCTCCTGTTCCCTAGATGCTGCCTGACCTGCTGCGTTTTTCCAGCAACACATTTCCATCTCTGATCTCCAGCATCTGCAGACCTCACTTTCTCCTCAATATTCTGGGGACCCAGGTTCCCACATTGGCACCTTGGTGGAATTTAAACTTAATAAAAGTCTGGAGTTAAGCATCTAATGGTGACCATGAATCTCGTCAGTTGTAAGAAAAGCCCATCTTGTCCATTGCTAATTTATGGATAATTTATCTGCTGCTGCTGCCGTTCCTTCTGTCAGTAATTACCTTTCAGTAATATTGCTCTTGAAGGGATGAAATCAGTTGTTTCAGCTTTTTCTTTTCATCTGGATTTTCTATCTCTTTGTTGCGCTATTAGATTTTCAATGGTGCAAGCACAATGTATTTTCCTCAATGAGCACTGTTGGCTTTTTGTGCAATCTGTGATCTTTACCAGTGACTGGTATTGGTAAGAGTTGTTTGAGATAGTTTGTTGCCACCAATGTTCCTTTTTCTTGGTTGTGTTCAGTGATTAATTGGAGAAAATACTCTTCCATACAGCACCTAGAGAAGAAGGAGTATTCTTAGAAAGCAAGGATTATTACATGATAACAAAAAAACACAAACTACATTTGGTCAGGCATAATTACCAGGACCTAGGTGAGCTGGTGCAGATCCATCTGTTCCCTCTAAAAGCTACAGTAGCACACCTTATCTCCACTCATGAGCCGTGTGTGATGTCAACTGAATAGTGAAGCCACTGTACGTGAACATTAACTCCCTCAGAAACATTACCTTTTTAGTTGGTTTCCTGGCTTGATGGTAATCGTTGAGTGGAGGATAAGCCAGGCCATGAGGTTGCAGATTATGAATGAAGACAATTCTGTTGCTGTTGACGGCCCACAGGATCTTCTAAATTCCCAGTCTAGAATTTCTAGACTTATTCAAAATCTATTCCATTTACCGCACAACAGGATGGAAGATATCTTCAATGTGAAGATGAATTTCTTCTCCACAAGGACTATGTGGTGGTCATTCATACCGATACTGTCATGGACTGATGCATCTATGACAGTTATATTGATGAGGACGTCACATTATTCATGGAGGGCTGTTGGTCGAAGAGCCATGGTCATAGAGTCACAGAGTCATAAAGCACAGAAACAGACTCTTCGGTCCAACTTGTCCTTGCTGACCAAGTTTCCCAAACTAAACTAAGTCCCATTTGTTTGTGTTTCTCCCATATTCCTCTAAACCTTTCCTATTCGTGTCCCTATCCAAGTGTTGTAAATGTTGTAACTGTACCTATATCTACCATGTCCTCAGGTTGTTCATTCCATGCATGAACTACGCTCTATGTGAAAAAGTTGCCCTTCAGGTCCATTTTAAATCTTTCCACTCTCACCTTAAAAATATGCCCCTAGGTTTTGAACCATAGGGAAAAGACCTTTGCTATCCAGTGTATCTATGCCCGTCATGTTTCAGTAAACCTCTATAAGATCACTCCTCATTCCACTGAAAAAAGTTCCAGCCTATTCAGCTTCTCTTTGTAACTAAAGCAGTAAGTTGCAATCAGCAGATTCCCATGTTTGCTCTGAGCCTTTGTAGGGTCCAGAGTCGACATTGTGCAATGCAAAACTAACCCCTTCCAATATCACTGTGGCATGGTATCTAGTGGGTGTTTTTCCTTCTGGTGCGACATACCTAAGCAAGTGATGATGGTCTCTGGGGCTTTGTCTGTAAGGTATGATTCTGTGAGCATGATTATGTCAAGCTCATGTGGTAGCTCTCATAATCTAAAATGATACAAGCCCATAGTGTTATTCAGAAGGATTTTGTATGATCGACAGTGTTAGGTACATCTTTGTTGTTTCCCATGCCTAGGTCTGTTGGCATAATGATCTGTTGGGTTTCATGCTTTCTTTTAGACTTTGTACATCCTGTGTAAAAATTGTGTACAGCTTTTGACAATACTAAGTGACTTGCTAGGCCATTTGAAAGGACATCGAAGAGTCAAACACATTGCTGAGGATCTAGAGTCGCATAAGGTCAAGACCATATAATGATAGAATCTTTTCTTCCTTAAAGAATTCAAGCGGACTTTCTTTTATGATAATCAAAAATAACTTCAAGATCACCGTTAGTCTAGATTTTAATTCTACGTTTAATAATTGGAAGGGTTCAGAATACATTTACAAGGGTGTTGCCAGGGTCAAAGGATTTGAGCTATAGGGAGCGGTTGAATAGGCTGGGGCTGTTTTCCCTGGAGCGTCGGAGGCTGAGAGGTGACCTTATAGAGGTTTATAAAATCATGAGGGCTATGAATAGGATAAATAGACAAAGTCTTTTCCCTGGGGTCGGGGAATCCAGAACAGGAGGGCATAGGTTTACGGTGAGAAGGGAAAGATATAAAAGGGACCTAAGGGGCAACATTTTCACACAGAGGGTGATGCATTAATGGAATGAGCTGCCAGAGGAAGTGGTGGAGGCTAGTCCAATTACATCATTTAAAAGACATCTGGATGCCTATATGAATAGGAAGGGTTCAGATGGATATGGGCCAAGTGCTGGCAAATGGGACGAGATTAGTTTAGGATATCTGGTCAGCATAGATGCGTTAGATGAAAGGGTTTGTTTCTGTGCTGTACATCTCTATGACTCTGACTCTAATTCACTTCAACTTTCACCATCTAACATGGTGGGATTTGCACCCAGGTTTGCAAAGCATTAGCCTGGGTCTCTGGGTTAT